>NC_041385.1:489713939-489760901 GCF_002162155.2 Triticum dicoccoides
GTCGTCGGCGGCGCAGGGCAGGGAGGCGGCGTGGTGGGGACGGGGCGGTCCGCACCGGCGAGCTGCTGGCCGGTGGCGGCCGGGGACGAAGACGGCGATCGACGGCGGGACTCGGGCGCCTGCGGGCCTCAATGGCGGAGGCTCGGGCCCGGGCGGGCCCCGAATGGGCTGATGTGGCGTCACCGGATTGGTCGGGACGACGTGGAGGCTGGTGGCGGACACGTCCGGCGGCGGAGGATTTGTCCGGTGGCGCAGGGAAGAGAGGAACTAGGGTTTGGACTGCGAAAATTGGAAGGGGAGGGCCTTTATATAGGTAGAGGGAGTTAGGAGTGTCCAAATGGGGTGTGGTTTTCGCCCACACGATCATGATCGAACGACCGAGAGCATGGAGGGGGTTTGGATGGGCTCATGGGCTGTGGTAAAGAGGGGCTGGGCTGCAAAGGGAAGGGGGTTTCGGGCTACGCGATTAACCGTTGGGGCATCAAACAAACTCCGAATGCGACAAAAATTGACATGCGGTCTACCTACTCTAAAACATCACCGCACGCCAAGTTTCATCCCATCCCGAGAACATTTTTATCCCGCTCACGAAACAAGGTCTGACAGGGGGCGACGGGAGACATAGGAGTGCTGGATTGCAAAACAGACAATGAGGAAAATGCTCGGATGCATGAGACGAACACGAATGCAATGCAATGCAATGCACATGATGACATGGCAAAATGCAACACGCAAGCAAATGACATGGCAACAACGACGAATAGCTGGAAGACACCTGGCGCATCGAATCCGGGGCGTTACAATAGCATCCCAGATCTCGGCCTCGAAGAAGGGCAGCTCAAGATTGTGCAGCTCAAACGAGCGTGGGTCGAGGGCGTCGAGGTTGATGGAGGATAGGCGCGCGGCCTGGGTGCCGAGCATAGCCGTGAAGTGATCAAACGCAACCTCTGCGATCGTCGTGTGACCAGACACAGGAGAGCTGTCAACTTGGAGCTGGAAGATGGAGTTTTGTGGGCCCGTTGAGTAGCATGCAGATGGAAGAAATTCGGGTTGGTGTCACTGGCCTTGAGGAAGTTGAAGCATGCACGCTGTCTGGCCAAGGAACGCTCTAGAGATGCCAGCCCGATGTACAAGGCCTTAAGTTTGCGACATAGCCAAGTCTCCGCAGGTGTGAGGGGTTGATACGTCTCCAACGTATCTACTTTTTCCCATGCTTTTCCTCTTGTTTTGGACTCTAATTTGCATCATTTGAATGAAACTAACCCTGGGTTGACGCTATTTTCAGCAGAACTACCATGGTGTTGTTTTTGTGCACAAATAAAAGTTCTCGGAATGGAACAAAACTTTGCGAGGATTTTTTATATCAATAATAAGAATTTCTAGAGCCAAGACCTGCAGGAGAGGGGCACCTAGGTGGGCACAACGCACCAGGGCGCGCCCCCCTCTCTTGGCGCGCCCAGGTGGGTTGTCCCCACCTGGTGGCCCCACAGAGAACCCCCCTGATACTATAAAATCACATATTTCCAGAAAAAAACAAGGAGAAAGAATTATCATGATCCACGAGACGGAGCCGCCGCCAAGCCCTGTTCTTCCTCGGGAGGGCAGATTTGGAGTCCGTTTGGGGCTCCGGAGAGGGGGATCTTCATTCTTCGTCATCACCAACCCATCTCCATCGCCAATTTCGTGATGCTCCCCACCGGGAGTGAGTAATTCCTTCATAGGCTCACTGGTTGGTGAGGAGTTGGATGAGATTCATCATGTAATCGAGTTAGTTTTGTTAGTGCCTGATCCCTAGTATCCACTATGTTCTTAGATTGATGTTGCTATGACTTTGCTATGCATAATGCTTGTCACTTAGGGCCCGGGTGCCATGAACTCAGATCTGAACCATTTATGAATTCATTATTATATCCATGTTTTAGATCCGATCTTGCAAGTTATAGTCACCTACTACGGTTATGATCCAACAACCCTGGAGTGACAACAACCGGGCCCACTCTCGGTGATGACCGTAGTTTGAGGAGTTCATGTATTCACTATGTGTTAATGCTTTGTTCCAGTTCTCTATTAAAAGGAGGCCTTAATATCCCTTAGTTTCCAATATGGACCCCGCTGCCACGGGAGGGTAGGACAAAAGAAGTCATGCAAGTTCTTTTAATAAAGCACGTATGACTATTTACGGAATACATGCCTACATTATATCAATGAACTAGAGCTAGTGCCATATCGCCCTAGGTTATAACTGTCACATGATGAATATCATCCAACAAGTCACCGATAACCTACGAATTTATCATATATTGTTCTTGCTAAGTTACTACTATTGCTACTGCTATCGTTACTGCTACAATATCACTGCTACCACTGTTACCATTATCATTGTTGCTGTCACTACTATCAAAACTATCAAACTACTTTGCTACTGATCACTTTGTTGCAAATAATTAATCTCTAGGTGTGGTTGAATTAAAAACTCAGCTTCTAATACCTTCAAATATTCTTTGGCTCCCCTTGTGTCGAATCTATAAATTTGGGTTAAATACTTACCCTCGAAAACTATTGTGATCCCCTATACTTGTGGGTTATCAAGACCTTTTTCTGGCGCCGTTGCCGGGGAGCATAGCTATATTTGTTGAGTCACTTGGGATTATTATCAATTTATCAGTATGAAGAATCTAAAGGATGCTAAGACTAACATATTTCCCTCAAAGACGAGGGGAGGTAAGGAACTGCCATCCAGTTCTGCTTTAGATTCACCTTCTGTTATGAGTAAACTTGCAACACCACCACATGCTTAATTCTAATATGTCGCAAGTTATTGATGATGCTACTTCTACTATGAATGACGCTTATGATGATGCTAGTACCATGCTTGATAATGATGATGTGCCAGTTGGTGAATTTCTTGATGAACAAATTGCTAGAGTAATACAACATGATGTTGTTGAATCGATGATGAGCTTGAAACTGAAACTCCTGAAACACTTACTAGAGCTAGCCCTCCTAGATATGAATTGCCTAAGGTACCGGAAGGCTATGTTATGAGTGAAGAGTGTTGGAGATATGCCCTAGAGGCAATCATGTATGATTATATTTCCTATGTGTTTATGAATAAAGATAGTCCTTGGACATTATCAATGATGTGTATCAGCAAGTACGTGACTTGTTTGTGGGACTATGCATTGTATGATGTGAAGGAAATAAGCCCTAGAGGCAATAATAAAGTTATTATTTATTTCCTTATTTCATGATAAATGTTTATTATTCATGCTAGAATTATATTAACCGGAAACTTAGTACATGTGTGAATACATAGACAAATAGAGTGTCACTAGTATGCCTCTACTTAACTAGCTCGTTGAATCAAAGGTGGTTATGTTTCCTAGCCATAGACATGAGTTGTCATTTGATTAACAGGGTCACATCATTGGAGAATGATGTGATTGACTTGACCCATTCCGTTAGCTTAGCACTTGATCGTTTAGTATATTGTTATTGCTTTCTTCATGACTTATAAATGTTCTTATGACTATGAGATTATGCAACTCCCGTTTACCGGAGGAACACTTTGTGTGCTACCAAACGTCACAACGTAACTAGGTGATTATAAAGGTGCTCTACAGGTGTCTCCGAAGGTACTTGTTGAGTTGGCGTATTTCGAGATTAGGATTTGTCACTCCGATTGTCGGAGAGGTATCTCTGGGCCCTCTCGGTAATGCACATCACTATAAGCCTTGCAAGCAATGTGACTAATGAGTTAGTTGCGGGATGATGCATTACATAACGAGTAAACAGACTTGTCGGTAATGATTGAACTAGGTATTGAGATACCGACGATCGAATCTCGGGCAAGTAATATACCGATGACAAAGGGAACAACGTATGTTGTTATGCGGTTTGACGGATAAAGATCTTCATAGAATATGTGGGAACCAATATGAGCATCCAGGTTCCGCTATTGGTTATTTACCGGAGACGTGTCTCGGTCATGTCTACATAGTTCTCGAACCCGTTGGGTCCACACGCTTAAAGTTCGGTCACGATTTATATTATGAGTTATGTGTTTTGATGTACCGAAGGTAATTCGGAGTCCCAGATGAGATCAGGGACATGACGAGGAGTCTCTAAATGGTCGAGACGTAAAGATCGATATATTGGACGACTATATTCGGACATCGGAAAGGTTCCGAGTGATTCGGGTATTTATCGGAGTACCGGAGAGTTAAGGGAATTCGCTGGGGAGAAGTATTGGGCCTTATTGGGCCATACGGGAAAGAGAGAGGGGCTGCCTAGGGCAGGCCATGCGCCCCCCAAGGCCTAGTCCGAATTGGACTAGGGGGAGGGGTTGCGCGCCCTCCTTCCTTCCCTTCTCTCTTCCCCCTCCCCCTTCTCCTACTCCAACAAGGAAAGGAGGAGTCCTACTCCCGGTGGGAGTAGAGTAGGACTCCCCCCTTGGCGCGCCCTCCTCCTGGCCGGCCGCCTCCCCCCATTGCTCCTTTATATACGGGGGCAGGGGGCACCCCAAGACACACAAGTTGATCATTGATCTTTTAGTCGTGTGTGGTGCCCCCCTCCACCATAATCCACCTCGGTCATATCATAGCGGTGCTTAGGCGAAGCCCTGCGTCGGTAGCTTCATCAACACCGTCATCACGCCATCATGCTGACGGAACTCTCCCTCGAAGCTCTACTGGATGGTGAGTCCGTGGGACGTCACCGAGCTGAATGTGTGCACATCGCGGAGGTGCCATACGTTCGGTACTAGGATCGGTCGATCGTGAAGACGTACGGCTACATCAACCGCGTTGTCATAACGCTTGCGCTTACGGTCTACGAGGGTACGTGGACGACACTCTCCCCTCTCGTTGCTATGCATCACCATGATCTTGCGTGTGCATAGAATTTTTTTTGAAATTACTACATTCTCCAACAGTGGCATCCGAGCCAGGTTTATGCGTAGATGTTATATGCACGAGTAGAACACAAGTGAGTTGTGGGCGATACAAGTCATACTGCTTACTGATATGTCTCCAATGTATCTATAATTTTTGATTGTTCCATGCTATTATATTACCTGTTTTGGATGTTTATGGGCTTCACTTTACACTTTTATATCATTTTTGGGACTAACCTACTAACCGGAGGCCCAGCCCGAATTGCTGTTTTTTGCTTGTTTCGGTATATCGAAGGAAAGGAATATCAAACGGAGTCCAAACGGAATGAAACCTTCGGGAGCGATCTTTTTGGAACAAACGCAATCCATGAGACTTGGAGTGGATGTCAAGAAGCAGCCGAGGCAGCGACGAGGGTGGCCGGCGCGCCCAGTAGGGGTGGGCGTGCCCCCCTGACTCGTGGGCCCCTCGTGGCTCCCCTGATCGACTTCCTTCGCCTATATATATCTTTGTACCCCGAAAACATCCAGGAGCACCATGAAAAACTATTTCCACCGCCGCAACCTTCTGTATCCACGAGATCCCATCTTGGAGCCTTCGCTGACGCTCCGCCGGAGGGGGAATCGACCATGAAGGGCCTCTCCATCACCACCAAGACCTCTCCGATGAGTTGTGAGTAGTTTACCACAGACCTTCGGGTCCGTAGTTATTAGCTAGATGGCTTATTCTCTCTCTTTGAATATCAATACAAAGTTCTCCTTCCTCTTCTTGGAGATCTATTCGATGTAACTCTTTTTTGTGGTGTGTTTGTCGAGATCCAATGAATGGTGGGTTTATGATCAAGTTTATCTATGAGAAATATTTGAATCTCCTCTGAATTCTTTTATGTATGATTGGTTATCTTTGCAAGTCTCTTCGAATTATCAGTTTGGTTTGGCCTACTAGATTGATCTTTCTTGCCATGGGAGAAGTGCTTAGCTTTGGGTTCAATCTTGCGTTGTCCTTTCCCAGTGACAGTAGGGGCAGCAAGGCACGTATTGTATTGTTTCCATCGAGGATAAAAAAATGGGGTTTATATCATATTGCATGAGTTTATCCCTCTACATCATGTCATCTTGCTTAATGTGTTACTCTGTTCTTATGAACTTAATACTCTAGATGCAGGCAGGAGTCTTTCGATGTGTGGAGTAATAGTAGTAGATGCAGGCAGGAGTCGGTCTACTTGTTACGGACGTGATGCCTATATACATGATCATGCCTAGATATTCTCATAACTATGCACTTTTCTATCAATTGCTCGACAGTAATAATTATGCTATCTTGAGAGAAGCCACTAGTGAAACCTATGGCCCCCGGGTCTATCTTTTATCATATAAGTTTTCCATCTACTTTTATTTGCATCTTTTACTTTCCAATCTATATCATAAAAATACCAAAAATATTTATCTTATCATATTATCTCTATCAGATCTCACTTTTGCAAGTTACGGGTGAAGGGATTGACAACCCCTTTATCGCGTTGGTTGAGAGGTTCTTGTTTGTTTGTGTAGGCGTGTGGGACTTGTGAGGAGCCTCCTACTGGATTGATACCTTGGTTCTCAAAACTGAGCGAAATACTTACGCTACTTTGCTGCATCACCCTTTCCTCGTCAAGGGAAAAACCAACGCATGCTCAAGAGGTAGCAAGAAGGATTTCTGGCGCCGTTGCCGGGGAGGTCTTTGCTCAAGTCAAGACATACCAAGTTCCCATCACAAACTCATCTCCCTCGCATTAAATTATTTGCCATTTGCCTCTCATTTTCCTCTCCCCCACTTCACCTTTGCTATTTTATTCGCCCTCTCTTTTCCATTTGCCTCTCTCTTTCGCTTGCCTTTTTGTGTGCTTGTGTGTTGGATTTCTTGTCACGATGGAGCAAGATAATACTAAATTGTGTGACTTTTCCAATACCAATAATAATGATTTCCTTAGCCCTCCGATTGCTCCTCTTAATGATGTTGAAACTTGTGAAATCAATGCTGCTTTATTGAATCTTGTTATGAAAGACCAATTCTCCGGCCTTCCTAGTGAAGATGCCGCTACTCATCTAAACAATTTTGTTGATTTGTGTGATATGCAAAAGAAGAAAGATACGGATAATGATATTGTTAAATTGAAGTTATTCCCGTTTTCACTTAGAGATCATGCTAAAACTTGGTTTTTGTCTTTGCTGAAAAATAGTATTAATTCTTGGAATAAGTGCAAAGATGCTTTTATCTCTAAGTATTTTCCTCCCACTAAGATCATCTCTCTTAGAAACGATATTATGAATTTTAAACAACTTCATCATGAGAATGTTGCCCAATCTTGGGAAAGAATGAAATTGATGATTCACAATTGCCCTACTCATGGTTTGAATTTATGGATGATCATACAAAAAATTTATGCCGGATTGAATTTTGCTTCTAGAAATCTTTTAGATTCGGCCGCGGGAGGCACTTTTATGGAAATCACTTTAGGAGAAGCTACTAAACTCCTAGATAATATTATGATTAATTATTCTCAATGGCACACCGAAAGATCTACTAGTAAAAAAGTTCATGCTATAGAAGAAATTAATGTTTTGAGTGGAAGGATGGATGAACTTATGAAATTGTTTGCTTCTAACAGTGCCACTATTGATCCTAATGATATGCCTTTGTCTACTTATGAGAATAATAATGAATCCATGGATGTGAATTTTGTTGGTAGGAATAATTTTGGTAACAACACGTATAGAGGAAACTTTAATCCTAGGCCGTTCCCTAGTAATTCCTCTAATAATTATGGTAATTCCTACAACAACTCTTATGGAAATTTTAATAAGATGCCCTCTGATTTTGAGAATAGTGTTAAAGAATTTATGAATTCTAAAAAGAATTTCAATGCTTTGCTTGAAGAAAAATTGCATAAAGTTGATGAATTGGCTAGGAGCGTTGATAGACTTTCTCTTGATGTTGATTCTTTGAAACTTAGATCTATTCCTCCTAAGCATGATATCAATGAGTCTCTCAAAGCTATGATAATTTCCATTGATGAGTACAATGAAAGAACCACTGGGTTGCGTGCTAAGAAAGACTGCTTTGTTAGAGCGTGTTCTTCTAGTTTTCATGAAAATAATGATGAAGATATAAAATTTATTGATGTGTCCCCTATTAAATCTTTGTTTTGCAATATGAATCTTGATAATGATGGGACTGGAAGTAAATCAACTTTAGTTAAAAAGCGTTCCGATGATTTAGAGTATTATGATCTTGATGCTAAAATTGGTAAAAGTGGGATTGGAGAAATTAAAACTTTGCATAGTAATGAACCCACCACTTTGGATTTCAAGGAATTTTATTATGATAATTGCTCTTTGATAGATTATATTTCCTTGTTGCAATCCATGTTGAATTCCCCTCATTCTTATAGCCAAAATAAAGCTTTTACTAAACATATCGTTGATGCCTTGATGCAATCTTATGAGGAAAAACTTAATTTGGAAGTTTTATACCAAGAAAACTTTATCATGAGTGGGAACCTACAATAAAAATTAAAATAAAAGATCATGAATGCTATGCTTTGTGTGATTTGGGTGCTAGTGTTTCCACGATTCCGAAAACTTTATGTGATGTGCTAGGCTTCCATGAATTTGATGATTGCTCTTTAAATTTGCACCTTGCGGATTCCACCATTAATAAACCTATGGGAAGGACTAATGATGTTATTATTGTTGCAAATAGGAATTATGTGCCCGTAGATTTTATCATTCTTGATATTGATTGCAATCTTTCGTGTCCTATTATTCCTGGTAGGCCTTTCCTTAGAACGATTGGTGCAATTATTTATATGAAGGAAGGAAATATTAGATTCCAATTTCCATTAAGGAAAGCATGTAACACTTCCCTAGAAAGAAATTTAAATTACCTTATGAATCTATCATGTGAGCCACTTATGAATTGAATGCCAAAGATGGCAACACTTAGATCTATTCTCGCTTTTATGCCTAGCTAGGGGCGTTAAACGATAGTGCTTGTTGGGAGGCAACCCAATTTTATTTTTGTTCCTTGCTTTTTATTCCTGTTTAGTAATAAATAATTTATTTAGTCTCTGGTTATATGTGTTTCATGTTTTAATTAGTGTTTGTGCCAAGTAGAACCTATAGGTAACCTTGGGCGAAAGTTAATTTGATTCTGCTGAAAAACAGAAACTTTGCATGCACGAGAAAAAATTCAATAAATCACAGAAACGTGCTTTTGCATTGATTCTTTTTTATGTAGATCAACAGACAAATTACCTAGGACTTCCTATTTTGGTAGTATTTTTAAGGTTTCATAAGTATTCGAAAGTTACATATTTCTACAGACTGATCTGTTTTTGACAGATTCTGTTTTCCGTGTGTTATTTGCTTATTTGATGCAGCTATGGCTAGTATCGGGGGGTATGAACCATATAGAAGTTGTAATACAGTAGGTTTAATACCAATATAAATAAAGAATGAGTTCACTACAGTACCTTATGTGGTGGTTTTTCTTTCTTGCACTAACGGAGCTTATGAGATTTCCTGTTGAGTTTTGTGTTGTGAAGTTTTCAAGTTTTGGGTAAAGATTTGATGGACTATGGAATAAGGAGTGGCAAAAGCCTAAGCTTGGGGATTCCCATGGCACCCCAAGATATTCAAGGACAACCAAAAGCCTAAGCTTGGGGATGCCCCGAAAGGCATCCCCTCTTTCGTCTTCATCTATCGGTAACTTTACTTGGAGCTATATTTTTATTTACCACATGATATGTGTTTTGCTTGGAGCATATTGTATGATATGAGTCTTTGCTTTTTACTTTACCACAATCATCCTTGCTGTAAACACCTTTTGGGAGAGACTCACATGATTCACAATTTATTAGTATACTCTATGTGCTTCACTTATATCTTTTGAGCTATGCAGTTTTGCTCTAGTGTTTCACTTATATCTTTTTAGAGCACGGTGGTGATTTTATTTTGTAGAAATTATTGATCTCTCATGCTTCACTTATATTATTTTGAGATTATTTTGAAACAGCATGGTATTTTCTATGGTTATAAAATTGGTCCTAGAATGGTGGGCATCCAAGTTGGGTATAATAAAAATTATCATAGGAAGTGAATTGAATACTATGATCAACTTGATGCTTAATAATTGTTTTGAGATATGAAGGTGGTAATATTAGAGTCATGCTAGTTGATGTAATTGTGAATTTAAGAAATACTTGTGTTGAGGTTTGCAAGTCCCGTAGCATGCACGTATGGTAACCGTTGTGTGACAAATTTGAAGCATGAGGTGTTCTTTGATTGTCAACCTTATGAGTGGCAGTCGGGGATGAGCGATGGTCTTTTCCTACCAATCTATCCCCCTAGGAGCATGCGCGTAGTGCTTGGTTTTTGATGACTTGTATATTTTTGCAATAAGTATGTGAGTTCTTTATGACTAATGTTGAGTCCATGGATTATATGCACTCTTACCTTACCATCATTGCTAGCCTCTACGGTACCGTGCATTGCCCTTTCTCACCTTGAGAGTTGGTGCAAACTTCGCCGGTGCATCCAAACCCCGTGATACGATACGCTCTATCACACATAAACCTCCTTATATCTTCCTCAAAACAGCCACCATACCTACCTACTATGGCATTTCCATAGCCATTCCGAGATATATTGCCATGCAACTTTCCACCGTTTCGTTTATTATGACACTCTTCATCATTGTCATATTGCTTTTTGCATGATCATGTAGTTGACATCGTATTTGTGGCAAAGCCACCATGCATAATTTTTATACATGTTGCTCTTGAGTCATCGCATATCCTGGTACACCGTCGGAGGCATTCATATAGAGTCATACTATGTTCTAGTATCGAGTTGTAATTCATGAGTTGTAATTAAATAGAAGTGTGATGATCATCATTTTCTTTAGAGCATTGTCCCTAATAAAAAAAGGCCAAAAAAAGAAAGGCCAAAAAAGGCCCAAAAAAAGGGGGGACAATGTTATTATGTTTTTCCACACTTGTGCTTCAAAGTAGCACCATGGTCTTTATGATAGAAAGTCTTCTATGTTGTCATTTTCATTTACTAAATGGGAATTTTTCATTATAGTACTTGGCTTGTATATTCCAACGATGGGCTTCCTCAAAATTCCCTAGATCTTCATGAGCAAGAAAGTTGGATGCACACCCACTTAGTTTCTTTTGTTGAGCTTTCATACATTTATAGCTCTAGTGCATCCGTTGCATGGAAATCCCTACTCCTCGCATTGACATCAATTGATCGGCATCTCCCTAGCCCGTTGATTAGCCGCGTCGATGTGAGACTTTCTCCTTTTTTGTCTTCTACACATAACCCCTATCATTATATTCTATTCCACCCATAGTGCTATATCCATGGCTCACGCTCATGTATTGCGTGAAGGATGAAAAAAGTTTGAGATTACTAAAGTATGAAACAATTGCTTGGCTCGTCATCGGGGTTGTGCATGATGAGAGCATTATTGTGTAACGAAAATGAAGCATGACCAAACTATATGATTTTGTAGGGATGAACTTTCCTTTGCCATGTTATTTTGAGAAGACATGATTGCTTAAGTTAGTATGCTTGAAGTATTATTATCCTTTTGTCAATATAAACTTTTATTTTGAATCATTTGATCTGAACATTCATGCACAATAAAGAGAAATACATTGAGAAATATGCTAGGTAGCATTCCACATCAAAAATTTTGTTTTTATCATTTACCTACTCGAGGACGAGCAGGAACTAAGCTTGGGGATGCTTGATATGTCTCCAATGTATCTATAATTTTTTATTGGTCCATGCTATTATATTACCTGTTTTGGATGTTTATGGGCTTTACTTTACACTTTTATATCATTTTTGGGACTAACCTACTAACAGGATGCCTAGCCCGAATTGCTGTTTTTTGCCTGTTCCCCAGTAGGGGTGGGCGCCCCCTGCCTCGTGGGTCCCTCGTGGCTCCCCTGACCTACTTCCTTTGCCTATATATATCTTCGTACCCCGAAACCATCCAGGAGCACCACGAAAAACTATTTCCACCGTCGAAACCTTCTGTATCCGCAAGATCCCATCTCGGAGCCTTCGTCGGCGCTCTGCTGGAGGGGGATCGACCATGGAGGGCCTCTCCATCACCACCAAGGCATCTCCGATGAGTTGTGAGTAGTTTACCACAGACCTTCGGGTCCATAGTTATTAGCTAGATGGCTTCTTCTCTCTCTTTGAATATCAATACAAAGTTCTCCTTCCTCTTCTTGGAGATCTATTCGATGTAACTCTTTTTTGCGGTGTGTTTGTCGTGACCCGATGAATTGTGGGTTTATGATCAAGTTTATCTATGAGAAATATTTGAATCTCCTCTGAATTGTTTTATGTATGATTGGTTATCTTTGCAAGTCTCTTTGAATTATCAGTTTGGTTTGGCCTACTAGATTGATCTTTCTTGCCATGGGAGAAGTGCTTAGCTTTGGGTTCAATCTTGCGCTGTCCTTTCCCAGTGACAGTAGGGGCAGCAAGACACATATTGTATTGTTGCCATCGAGGATAAAAAGATGGGGTTTATATCATATTGCATAAGTTTATCCCTCTATATCATGTCCTCTTGCTTAATGTGTTACTATGTTCTTATGAACTTAATACTCTAGATGCAGGTAGGAGTCGGTCGATGTGTGGAGTAATAGTAGTAGATGCAGGCAGGAGTCGGTCTACTTGTTGCGAACGTGATGCCTATATACATGATCATGCCTAGATATTCTCATAACTATGCACTTTTCTATCAATTGCTCGGTAGTAATTTGTTCACCCCCCATAATAATTATGCTATCTTGAGAGAAGCCACTAGTGAAACCTATGGCCCCCGGGTCTATCTTTTATCATATAAGTTTTCCATCTACTTTTTATTTGCATCTTTTATTTTCCAATCTATATCATAAAAATACCAAAAATATTTATCTTATCATATTATCTCTATCAGATCTCACTTTCGCAAGTTACCGTGAAGGGATTGACAACCCCTTTGTCGCGTTGGTTGCGAGGTTCTTGTTTGTTTGTGTAGGCGCGTGGGACTTGTGAGGAGCCTCCTACTGGATTGATACCTTGGTTCTCAAAACTGAGGGAAATACTTACGCTACTTTGCTGCATCACCCTTTCCTCTTCAAGGGAAAAATCAACGCATGCTCAAGAGGTAGCACTTACCAGCATGTCATACTTTGGTTCGGCGGTATTGTGGGATGAAGTGGCCCAAACCGACATTACGCGTACGCTTACGCGAGACTGGTTCTACCGACGTGCTTTGCACATAGGTGGCTGGCGGGTGTCTGTTTCTCCAACCTTAGTTGAATCGAGTGTGGCTACGCCCGGTCCTTGTGAAGGTTAAAACAACAGTAACTTGACGAAATATCGTTGTGGTTTTGATGCGTAGGTAAGAACGGTTCTTGCTCGGCCCGTAGCAGCCACATAAAACTTGCAACAACAAAGTAGAGGACGTCTAAGTTGTTTTTGCAGGGCATGTTTTGATGTGATATGGTCAAGACATGATGCTATATTTTATTGTATGAGATGATCATGCTTTGTAACCAAGTTATCGGCAACTGGCAGGAGCCATATGGTTGTCGTTTTATTGTATGCAATGCAATCGCCCTGTAATTGCTTTACTTTATCACTAAGTGGTAGCAATAGTCGTAGAAGCAATAGTTGGCGAGACGACAACGATGCTAGGATGCAGATCAAGGTGTCGCGCCGGTGACGATGGTGATCATGATGGTGCTTCGGAGATGGAGATCACAAGCACAAGATGATGATGGCCATATCATATCACTTATATTGATTGCATGTGATGTTTATCCTTTATGCATCTTATTTTGCTTTGATTGACGGTAGGATTATAAGATGATCTCTCACTAAATTTCAAGATAAAAGTGTTCACCCTGAGTATGCACCGTTGCCAAAGTTCGTCGTGCCGAAACACCACGTGATGATCGGGTGTGATAAGCTCTACGTTCATCTACAACGGGTGCAAGCCAATTTTGCACACACAGAATACTCAGGTTAAACATGACGAGCCTAGCATATGCAGATATGGCCTCGGAACACTGAGACCGAAAGGTCGAGCGTGAATCATATAGTAGATATGATCAACATAGTGATGTTCACCATTGAAAACTACTCCATCTCATGTGATGATCGGACATGGTTTAGTTGATTTGGATCACGTGATCACTTAGATGATTAGAGGGGTGTCTATCTAAGTGGGAGTTCTTAAGTAATATGATTAAATTGAACTTTAATTTATCATGGACTTAGTCCTGATAGTATTTTCCAAATTACGTTGTAGATCAATAGCTTGCGTTATAGCTTCCCTATGTTTTTATATGTTCCTAGAGAAAAACTATGTTGAAAGATGTTAGTAGCAATGATGCGAACTTGGTCCGTGACCTGAGGTGTATCCTCATTGCTGAACAGAAGAATTATGTCCTTGATGCACCGCTAGGTGACAGACCTATTGCAAGAGCAGATGCACACGCTATGAACGTTTGGCTAGCTCAATATGATGACAACTTGATAGTTTTGTGCACCATGCTTTACGGCTTAGAACCGGGAATTCAATGGCATTTTGAACGTCATGGAGCATATGAGATGTTCCAGGAGTTGAAGTTAATATTTCAAGCAAATGCTCGGATTGAGAGATATGAAGTCTCCAATAAGTTCTATTGCTAAAAGATGGAGGAGAATTGCTCAACTAGTGAGCAAGTGCTTAGATTTTCTGAGTACTACAATCGCTTGAATCAAGTGGGAGTTAATCTTCCAGATAAGATAGTGATTGACAGAGTTCTCTAGTCACCATCACCAAGTTACTAGAACTTCGTGATGAACTATAGTATGCAAGGGATGACGAAAACGATTCTCGAGCTCTTCGTGATGCTGAAATTGACGAAGGTAGAAGTCAAGAAAGAGCATCAAGTGTTGATGATTGACAAGACCACTAGTTTCAAGAAAAAGGAAAGGAAAAGAAAGGGAACTTCAAGTAGAATGGCAAGCAAGTTGTCACTCCCGTGAAGAAGCCCAAAGCTGGACCAAAACCTGAAACTGAGTGCTTCTACTACAAAGGAAATGGTCACTGGAAGTGGAAATGCCCTGAATATTTGGTGGATAAGAAGGATGGCAAAGTGAACAAGGGTATATTTGATATACATGTTATTGATGTGTAAGTTACTAGTGTTTATAGTAGCCCCTGAGTATTTGATACTTGTTCGGTCGCTAAGATTAGTAACTCGAAATAGGAGTTACAGAATAAACAGAAACTAGTTGAGGGTGAAGTGACGATGTGTGTTGGAAGTGGTTCCAAGATTGATATGATCATCATCGTACACTCCCTATACTTTTGAGATTAGTGTACAACCTAAATAAATGTTATTTGGTGTTTGCGTTGAGCATAAATATGATTAGATCATGTTTGTTGCGATACGATTATTCATCCAAGACGGAGAATAAATTGTTATTCTGTTTACATGAATAAAACCTTCTATGGTCATTGAGGGAGTCCTGGATTAGGGGGTGTCCGGATGGCCGGACTAAGACCTTTGGCCGGACTCCCGGACTATGAAGATACAAGATTGAAGACTCCGTCCCGTGTCCGGATGGGACTTTCCTTGGCGTGGAAGGCAAGCTTGGCGATACGATACGAAGATATCCTCCCATTGTAACCGACTCTATGTAACCCTAGCCCTCTCCGGTGTCTATATAAACCGGAGAGTTTTAGTCCGTAGGACGAACAACAATCATACCTGTCGGGGAAACTGATCCACAAACACCTATCGGGCCGGCGGACCGTGGCCCCTTTCGGTTCGGCGGGGGGCGGAGATCGCACGAAGAGCAGATCGAGGCGAAGCACACGAGCAGTTTACCCAGCTTCGGAGCTCTCCGGAGAGATAATACTCCTAATGCTGCTTGTCTGATTGTATTGTGTTCTTGCTAGAGAGAGCTAGGTGTTTTTCTGGCTTCCGAATGAGCCGAACCTCCTCTACGTTGCGCATGGGCCTCCTTTTATATGATCAAGGGGTCACTGACAGGTGGCAACTCAGAGAAGGGTAAAAGTGGAAAAGGGGTTGCGGTTGGTACAACCACCTGCACAGTGCATCCTACCTAACCCTGACGGCAGGGGACAAAGGCATTAAATGCCCGTCTGCGTCGCCCAAACAGTGTAAAAAGGGACCGTCAGGGGCGCCACCGCTCGCCACGATGGCAGTCTTGTCAGCTTCGCATGCCACCGCGCACCGCTGGCTGCACAGCCTCCCGCCACGCGCGCCTGGAAAGGCCCCAGAGCGACATGTTGGTGGATGTGCTGGAGCGTGGGTACAGAGTGGTAGCCTGCCGCGGCCGTTGTCTTGTCGGGTCCGGAAGCTTGTCGCTCACCGGGCCTTGCCGGGACGCGCGGCGCGTTGCGGCAAGTTCCTCGAAATGCCTTGGTTGGCCTTCCCGGCAAGCTCCTCTTGCCGGGGCCTTGTCTCCTGAGCTTAAATAATTTGTTCTTGAATGACTCCAAAGGAACCACGGAGGACCTTGGCGGCCACCCGGCAAGCCTTGTCGCGGGGTGCTGCAACTGCCCGTGCACAAGTTCGGGATACTAGGGTATCCCTACTCTAGTACACCGACAGGAGCCCCCGGGCCTGGGCCACACACGGTGCCGAGCGCTGTTGGGCCAGGCCCAAAACAGGGCACGGGCACACGCGGCCTGGGTTACGCCAAATCTTACTCCGTATCCACCGCGCCCTCCCCGAATGGCACGCGTTGAATGCGGCATCGTGGGAGAGATCGTGGGTGGCTTCTTTATTCGGAATGGCGAAACGTCCGCCCCCTCCCTCTTTATAAGCAGGGGAAACAGGGGCAGTTCGCCCACCTCGCCGGTTCTTGCTCCAACTCCAAAAATCTCCGCCGCTCCTCCCTTCTTCCCGAAGCCGAAGGAGAGCAGCGCTCCGCCCCCCATTGCCACCAGCATCACCAACGCCGCCGATCTCCCCCACCACCTCCGCCATGGCTCCAAAAGCCGACAAGGGGAAGGGCGTGAAGTCGGCCGAGGCGCAGTGGCTCGCGGCGCTGCGGAAGGAGCGGGCCCTCTTCTCCCCTCAGCTTGGTGCGAAGGAGCTGAGGGAGTTCTACTACCTCTTCTGGTCGACGGAGACGCGAGCGCATCCGCGCACGAGGGTACTCCCGGCCACCGCTTCGAGACTGGCTCCGAACGGGTATCCCTTTTTCGCGTTGTTCTTCTCCTGCGGGCTCTGCCCGCCTTTCTCTGAATTCTTTTGCGACATCATGAACACCTACGGGTTCCGCCTCCTTGATTTCACCCCCAATGCCGTTCTGACCATGGCAGTTTTCGCACATCTGTGCGAAAACTTTGTCGGCGTCCACCCAAACGTAGCCCTTTTCCGCCACTTCTTCATGCCTCGGGTTGAGAGAGGAGAGCCTCTTGCCGGCGGGATCGCTTGGATCTCGAGAGTCGGCAAGAAGGAAGCATATCTGGAGGGTGAGCTCCGCAGCAAGTGGGAGGAGTGGAGAGCAGAGTGGTGCTGGATTGTTGAGGAGAACCCGCAGCCATTCACTGCCTTGCGCCAAGCCCCAATAGTACGCGGCAATGATTGGAGCAACGTGGCCCCGGAAGACGACAGGTTGAAGATCGCCATCACCCGGATCCTTCGCCTCAGGCTTGCCGAGCTCACCATAGGCGCTGTCGGCGCAGATTTTCTTCGCCGCCGCATCGCCCCCCTGCAGGAGAGGGGGAGACCCGCCTGGGAGTTCAAGAACTCGGCGGATATCATGAGGCTGCGTCCGGGCCTCAACTTTAACTTCACCGTCCTGGAGCTGGATGCGATGCTCCTGGAGTTGTTCAAACGCGATCCTCAGCATCCATTCACGTTGCCGAGGACTGTTGTTCCGTTGTGCAACAATTCTTCGCTCGACCGGATCCGCGCAATGATGCCGTTGTGCGATTCGCACAGAATTGCCCCAACTTGGCAAGAACCTACAGATGACGTCGTGTGGGCGTTCTTCGACGACTTGGTAGAAGTGCCGGTCCGCGCTGATGAACAGAAGAGCCTCACCCACGACACCACTGATGATGAGATGCAGCGCATCGCCACCAGGCTGGAAGAGGTGGCGGCAGCAGTTGCCGCGGGCGAGTTCGGGTTCACCATGGAGGAGGCAGAGGCAGCAGAGGCCCTTGCCGAGCGCGAGGAGTTTGCCGGCGAGGAAGATCTTGCCGGCCCTGAAGCTGAGCCGAGCGAGCCCGGCGAGGAAGAGCCCGAACCTTCAGACAGCTTGCCGCAGGCGGAGCCCCCGGCCCCGCCAAGAAGGCGTCTCTGCAAGGCCGCAGACGTAGCAGGGCGGCAGACGGGTCAACAGCCGCCGAGCCGCGCGACACGCTCTACCGCGGCAAGCACCGTTGCCGCAGGAGCGCCTCATGCCGCTGCGGCAACTGGAGCGGGGTCTTCCCGGTCTGCCACCACTGCTCCTGCCAAGCGTGCGAGGGAGCCTACTCCTCCGCCTCACCGCACCGGAGGCGAGCCGGACTTTGATCTCTCCGCGCTCAGCTCCGACGACGAAGAAGAAGAGTAAGATCCCCTTGCTGTCCTCGTAGTTCTTCAATTCTTGCTATCTTGTTGCTTTCGTCTTGTATCTGACTTGCTTCGATCTGAATCCATTCCTTTTCAGGACGCTGGCCCAGAGAGCAGCGAAGAGAGCCAAGGCCCCGGTGATCGTCATCGAAGATGATCCCACCGTGTCAGCGGGGGGTGTGTCTGAGACCACCTTGACGGACCCGGCAACTACTCCCCAAAGCAGCCCCCAGCGCAGCCCCCAGCGTGAGTTTATAGTTTACTTCCTGCCATCAGGCGCGCATGGGTGCTTTTTTCTCTACTGATATCTTGACTGTTGATTTGTGTAGGAGCAGAACAGCCTCACCAGGAGTGCCCGGAAGCTGCTCCCGAAGTGCCATCTGCTTCGACTACGCCGCCAAGGGAGGAGTCCCCGGCAAGGGAGCGCTCTCCGGCAAGGGAGAACTCTCCGGCAAGGGACAGTTCTCTGGCAAGGGACGGCACCAGTGATCCTCCGGCGGTTGAGACCGCGACCGCAGATCCCAGCACAGGTAATCTTCTTGCCTGAAAACTTCCCTTGGGTTCTTCTTCTTCTGAATTTCCTTTCTTGGATTTTTGCTTGACTTTTCTCCCTTTTTCGTTCCTCAGATCCATCTGCCGCGGAGCCAATGGAAACCGAGGACGCCGGTGGGGAGAACGCGCGCGGCAACAACGACGACGCCGCCGCCACCGAAGAAGAGGCCAGTGCTGATGATCCCGCCGGCGAAGAGGCCGCCAAGGCTGCCGCCGCAAAAGCTGGCGAGGAATCCGGCGATCGCACTGACGGCCCCGAGGCCGCAGGAGCGCCAGGCGCTGCACCGACCGCTGATCCCCCCGCCGCTGCTGCAGAGCCAGGCTCCAAAGAGCCGCAGCCCGGCGCCTACCTGAAGGCCGGCGATGGCATCTTCATCAAGCTCCCCTGGGCGTCGAGCTCTAGGGCGCCGGTCGAAGGAGAAACCTTCGACGAAGAGGTGCTCCCCTCCGCTGGGCTGGCGCTGGTCGATGCGCCAAGCAGCAGCAGCGACGAGTCTGAGGAGGAGCGGCTGCTGCGGAAGCTGCTGTCTCTTTACCGCGCCCGCCAAGCCAAACTGGCGTCCCGAGAGGCGCTTGTCGCGAAGGCGGGGGTTGACATTGAGAAGCGCGCGGAGGAGCTCCGGGGCCTCAGGCAGGAAACTCTCCGGTCCTTGGCGGAGGAGCGGGAGCAACTTCTCGAGGAGCCGAAAGCCTTCCTCCTCGAGAAGGCTGAAGCTGAAGAGAAGCAACGGCTTGTCGCCGAAAACTTATTCGTGCAGGAAGGAGAATTGGTGCAGCGCAAGGTCAATCTTGACAGCCACGAGGAGGAGCTTGCCGCGCGCAAGCAAGCGATTGGCGGGGCTCTCAAGGAGGCAAGGGATGCTGTCGCAGCTGCTAAGGCCGCCAAGAAGGAGCTGGAGGTGAAGGTGGCGCAGCTGGAAGCTGATCTCCGGGCGAGCGACGAGGAACTCGTCGTGCTCAAGCGTGAGCGCGAGAAGGATGCTGCCGCTCATGGTGAGCTGCAAGGCCTTCTCGCAGAGAGGAGCAAGGAGCTCAGCACCGCCAAGGATTCCAATGCGGATCTCGAGCTAAAGCTGGCCACGTTGACTCAGACGCTGGACGGCGCCAGGGAGCGGGAGGTGGCCTTGTTGGAGAAGATCAAGGCCGACGAGGCGCTGCTGGCGAATGCTGCTGCCGCCCACGATGCCTTCAGGGAGACAGTGGAGCATTGGACTGAAGGTCTTGTGGATGCTGCCGCTGCCATCGACGGGGAGTTGGTGCAGCTGGGGATAGAGGATTTTGGGTATCCCTCCGACGAGCATCTCCAACCCAGCGCCAAGCTCAGCATGTTCTTCAAAGGCGTGGCGACGGCCCTCCAGCGACTCCGGGAGAGGATCCCAAAGCAGCTGGCCGACGAGTCGCGCAGGATTTGCGCGGGGGCTCTCCAGAAGGTGCTGATGAAGGTGGCGTTCCGCAATCCAGGCCTCAACCTCACCAACGTCCTCAAATCCTTACCGCCGGATGCTGATCTAGATGCGCTCAAGGCCCTTGTCGCACCCATTGTGGACAAGGTGAGCGAGATCAAGAGGGTTGAGGGTGATCGCGTAGACTAGGCCGCCCATTTCTTTTTCTCTTTGTCGCTGCTGGTCATGTCACGAGAACAATCTATTAGAGCTGCGACAAGCTATCTTGTAATATAACTCTATTTCTGGTATCGATTGCTACGTTATTTCCTTTACTAGATTCCTTCCTTTGTATGTTTTTACCCTACGCTTTTAGGGAACTTGTCGGCGCAGGCACCCGAGCCGCGAGCGCTGAGTGCGGGACGTCGGCAGCCTACTGGCGGTGCCGCTTCCGACAAGAAACCTTGTCGCGACTAGTTGCAGCACACTTAAGTTGTTGAGCGGACTCGAAACAAAGTAAGGGCGCAACTAGCTACGAGTTGGTTCCTCCGCGCACAGGTTTTCCATACAAAGCACGGTCGTTCGAGGAAGATAACTTAAAAATTAAAACTAATTGCTCAAACTTTGGCAACTTAGCTTTTCTGTCGTTTGCTTCCCGGCAAGGCGAAACTTCCTTAAACGACGCCTGGTCCACATCATAATCTTCTCCTTTCCCCCCGGCAAACTTGTGTGTGAGGGAACCTTGCTTTCCTTTATTAGAAAAAGAAAGAAGAGAGAATAAAGATATGGTGCCTTCTGGCTCGTTATTGCTTATCGGGGGTTGTGCTGCACAAAGTGTCAGATAATGCATGCAAATATAAGGTAGAAAGCATGAAATTGACAAGACGTGCGGAGCACATGAGCTTTACTTATGCACGGGATCTGCGCCCGGCTTTGTACAAAGGATTACATGAAACATCGGCAAGACTTGTACAAAAGGTGGTTGCCGGAACGGGTTCCGGCAACCGCGCCCTACGGGTAAAACTTACGAAGATGCTCAATGTTCCAGGAGTTGCTCACCGGAGTGCCATCTTCGGTCTCAAGGCGGACAGCGCCAGGCCTAGTGACTCGTTTCACCCGGTAAGGGCCTTCCCACTTTGGCGTCAACTTGTTGGAATTCTTGGCGGACTGAACGCGCCGAAGAACAAGGTCGCCTTCCTCGAAGCTTCTGGCATTAACTTTGCGGCTATGGTAGCGGCGCAAAGCTTGCTGGTAGCGAGCAGCTCGTACAGCAGCCTGAAGACAGTCCTCCTCAAGGAGCAGCGCGTCATCTTGTCGCAGCTGCTCTTGCTCAAGCTCATCATAAGCGAGCACTCGAGGCGACCCGTATACGAGTTCTATGGGGAGAACTGCCTCTGCTCCATAGACTAGAGCGAAAGGTGTCTGGCCAGTGGCTCGATTTGGCGTCGTTCTGATCGACCAAAGAACCACCGGCAGCTCCTCGATCCAGTTTCTTCCGCACTTGCGCAGCCTGTCGAAAGTTCTGGTCTTGAGCCCGCGCAGCACTTCAGCATTTGCCCTCTCCGCTTGACCGTTGCTTCTTGGATGAGCAACAGAAACGAAGCAGACCTTGGCGCCAAGATCTTGGACGTACTGCATGAAGGTGCGGCTCGTGAATTGCGTGCCATTGTCGGTGATGATCCTGTTAGGGATCCCGAAACGGCAAACAATCGACCTGAAGAACTTGACTGCTGACTGTGCTGTCACCTTCCTCACTGGTTCCACTTCCGGCCACTTGGTGAACTTGTCGATTGCAACGTACAAGTACTCAAAGCCCCCGACAGCTCGGGGAAAGGGGCCGAGGATGTCGAGCCCCCAGACCGAAAATGGCCAGGATAAAGGGATCGTCTGGAGAGCTTGAGCTGGCTGGTGTGTTTGCTTGGAATGGAACTGGCACGCTTCACACTTGGTTACTTGTGCAGTTGCATCCTGGAGGGCAGTCGGCCAAAAGAAACCTTGCCGGAACACTTTGTCGGCAAGTGCTCTTGCGCCAATGTGGTGGCCACATATGCCTCCATGTATCTCTGCCAACAGCTTTTGTCCGTCTTCCCGGTGAATACACTTCAATTTCACACCGTTGACTCTTCTTCTGTACAGTGTGTCGTCGACAAACTGGTACATGCTTGACTGCCGGGCTACTCTTTCTGCTTCTTCTTGCTCTTCGGGAAGTTCTCCTGTCTAAAGGAAATGGACAATCTGCTGTGCCCATGCTGGAGCTTGTGGCTCGACAACAAGGACTAAAGGCACATCTGCTGCTGCGGGAACATCTGCTTCTACGGCGAGAACTTGTGGCTCTGCCGGAGCTTGATGTTCCCCGGCAAGCTTGCCGGAGCAAAACTTGTCAGGAGCGTCTGCTTCAACGGAACAAACCCTAAGGCTTGTCGGAGCAAACTGCTCCTCAACATCCTTGGTGTTGATCTTGGGGACCTTCTTGGCGGCGGCTTCGGGGAGCTCTGCCGGAAAGTAGTCACCAGAAATCAACTTCCTCTTCTTGCTATGTCCAGTTGATGATGTTACGGATGGTTGAGTCAGCTTGAGCACAAAGATCCCTGGTTCCACAGGTAACTTCAGTGCGGCGCACTTTGACAGGCCATCGGCAATGTCGTTCTGAGCTCTTGGAACATGTTCCATCTGCAGGCCATCAAAGTGCTCTTCTAGCTTCCTCACTTCATCAACGTAAGCTTCCATCAATGGACTCTGATAATTCTTGTTCACTTGGCGGACGACAAGTTGTGAGTCACCCCTGACAACGAGCTTCTTGATCCCAAGGTCTGCTGCGATCCTGAGACCAGCAAGCAATCCTTCATACTCTGCAGTATTGTTCGTTGCTTGCTCCTTGGGAAAGTGCATCTGGACTACGTACTTGAGGTGCTCTCCGGTGGGTGCAACAAGTAGCACGCCTGCACCGGCGCCTTGCAGCGAGAAGGCCCCATCAAAGTACATGAGCCACTCTCTGCTTGCCTCCTTGACGGGGATGCTCGTCTCTGGAATTTCTTCATCTGGTGTTGGCGTCCACTCTGCTATGAATTCTGCCAATGCTCTGCTTTGGATAGTTGAAGTGCTCTCAAACTTGAGGCCAAAGCTTGTTAGTTCCAGTTCCCACTCGACAATCCTGCCTGTCGCTTCTGGATTTTGTAGTATCCTCTTCAGCGGAAAACGAGTGACGACTGTGATCTCATGTGCTTGGAAGTAATGGCGCAGCTTTCTCGAGGCCATGAGGAGGCCGAAAAGCAACTTCTGCACACCAGAGTACCTTGACCTAGCCCCCTGCAGAAGGGAACTGACAAAGTAAACTGGGCGCTGCACCATTCTCTTCTGCATCTTGTCACACGCCTGCGCAGATCCATCCTTGTCAGGACCAGAGCTTGCCGGCGAAGCCCCCAGCTTGTCGCTGGATGCATCTGCCGTGGTTGTTGGCTCATCGTCTGCCTCCCTCTCTGCCACTAACGCAGCACTAACCACTTGATTGGTTGCCGCTATATATAGCAGCAACTTCTCTTGTGGCCTAGGTGGGACAAGTGTTGGAGTGGAGGACAGGTATCTCTTCAAGTCCTGCAGCGCAGCCTCCGCCTCCGGAGTCCATTTCATTGGACCTGCCTTTTTCAATATTTTGAAAAACAGCAGGGCGCGCTCAGCAGACCTAGAGATAAACCTGCTGAGAGCAGCCACGCAACCGGCAAGTCTTCGTACATCCTTGACGTGCTTTGGTGCTTCGATCTGCTCAATGGCCTTGATCTTGTCGGGATTGGCTTCAATTCCCCGCTGAGACACAAAGAACCCGAGAAGCTTGCCGAAGGGGACTCCAAACACGCACTTCTCGGGGTTAAGCTTGAGGTTGATCTTGCGCAGATTTGCAAAGGTTTCGTCCAAATCTTGAATCAGAGTTGCTTTGTCCTTGCTCTTGACCACTATGTCATCCATGTAGGCTTCCACATTTCTGTGCATTTGCGGTTCAAAAGCGTCATGGACTACCCTTGCAAATGTTGAACCAGCATTCTTCAAACCGAAAGGCATCCGTACGAAACAATACGTGCCACACGGGGTGATGAATGCGGTCTTCTCCTCATCCTCTTCTGCCATGAAGATCTGATGGTATCCTGAGTACGCATCAAGAAATGAAAGCAAATCACATCTGGCCGTGGAGTCAACAATTTGGTCGATGCGCGGCAAGGGAAATGGGTCTTTGGGACAAGCTTTATTGACATCGGTAAAGTCGATACAAAGCCTCCATTTCCTGTTTTCCTTGCGCACGACTACAGGATTGGCCAACCACGTAGGATGGAGCACTCCTCTGACAAGGCCTGCTGCTTCCAACTTCTTGATCTCTTCTGCAATGAATTCTTGGTGCTCCAATGCCTGTTTCCTGACTTTCTGCTTGACGGGCCGCACATGAGGACAGACGGCAAGGTGGTGCTCAATTACTTTCCTGGGAACACCGGGGATGTCAGACGGTTGCCATGCAAACACGTCGACGTTCTCCCGCAGGAAAGCAACGAGCGCGCTTTCCTATTTAGGGTCGAGAGTGGCACTGATGGTGAAAGTACCACCAGTGCCGTCCTCCTTGGCGGACACCTTCTTGGTCTCAGGTGGAGCTGCCATTGTCTTCTTACACTTGCCGGTGGAGCTCGATGGTGCGTCCTCGACGGTAGCGCAGCACTCCGAAGAGGTGCGCTTGCCGGAGTGGGTATCAGAGCTCTTGCCGGACTTGGTCTTCTTCTTTGCCCCGGGAGCTTCAGTGGCAAGTGACTTGCGATCTGTTGCGGCTGTTGCTTCCCGGTAGATCTTGTCGGTGCAGATAAGAGCATCCTTCTTGTCGCCAGGGACAGAGATGACACTTATCGGGCCTGGCATCTTCAGCACATTGTATGCATAGTAAGAAGCTGCCATGAACTTGGCAAGTGCTGGGCGGCCGAGTATCCCATTGTAGGGTAATGGAAAATCAGCAACGTCAAAAGTGACCCACTCAGTTCTGAAGTTCAACTTGCTGCCAAATGTTACCGGCAACGTGATCTTTCCCTTTGGCTTGCTCCTTCCCGGGTTGATTCCTTGGAACGTGACAGTCTCTTCGAGCTCGCTGTCAGGGATCTGGAGTTTCTAGAGCACCGCGGAGGAGATCAGGTTCAAGCCGGCCCTGCCGTCAACTAGCATCTTAGTGACCTTGAGGTTGCGGATAGTTGGTGATACCAACATCGGCAAGCACCCGACCGCAGTTATGCGATCAGGGTGGTCCTCAATATCAAAGATGATAGGCGTGCTGGACCATTTCAGAGGCTTGCGTGACTCAACGGGTGGTTCTGCTGCATTGACTTCCCGCACCCACTGCTTGAGCTGGCGGTGTGAAGTATGCAGAGAAGCACCACCGTCAACGCACAGGACCTCTGTGGCTTTCTAGAACTCCTGCTCATCGGTCTCATCTTCATCCATATCTTCATCGTCGACTTCATCTTCATCCTTGTCGCGGCCGCAGGGAAGTCTGTCTCCTTGCCGCTGCTTGGCCTTGCTGTAGCGCCCTCCTCGGCCGGGACGTTTCTTGCTAGCTCCTCCAGCACCTTCCTAGGCTTTCTCCTTGTCGCGCCACTCGTATTCAGCCTTTTGCTGCTCAACAAGCTGCTCGACCTTCTTGCAGCTCTGGAGGTCATGGCCCTTGGTGCGGACCCACGAACACCTATGGGGCCGGCGGACCATGGCCCCTTTCGGTTCGGCGGGGGGCGGAGATCGCACGAAGAGCAGATCGAGGCGAAGCACATGAGCAGTTTACCCAGCTTCGGAGCTCTCCGGAGAGATAATACTCCTACTGCTACTTGTCTGATTGTATTGTGTTCTTGCTAGAGAGAGCTAGGTGTTTTTCTGGCTTCCGAATGAGCCGAACCTTCTCTACGTTGCGCATGGGCCTCCTTTTATATGCTCAAGGGGTCACCGACAGGTGGCAACGCAGAGAAGGGTAAAAGTGGAAAAGGGGTTCCGGTTGGTACAACCACCTGCACAGTGCATCCTACCTAACCCTGACGGCAGGGGAGAAAGGCATTAAATGCCCGTCTGCGTCGCCCAAACAGTGTAAAAAGGGACCGTCAGGGGCGCCACCGCTCGCCACGATGGCGGTCTTGTCAGCTTCGCATGCCACCGCGCACCGCTGGCTGCACAGCCTCCCGCCACGCGCGCCTGGAAAGGCCCCCAGAGCGACACGTTGGTGGATGTGCTGGAGCATGGGTACAGAGTGGTAGCCTGCCGCGGCAAGCGCCTTGCCGCGGCAGTTGTCTTGTCGGGTCCGGAAGCTTGTCGCTCACCGGGCCTTGCCGGGACGCGCGGCGCGTCGCGGCAAGTTCCTCGAAATGCCTTGGTTGGCCTTCCCGGCAAGCTCCTCTTGCCGGGGCCTTGTCTCCTGAGCTTAAATACTTTGTTCTTGAATGGCTCCAAAGGAACCACGGAGGACCTTGGCGGCCACCCGGCAAGCCTTGCCGCGGGGTGCTGCAACTGCCCGTGCACAAGTTCGGGATACTAGGGTATCCCTACTCTAGTACACCGACAATACCATAGGCTAGATTCTAGGGTTTAGCCACTCCGATCTCGTGGTAGATCTACTCTTGTACTACCCATATCATCAATATTAATCAAGCAGCAGTAGGGTTTTACCTCCATCGAGAGGGCCCGAACCTAGGTAAAAACATTGAGTCCCTTGTCTCCTGTTACCATCCGCCTAGACGCACAGTTCGGTACCCCCTACCCGAGATCCGCCGGTTTTGACACCGACATTGGTGCTTTCATTGAGAGTTCCACTGTGTCATCACCATCAGGAAGGATGCCGCATCCCATCTTTAAAGACGGTGTCGTTGCTAAAGGAGCTTTGGCTGTCGGCCAAACTCTCCGGCTAGGCAGGTTTTTGATGACCGCCTGTCCGGCCATCGCGCCGACGATGACCTCTCGGGCCATCGAAAGCAATCTTCGCATCAGCTCGGAGCTTGCCGAGCAGTTAGATCCGATGGAGCTCTTCTCCCTGAACGAGCTCTTGGATCGCATCGCGGCCCTGGGAGTCGCTACTGATTACGACCAGATTGGGCTTAAACCCGATCAGAGAGAGATTAACTCTCCCCAGATTACCCACCACGTCGAAGTGGTGAAAGAACAATGCGGCGAGTCCTCGCCCGCCCTAAGGACCAGATGCGTCCGGATTCCCGATCCCTCCAAGCCGGATACCCGCGGAGGGGAGGGTGTCGCCCAAACCCTGAACCTAAAGTCAGGCAGCAGGCCCGATTCATTGAATAATATCCGAGAAAGCAAGCTTCCAAATTCGGAAACCGCTCGACCCCTGAATCCTACATCGGGCAGGGTTCCGGATTTAATTCCACCCGCCCACCCAACTATACGGGATTTATCCCTAATACGGCAAGAGTCCAAAGAAACAGTACACCACTACTGGGCCAGATTCCTCCTGGTTATGAACAGGATAAAGGACTTCCGTGAGAAAGAAGCAATTTCACTCTTCTTTAACAACTGCACGGACATCGGAATCCTCAACGCCATAAGTCACCGCGAAATCACATGATTCGCCGACTTGACATCCATAGTACGAAAGTACTGTGCAACTGAAAGCGTTCGGAAAACCAAAGATAAATTCTGGGACAATCCGGCCCCGAATATAACACGAGTCCGAAACAAAGGGCGCATTATCGCCAGGCATTTGAGCCAAACATCAAAAAACAAAGGATGGCTCAACGGACCTTGTAAAATTCATAATTCAGGGAAAGCCACACCAACACACAGCCTTAGAGCATGTTGGATACTACGGCAGGTGGCCAGAAGTGGCGAGGAGCTTCTAACTCCAGCACCCGAAGAATACCTCCCCAGTACGGTGTCGACAGTCTTCGAGACCTTCACATCAAACAATGCAAGGAAACGAACGCTCCGCAACCTTGCCGAAGTCTACCAAGTAGCAACAATAAACCCATGGAGTGACACGGCTATCACCTTTAATGCCAGTGACGAACCTAAATTCCGGATAGCCCGAGCACCAGCCGCATTGGTCCTCAGTCCGATAGTGGACGGCTTCCGACTTACAAAGGTACTCATGGATGGCGGCAGCGGACTCAACCTCATCTACGAGGAAACCCTGCGAAAAATGGAAATTGACGGGAGCCGCATTGAGCGAAGCAACACAACTTTTAGGGGAATAATCCCAAGCCGGGAAGCGTGCTGTTCAGGAAAAATCACACTGGATGTGGTGTTCGGCATGCCGGACAATTACAGATCTGAGGAGGTCACGTTTCAAGTGGCCCCGTTCAGCAGTGGATACCATGCTCTGCTAGGGCGAGAAGCATTTACAATTCTCCAAGCCATACCCCATTACGGGTACATGAAGCTCAAAATGCCCGGGCCCAACGGAATCATCACTCTCGCAAGTGATCCGGACATAGCGCTCCGCGCTGAAAACAAGACAGTCGCACTGGCCCTGGAGGCATTATCTGACACCCTAGCGGCCGAGGAATTAACGGCGTTGCGCTCTACGGTGGACAGGGACGATGTGATACTAGACAAGAGATCCAAGTCCACCTCTTTTAAACCAGCGGACGAAATAGTCAAATTCCAAGTCCATCCAATGGACCCTACAAAAACAGCCTCCATCGGGGCACAATTAAAACCCGATGTAGACGCCGCACTTAGAGACTTCCTGCGAGAAAATTGGGGCATTTTCGCCTGGCACCCCTCGGATATGCCAGGAATCCCACGCAGGCTAGCCGAGCATAGCCTGAACATCATAAAAGAGTTTAAACCCGTCAAGCATACCCTACGGTGTTTTTCCGAACCTAAGAGACAAGCCATGGGAGAGGATCTAGCAAAACTGCTGGAAGCCAGATTCATCAAAGACATAAAACATCCGGACTGGCTAGCAAACCTGGTGATGGTACCAAAGAAGGACAAATCTTGGCGCCTATGTGTCGATTTCAAAGACCTAAACAAGGCATGTCCAAAGGACCCTTTCCCACTCCCCCGAATTGATCAAATCATCGACGCCACCGCAGGACACGACTCATTGTGTTTCCTCAATGCATACTCTGGCTACCATCAAATCAAGATGGCAGAGTCAGACCAAGCCACAACAGCATTCATCACCCCATACAGCCCATTCTACTTCAACACGATGCCCTTCGGGCTCAAAAACGCCGGCGCAACATATCAGCGCATGATTCAGACATGTCTGGCCAACCAGATCGGCAAAACAGTCGAAGCATACGTAGATGACGTGGTCGTCAAAACAAAACATGTCGATACTCTAGTAGACGACTTGAGGCTCACGTTCGACAATCTCCGAACATATGACATTAAGCTCAACCCAAAAAAATGTGTTTTCGGTGTACCAACCGGAAAGCTCTTGGGCTTCATCGTATCCGGTAGAGGAATTGAAGCAAACCCAGCAAAGATCTGAGCTCTGTCACAATTGGATACCCCAAAGGACCTCAAACAAATACAAAAACTAACAGGATGCGTGGCGGCTCTAAGCCGCTTTATCTCCCGCTTAGGAGAAAAGGCATTACCCCTCTATCGCCTCCTGTGGCGCACCGACCACTTCGAGTGGACGGATGCCGCCACGGCCGGACTCGAAGAAATAAAAGCCATACTGGCAACACATCTGGTCCTGGTCGCGCCCAACACGGGCGAACCAATGCTATTATACATCGCGGCAACCTATCAAGTTGTAAGCGCGGTGCTCATCGTCGAACGAGAAGCGGACGGACACAAGTTCCCCCTCCAAAAACCAGTGTACTACGTGTCCACTGTGCTAACGCCATGCAAGTCACGGTACCCACATTATCAAAAGATAGCATACGCGGTGTTCATGGCATCCCGGAAGCTGCGACACTACTTTCAAGAGTGCTCCATAACAGTGGCATCCGAAGTACCCCTTAATGATATTATAAACAACCGCGACGCAACTTGCCAATGGTCTCATTATGAGCGGCATCAAACCCAGACTAGTGCGATCCCTCAAGGAATCTAACACGCACTGGGTAGAGGAGCTTGACTCCGTACTCTGGGGGCTGTGGACCACGCCGAATCGCACTACCGGATTCACACCATTTTTTATGGTATACGGCGCAGAGGCAGTACTGCCATGCGACATAATCCATGACCCACCTCGCGTGGGCATGTACAAAGAAAGAGAAGCCGAGCTCGATCGGCAGGACAGCTTGGATGCATTGGAAGAGGAGCACGATGTGGCAAAGGCTCGTTCCGCATTCTATCAACAGCAGGCTCGAAGATACCAAAGCAGAGAAGTACGGGCCAAAACCTATAACGTTGGCGAACTAGTTCTACGCCTGCCGGACAAGAAAAAGGATAAATTAAAGCCCAAATGGGAGGGCCCCTTCATCATCGACCAAGCACTGACCGGCGGAGCGTACCGTCTGCGAAGCGCATCGGATAACCGACTCAAGCCGAACCCATGGAACGTAGCACGCCTACGAAGGTTCTACGCCTAGCGCTGGACTTCGTGTTTGTTTCCTTCCCTTGTCCCTTTGTTTTATTTTTTATTTTTATTTTTATTTTTGGCAGTCCGGGATTTTGTTCCATCTCCCTACCCCTTCCTTTTTTTTTCTTTCTCACAAGCCCTTAGGGGCTTGCATATGCAATATTCGCACATACCCGACGCGCTACCTGCGCTCATAATACCTGGGGGCTTCGCTACCAAGAAGTTTATATAAAATGGGCCTCATGCCCAAAACATGTGTGATGCTTCCGCATGAACCTTTTATACACCATTATATGCATCGATATGACTTAAGTTTTGGCCAAGCTGGGTTGCCTGGCTCCTGTGCTTACCCCTACGTTCCCGTTCGTTCGGCTAGGTGGTAAAGGGAGCACCTCTGCGATTGTTACTGCCGGGTCAGCCGGATGTGTACCTCAGACTGGGTGAAGCCGAAAGCTAGCGTTCTTAAGGGAATATTCGGTCGGTGAACTAAAAGATGATTTTTCGTATTCATTCATTTGCCCCCAGATGCTTTTCTGCTCTTTCCGGCAGTTCGGACATGCACTTCAGGGCATGCCTCCCAGGGAAAGGAACCCCTAACGGAACTATTCTCTCTGGAAGATGTTTCTTACTAACCATGTAATATAACATAACTAGTTGGGCACTTGTCTGCTAAAGCACTTATGACCCCTACGCCTTGTCTCCATGCATGCCCCGGTTCTTACATAACCGAGAGGGTATTCGGACACACTCCAGACTATAGGGTCCAGAGGTCAAAGCGAAAAGGTCCGCAACGACAAACGATCTACAATCTGACTAGAAGACATTTTTATGTCATTTTTACAGAGTCAATTCGACTCGGCATATTCTTCTTCAATGCCATCCAACAGGCGGTCTAATTTACAGTCCTGTTGGGAATACTTTGCAGCCAGTTCCACCTGGCCATATGCTAAGCTGACCGGGATCTCCTTTCCGTCCGGACCTACAGGGCCGACCTCGGCCATGTGGTTTGGGTCGGCCTTCGAGTACCGAGTCTTCACCATGGCCCAGGCCTCCCTGGCACCTTGACGGCAAGTCGATATCTTCCACAACCGGAAGCACTGCCGCACTCCCTCCAGCTTCTTGGCAAGCTCCTCAAGGCCTTCGAGCATGGAGAGGGATGGCTACATAGCCTGGATGACGCTTTGCATTGCCCTCCGAACTCGCTCGTGTAGTTGCACCAGCTCGGGAAGAAGGCCTCCCGATGAACCGGGCATTTCCTCTGTCGGACGACCCGTCAGCAGACCTACAGACATAGCTCTGTCAATCGACTTCCTCGCCAAATTCTTTTTTCGAAGATTCGTTCAAGCACTTACTAAAAATGCCGCGTCGAAGTCGCCGATTCTCCTTCACGACAGAAGACAGCTGAATATGAACATCTTTCAGTTCCTCGCCTAGCTGGGTATTGGCGTCTTGAAGCTTGTTCTTCTCTTGCCTCACCCTCGTCAGCACACTCTCGCCAGCCTTTAGTTGGCGTAGGAGTTGTTGCTGGTCCGGATTTACTCTGGCCTCATCTACATTATTATCGTCAGGGTTGCACGCCTACCGCATTTCAAAACGGAAGTACCTTTCGAAGCACATATTACCTGCGGGCGTCCCCTTGACATTCTCTGGAGTGGCCAATGCGGCCTCGAGCTGAGCCTTGCACTCTTCGAGCTCCTGGGACAATTGCGTGCTCTTCTTTGTAAGACACTGCATAGCACATGATCCTTCAAACAATTATCTTCACTGTTTCAAGTCTCGGGGGCTACTGACACATATAACCTTCAATTTTACTTACCTGTATGTCTTTCACATACTGCTCCGTGGCTCTGGCTAGACCATTTTGAGCAGCACGGAGATACGCATCTCCTGTATTATAGGCGTCCAACACCTCTGGGGAAAAACACGCGTCACGAAGAATAGTCCGGCGACGCCTGTGGTTCAGGGCACTCTCCACCTCTGAATTGGTGGCAGATAACCCATCGGCGCCTTCTGTCGGAGGAGCGCCCGAGGCGCGTCCCGTGTCCGCCTCCGCTTTCGGACCCAGCCTCGAACCTTGGCCGGCGGACATAGTCCGGCGGGCTCTCTTCTTCCTAACAAAATCATGAGCATTAGTAAGACTCAAGGGCATAAACCCTAGGCGTTAAATCCGCGCGCCATACCGTTGCGCCGGAATCTCGATCCGGTCCGCACTTCTTTTTGGCCCACCTGGCTTCAGCGGCCCTTGTTGGCTGCCCACCGTGGACTCGGCCTTCCGCCTCAAGGATTTACCCTGCAAAACGTTGTTAGTACACGGCATGCAAGATAAAACATGAGAATGCTAGGACTTCGGTCTTAGTTACCTTGGAGGCTGGAAGTAGTCCGGGATAGTCGGTCGTGATGGCCACTAAGGAGTTATCCTTACTCAATTGATGAAATACTCCATCAATCAACTCCACGCATAAGTCCGGATCTTCTTGGGAGTCCGGATCGAGGGGCCGTCCCAGGTCCTCGGGTTGCGGAGCAGGGCTGTTTATTTCCTTCACAGCCTGGCGCAGCTCCTGCGTTTGAACATTACTAGTCTAAGTACTCAACTACGGGAATTTCACAAACGTATAGGCGAGTGGAAGTATCCGCTCACCCAACTAGGAGGATTGTACATAGAGAATCCGCCTTCCGGGTTGACACGAAGGAATTCTTCCTCTTCCCCCTTGTACAAAGTGGATAAGATTCTCGTTAAAGTGGCGGCCGAATCTGGCCCCTTGCGACCGCACCGGGTGGCGTCATCCTCCCCGTTGAAATCCCACATGGGGTGGCCTCTGTATTGAAGCGGCTGCACCCCTCGCGTAATGCAAACGGCCATGACCTTAATCATGGTCAGTCTGGAGTGAGCCAACAACCTTATCCGGCTCATCAGGTACAGGACGTCCCTGTCAGCTTCCCTCTGAGGGTTCCGTGGCCGCCAACTCAGGCGCTTCTTCAACGGGGCATTATTGAACTCAGGGAGGCCGATCCGTACAGGGTCCAGCAGGGGGACGTCATCTATATAAAACCACTCCGTGGGCCATTCTTTGAATGCCCTCTTTGGGGTGCCGGATAGATATCCGGTTCCGGCGATGCGCCATAGTTCGGCTCCGCCCACCTGATAGATAGACCCCTCCTAAGAATGGGGCACAAGGCAAAACAACCTCTTCCACAGCGCGAAATGGGACTCAACACCCAAGAACAGCTCGCAGAGGGCCACGAAGCCTGCGATGTGCAGAATGGAGGCGGGCATGAGGTTATGTAGCTGGAGGCCGTAGAACTCTAGCAACCCTCGGAGAAACGGATGAATTGGAAATCCTAGTCCTCTCATCAAATAAGGGACTAGGCATACCCGCTCTCCTTGAGAGGGATTGGGAACGCCCTCCACCTGCTCTCCGCTACTATAGGCAGCAATCCCGGCCCGAACGGGGACCATATATGCTGGGGGGAGAAGCCACTTGGACTGAAGCACTACTAACTTGCTATGTGGGACGGAGCACCGCCCCCAATCTCCGGGCCGAGGGCTGGAGGAGCGAGAGGAGGAGCGGCATCGACTGGCCATGTTGGAATGGATCTCTGTCAGAGGCGCTCTGATGAAGACTCGTGAAGGGAAGATGGTGCGAGTTGGATCTAAATCCCCATCTCTTTTATGGGCGGCTCGTTAATGCAACCGGGGGGGTAAGTGAAAAGAAAACCCCCTGGCTTTTCGCATTCGCTTGACGCGTGGAAGATGGTCATTATGGGACACAGAAGCCGAGGAGGACAGCACACACTGGAAGCTGGACACTATTCAACGGATACAGAGAATTTGCAGGGGAACCCGCCTTGCAATGCCGAAGACAACTTGCGCGCCGGACTCGTCGTCATTGAAGCCTGGTTCAGGGGCTACTGAGGGAGTCCTGGATTAGGGGGTGTCCGGATGGCCGGACTAAGACCTTTGGCCGGACTCCCGGACTATGAAGATACAAGATTGAAGACTCCGTCCCGTGTCCGGATGGGACTTTCCTTGGCGTGGAAGGCAAGCTTGGCGATACGATACAAAGATCTCCTCCCATTGTAACCGACTCTGTGTAACCCTAGCCCTCTCCGGTGTCTATATAAACCGGAGAGTTTTAGTCCGTAGGATGAACAACAATCATACCATAGGCTAGATTCTAGGTTTTAGCCACTCCGATCTCGTGGTAGATCTACTCTTGTACTACCCATATCATCAATATTAATAAAGCAGGAGTAGGGTTTTACCTCCATCGAGAGGGCCTGAACCTGGGTAAAAACATCGAGTCCCTTGTCTCCTATTACCATCTGCCTAGACGCACAGTTCAGGACCCCTACCCGAGATCCGCCGGTTTTGACACCGATAGTCATACACCCAATGTTGATGGTTTATTGAATCTCGATCGTGGTAATACACATATTCACAATATTGATGCCAAAAGATGCAAAGTTGATAATGAAAGTGCAACTTATTTGTGGCACTGCCGTTTGGGTCATATCGGTGTAAAGCGCATGAAGAAACTCCATAAAGATGGACTTTTGGAATCACTAGATGTTTGCGAACCGTGCCTTTTGGGCAAGATGACTAAAAATCCGTTCTCCGGAACAATGGAATGAGCTAGTGACTTATTGGAAATAATACATACCGATGTATGCGGTCCAATGAGTGTTGATGCTCGTGGCGGGTATCATTATTTTCTGACCTTCACAAGATGATTTGAGCAGATATGAGTATATCTACTTAATGAAACACAAGTCTGAAACATTAGAAAAGTTCAAAGAATTTCAGAGTGAAGTGGAGAATCATCGTAACAAGAAAATAAAGTTTCTATGATTTGATCATGGAGAAGAATATTTGAGTTATGAGTTTGACCTTCATATAAAACAATGTGGAATAGTTTCACAGCTCATGCCACCTAGAACACCACAACATTATGGTGTGTCCGAACGTCGTAACCGCACTTTATTGGATATGGTGCAATCTATGATGTCTCTTATCGGGTTACCACTATCGTTTTGGGGTTATGCATTAGAGACAGTTGCATTCACTTTAAAATTGGGCACCATCAAAATCCGTTGAGACGACGCCTTATGAACTGTGGTTTGGTAAGAAACCAAAGTTGTCGTTTCTTAAAGTTTGGGGCTGTGATGCTTATGTGAAAAAGCTTCAACGTGATAAGCTCGAACCCAAATCGGAGAAATGCGTCTTCATAGGATACCCAAAGGAAACTATTGGGTACACCTTCTATCACAGATCCAAAGGCAAGATATTCGTTGCTAAGAATGGATCCTTTCTAGAGAAGAAGTTTCTCTCAAAAGAAGTGAGTGGGAGGAAAGTAGAACTTGATGAGGTAATTGTACCTTCTCCCTTATTGGAAAGTAGTTCATCACAGAAATCAGTTCCAGTGATTCCTACACCAATTAGTGAGGAAGTTAATGATGATGATCATGAAACTTCAGATCAAGTTGCTACCGAACCTCGTAGGTCTTCCAGAGTAAGATCCGCACCAGAGTGGTACAATAATCCTGTTCTGGAAGTCATGTTACTAGACCATGATGAACCTACGAACTATGAGGAAGCGATGATGAGCCTAGATTCCGCGAAATGGCTTGAGGCCATAAAATCTGAGATAGGATCCATGTATGAGAACAAAGTATGGACTTTGGTTGACTTGCTCGATGATTAGCAAGCCAAGTTAAATAAATGGATCTTCAAGAGGAAGACGGACACTGATAGTAGTGTTACTATCTACAAAGCTCGACTTGTTGCGAAAGGTTTTCGACAAGTTCAAGGTGTTGAATACGATGAGATTTTGTCACTCGGAACGATGCTTAAGTCTGTCCGAATCATGTTAGCAATTGCCACATTTTATGAAATCTGGCAAATGGATGTCAAAATTGCATTCCTTAAGTGGATATTTCTTAAAGAAGTGTTGTGTATGATATAACCAGAAGGTTCTGTCAATCCTAAAGATGCTAACAAAATCTGCAAGCTCCAGCGATCCATCAATGGACTGGTGCAAGCATCTCGGAGTTGGAATATACGCTTTGTTGAGTTGATCAAAGCATATGGTTTTATATAGACTTTTGGAGAAGCCTGTATTTACAAGAAAGGAGTGGGAGCTCTATAGCATTTCTGATAAGTATATGTGAATGACATATTGTTGATCAGAAATAATGTAGAATTTTCTGGAAAGCATAAAGGAGTGTTTGAAAGGAGTTTTTTAAAGAAAGACCTCGGTAAAGCTGCTTACACATTGAGCATCAAGATCTATAGAGATAGATCATGACGCTTGATAAGATTTTTCAATGAGTAAATACCTTGATAGGATTTTGAAGTAGTTCAAAATGGAACAGTTAAAAAGGAGTTTTTGCCTGTGTTGCAAGGTGTGAAGTTGAGTAAGACTCAAAAACCGACCATGGCAGAAAATAGAAAGAGAATGAAAAGTCATTCCCTATGCCTCAGTCATAGGTTCTATAAAGTATGCTATGTTGTGTACCAGATCTATTGTATACCCTACACTGAGTTTGGCAAGGGAGTACAATAGTGATCTAGGAGTGGATCACTGGACAATGGTCAAAATTATCCTTAGTGTATAAGGATATGTTTCTCGATTATGGAGGTGAAAAAAGGTTCGTCGTAAAGGGTTACGTTGATGCAAGTTTTGGCACTGATCCAGATGACTGTAAGTCTCAATCTGGATAAATATTGAAAGTGGGAGCAATTAGCTAGAGTAGCTCCGTGCAGAGCATTGTTGACATAGAAATTTGCAAAATACATACGGATCTGAATTTGACAGACCCGTTGACTAAACTTCTCTCACGAGCAAAACATGATCACACCTCAGTACTCTTTGGGTGTTAATCACATAGCGATGTGAACTAGATTATTGACTCTAGTAAACCCTTTGGGCGTTGGTCACATGACGATGTGAGCTATGGGTGTTAATCACATACAAATGTGAATATTTGTGTTAAATCACATGGTGATGTGAACTAGATTATTGACTCTAGTGCAAGTGGGAGACTGAAGGAAATATGCCCTAGAGGCAATAATAAATTTATTATTTATTTCCTTATTTAATGATAAATGTTTATTATTCATGCTAGAATTGTATTAACCGGAAACTTAGTACATGTGTGAATACATAGACAAACAGAGTGTCACTAGTATGCCTCTACTTGACTAGCTCGTTGAATCAAAGATGGTTATGATTCATAACCATAGACATGAGTTGTCATTTGATTAACGGGGTCACATCATTGGAGAATGATGTGATTGACTTGACCCATTCCGTTAGCTTAACACTTGATCGTTTAGTATATTGCTATTGCTTTCTTCATGACTTATACATGTTTCTATGACTATGAGATTATGCAACTCCCGTTTACCGGAGGAACACTTTGTGTGCTACCAAACGCCACAACGTAACTGGGTAATTATAAAGGTGCTCTACAGGTGTCTCCGAAGGTACTTGTTTAGTTGGCGTATTTCGAGATTAGGATTTTTCACTCTGATTGTCGGAGAGGTATCTCTGGGCCCTCTCGGTAATGCACATCACTATAAGCCTTGCAAGCAATATGACTAATGAGTTAGTTGTGGGATGATGCATTACATAACGAGTAAAGAAACTTGCCGGTAACGAGATTGAACTAGGTATTGAGATACCCACGATTGAATCTCGGACAAGTAACATACCGATGACAAAGGGAACAACGTATGTTGTTATGCAGTTTGACCAATAAAGATCTTCATAGAATATGTGGGAACCAATATGAGCATCCAGGTTCCACTTTTGGTTATTGACCGGAGACGTGTCTCGGTCATGTCTACATAGTTCTCGAACCCGTAGGGTCCGCACGCTTAAAGTTTGGTGACGATTTATATTATGAGTTATGTGTTTTGATGTACCGAAGGTAGTTCGGAGTCCCGGATGAGATCGGGGACATGACGAGGAGTCTCGAAATGGTCGAGACGTAAAGATTGATATATTGGACGACTATATTCGGACATCGGAAAGGTTCCGAGTGATTCGGGTATTTATCAGAGGACCGGAGAGTTACGGGAATTCGCTCGGGAGAAGTATTGGCCCTTATTGGGCCATACAGGAAAGAGAGATGGGCTGCCTAGGGCAGGCCGCGCACCCCCCAAGGCCTAGTCCAAATTGGACTAGGGGGAGAGGCTGCGCCCCCTCCTTCCTTCCCTTCTCTCTTCCCCTTCCCCCTTCTCCTACTCCAACAAGGAAAGGAGGAGTCCTACTCCCGGTGGGAGTAGGACTCCCCTCTTGGCGCACCCTCCTCCTGGCCGGCCGCCTCCCCCCTTGCTCCTTTATATACAGGGGCAGGGGGCACCCCAAGACACACAAGTTGATCATTGATCTTTTAGCCGTGTGCGATGCCCCCCTCCACCATAATCCACCTCGGTCATATCGCAGCGGTGCTTAGGCGAAGCCCTGCGTCCGTAGCTTCATCAACACCGTCATCATGCCGTCGTGCTGACGGAACTCTCCCTCGAAGCTCTACTGGATGGTGAGTTCGTGGGACGTCACCGAGCTGAACGTGTGCAGATCGCGGAGGTGCCGTACGTTCGGTACTAGGATCGGTCGATCGTGAAGACGTACGACTACATCAACCGCGTTGTCATAACGCTTCCGCTTACGGTCTACGAGGGTACGTGAACGACACTCTCCCCTCTTGTTGCTATGCATCACCATGATCTTGCGTGTGTGTAGGAATTTTTTTGAAATTACTACGTTCTCCAACATGATGACTGTCCTAAAAGATCCCTAGTCGAAAGGGTTGTGTGGACGCACAACCAACTATTCTAGCATATGACACGATCGATGGTTTGGTCTCACTAGCCATGAAGCATTGGATGCTAACCGGATAATATGGACTTGGAAAGGTCTGGTCGGATTCGAGGTAGTCGGATCCGAGTCGAGATAAGGTCCGAGTCGGACAGACCCAACTATGAGACGCAGCATATGTCATCTGTGAGTCTCTAGTACAACATATGTTCTATGTCCTAAGACCTGAGATGGCGCATGTACTCGGGATGGAGACAGACCTGCTTTGGGCCGACCAAACACTACTCCGTAACTAGGTAGTTACAAAGGTAGGTTTCAGGCTTGTCCAGACCCATGCTGCGAGACATGGTCGAGCAAGATGGGATTTGCCCCTCCGATTAGGAGAGATATACTCTGGGCCCCTCGTGTGATCCGACCAGGATAAGCATGGCCATGCGACAAGGATTATGAGATAATTTGGATAGTGGTCGGGATCACTGGAATGAGAAAGAGGTCGGGCTATCACAAGGAGGACAATCTCTCCTTGAGCCCGACAACGTATATCGTGTGGCAAAGGGAACAGAAGTGTGACATGTTGTACAGGTTCGCCTAACCATCTTCACAGTCTGCTTGGTGTTCGGCATGCCTTGCTAGAGGCCACTACCAACCGTGTAGTTTGGAGGTGATCCAAACTGCGACCAAGCCGACTTGAACCTAAGGGGTCGCGTGCTTAAGGGAAGGAACCTACGAGGTCAGAGCCAAGAGGACACTGGTCGGATGTGATCCGAGCTGTATTTGGATTGTGGCCGAGTAGACTTGTGGGCTTTAGGGTCCATGTGAGGCCCAAGTTTTGAGCCCGCGACAGATGCCTATATAAAGTGGGGTGTGGCACACTCATGCAGTTGATCGCTTCGGCGCCATTGTTAGGGCTTTGCATGTGTTGCAAGTAGCCACCTCCACTCACTGCATGTTGTGTGATCGGACCTAGCAGTCCGCCGCACGAAGTTCCTCCTGCATGCGTGGATACCATTAGAGGTGGTGCACTTGCACCGCTCTGGCGAACCTGTTCGCGGGATCCGATCGTCTATGTGGGAGACCGGCAAGGAGGAGACGACTCCGGGAACGCGAGGCGACTCCGGGAACGCGCTGCCTCAACTCTACTTCCGCTGCACGGCACTGCGCGTCTAGGGGTAATGATATGTGATCCATCTCCCATAGAATGTTCCTAGTTGTTCTGCGCGTAGGAAAATTTTAATTTGTAGTTGACGCATCCTACCGTAGAACCCAACAGTGGTATCAGAGCCTCTGCTATAGGATTTGGATTCAGATCGTATGCATATTAGATATGTGGAGGCGGCAGATGAGATCTGTTGTCATTGATAAGATCGGCTGTGTGCACGGTTGATGAGATCAACTACACATGGGGATTGATGTGGCTATGTTTTCTGATGATCAGAATCGATAAGGTCGTGACACAACCTACCCCTACCGGTCGGTATCCGCCATCGGGGTTAACAGTGAAACATAAATCCGAATCGGATTCGCGATGATCGATAAGATCGGTCATATCAGAAGATTCGGCGTGAACGGATTTCAGATGCGATCTGTGATTTCTGAAAATTCGGCGGGACCGCCGTGTGCGTAGCGCCGTGTATTTCATACCCGACACACAAACCGGTGGAATGCGATTCTATGCATAACTTTGTTTTGCAGGTTTGATGTGAATAGTATGGCTCATGTGTATGTGATGCATGTGTGTAAATTATACATGGCCTGCGTGTCATGTTTGTCAGCCGACATGAGCCAAAGTGTTGTCATTATATTGTATAACGACCTGCATGTTGACTTGTGACTCTATGTAAAGTTCATTGCTAGTTGTAGTAGTTGGGTAATAGAGATCAGGTTGGTGGCTTGGCATCCCGGCGTGACAAACAAGATGGAGTTCCTAGATGGTCATCGGAGTCGAAGCCGACCCGGAAGAACATCCATGAAGGAGCCATACTATTTCACAATATGTGTTTATTTCTGATTGATATGCTTCTTTGTTTCTATGCATGTTAGAATGGTAGAAGGATCCCTCATGAATATCAAGTGAATTGCCATCCCCGATGTTGCACCTTCGCACGTCAAGTACGTCTAGTAGTGGGCTCATAAAATTGGGGTGCTGCTAGGTGTCCTTGAACTGAAGGGTTCTTGTCGGACATGGACATGCACTGCATTAGGTTAACTTGAGAAGGCTATCAAAATGGTTTTGGGCCTTGTGGCAAAGAAGGTTGGGAGCCGGGGTATGAGATACCTTCCCGACCGATAGGAGTCGTATAGAGATGCGATTAGCAAGGAGTTGCTTACCGGATAGGTATGTTGGCTAGCAGTGATGCTAAAACTCACTAGTCGCATGCTAGTCGGATCCTGAATCACTGAGAGCCTGCGGAGGGATGCTGACTTCAGTGGGAGTATTTCTATTTAGGCCAGAATTACTCTACATAAACACATTGCTTAGTGATTGCATATTTTCTGTTGTAGATCAATGGCACCACCTGCTCAACCCAACTTTGCATTGAAATCAATTCTGGAAAAGGATAAACTGAATGGAACAAACTTTACCACCTGGTATAGAAATATGAGAATTGTTCTCAAACACGATAAAAAGGAACATGTTCTAGAGGATCCACTTGCAGAGGAACCTGCCGATAATGCTAATGCCACAACTAAGAATGCCTACCAGAAACTCATTGATGAATCAACAGATATCAGCTGTCTGATGCTGGCTTGTATGGAGCCCGAATAGCAACAACATTTCGAAAATGTTGAGGCTTACAATATGATCGAGAGTCTCAAGAGCATGTTTTAGACACAGGCTAGGACGGAAAGGTTCAACGTCTGGCGATCCTTGATGGATTGCAAGCTGAAGGAAGGTGATCCAATGAGCCCACATGTGATCAAGATGATCGGATATGTGCAAGCTTTGGATTGGTTGGGCTCCTGCTCTTGGATGAGCTTGCTACAGATGCGGTTCTGGGTTCTCTTCCGGACAGCTATGGGACATTCATCTCAAACTGTCATATGCATGGCATGGATAAGAAGCTCACTGAATTATATGGGATGCTCAAAGTGGCAGAGCAGGATATTAAGAAAGGCACACATCAAGTGTTGATGGTGCAGAAATCGGCTAAGTTCAAGAAGAGTTGGTCCAAGAAAAAGGCTAAGGCAAAGGGCATGGAGACGGTAACCTCCGCCACTGCGCTGAAGTCTGGACCGGACTCGAAGACCATTTGCTATCATTGCAAGGAAACTGGTTAGTGGAAGAGGAACTGTAGCAAGTGGCTTGCAAAGCATGGCAAGAAGGCCGGAAATGCTTCTTCAGGCAAAGGTACACTTGTTGCATATGTTATAGACATTTACCTTGCTGTCATACCTAGTAGCTCTTGGGTATTTGATATCGGATCGGTTGTTCATATTTGCAACTCAATGCAGGGGCTGGTAAGAACTAGGCGTGTGGCACAAGGGGAGATTGACATAAGGGTTGGCAACAAAGCAAGAGTTGCTGCGTTGGAGGTCAGCACGATGCAGCTCCAGCTTCCTTCTGGATTTATTTTGGAATTGAATAATTGTTATTACATTCCTGCACTTAGTCGGAACATTATTTCCGCCTCATGCTTGATGAGTCAGGGTTATGAATTCAATTTAAAGGACAATGGTTGTTCGTTTTATTTGAATAGTATGTTCCATGGCTATGCACCCATTGTTGATGGGTTATTTATATTGAATCTGGAACAGGAACCGGTCTATAACATGAATGTCAAGAGGCATAAGCCTAATGAGATAAACCCGACATACTTCTGGCATTGCCGGCTTGGACACATTAGTCAGAAACGCATGAATAGAAAAATACCGGAAGCTGGAATCTCCACTATGCTTGCTAACTATACTTTTAAGGATGGAGTACCTAAAAAACTTGGAGATCCGGGTATACCAACTATACCTTACTCTATCAAAAAGAATTATGTGAAAACTGCTTTGTGTGATTTAGGAGCTGGTGTTGGTGTTATGCCTTTCTCTTTATATAAAAGACTTGACTTGAATAAACTCACACCTACTGAAATATCTTTGCAATTGGCTGACAAATCAACTGCCATACCTATCGGTATATATGAGGATGTGCCCGTTGTTGTTGCTAATGTTACTATTTTGACTGACTTTGTTATACTTGAGATACCCGAGGACGACAACATGTCACTTATCCTTGGTAGTCCGTTCTTGAATACTGTAGGGGCTGTTATTGATTGCAATAAAAGCAAGGTCACTTTTCATATTAATGGTAATGAGCATACGGTGCACTTTCCGAAGAAACAATTCCAAGTGAATGGTATTAATGTTATTGAAAAATCTCCGACAATCACTATTGGAAGTTTTCAAATACCTCTACCTACTGTCAAAAAGAAATATGAAATGCTTATTGTTGGGGAAATGCATATCCCCATTGAGGTAACTTAGCGATTTACGAAAGTTCTTCGGTTTCATGCTAATCGAAAGTGGTTGTTAATAAGACCCGATCAACCTTATTAATGAATCATTTTTGAGCGGTATGAAGTTGATGAATTTAGTGAGCACTAGCTTCTGTCCCTACTTTTTGTTTCCTGTTTTTATTAGTTAAATAAAATAAAATGCCATCTTTTGTCCGTTTTCTGAATTTCCCGTGCAATAAAAAATGACCCAAAATAAAAGTTCTCAGAATGCTCTGAAAACCTGATATGATTTTTTTCTGAATATTTATGAATTTTTGGTGCAAATAATACCATAGGGAGGTGCACCAGGTGGGCACAACCCACCTGGGCACGCCAGGACCCCCAGGCGCGCCCTGGTGGTTGTGGTCCCCATGTGGGCCCCCTCACTTATCTCTTGAGCCCACATCATCACTTACCTTCAGAAAAAAAAATCCCCACTGCTCTCTCTCTCTCCCGTGTTCTTGAGCTCAAACCCGCGGATTTCGATCTCTTAGCCCGAAGCTCCGTTTTCGAAACTGTTTTGGGGGATTGTTGCTTGGTATGTGACTCCATCATTTGTCCATTTAGTTTTTGTTTTAGTGGTTTATACTTTGAATAATTAGCTACTCTTGGTGCTACTGTAGATGAGCTTGCATGTTGAATTCTTAGTGTTCTAAGTAATTTGAATACTTGTTATGGCCTCTCTGTATCCCTAGGAGTAGTTGCTATCAATTTTGTGAAGTTTTGTTGACAAACTTTTGTCACCTCAAATTTTTTATTTTCAGAAAATTGTACGCGGACATGATGAACCTATTTGGAAGGAGCTCTTCGAGGAAACAATCCTCGGGGGTATCTTCTAGTGACAGTTCTGCTCGACGGTCTTATGTCGAACCAAGTGAAAGTTCTACGCGTGATGCCGCCATCAAAACATGCTTATGGCCTTGCGATGAATATATGGTGCGTGTGGGCATTAAGGAGGAATTTGAGAAATATGTTCACAATGCTCGCCTTGGTCCCTGCCTTTCAGATAAGTGTGAACAATGCCAACTTATCACTGAGACATTTGTCAAAGGATTTACATTTTTCCCTTGTGAATCTAGGGTGTCTTTTAAGCTTTATAATAATCCATTTACCATCTCATTGGAGAAGTTTGCTTACCATTGCAAACTGACATATTGGGGTTCGCTTGATGAACCACCGAGGGCTGAGTACGAGTCTTTCTTGACTAGCCTTTGTTACGGTGAAAATAGGGGAGTGACACAAGGCAGAATAAAGAGCATCCACTTTCCCGCAATTCGGTATTTTGCATTATTTAACGGGAAATGCATAGTAGGCAAGCAAGACTGTAGCATACTTTGTGCGCCAGACTTGAGCCTCATTCACACCGCTCTCACTGGTGAATGGAACTATAACCTTGGAGTGATTGTTGCACGTAGACTTCAGAATAATGCTAACGGTGGATGTTTCTATGGGGGAATTTATGCCACACGTTTGGCATGAGAGTTGGGTGTTTCACCTTTACCCTTTGACCCTATCCTACCCATGTAGTATTTAGATTTTGCGGCTTTAAAAAGCCATAAGATCCTCAAAGGAAAAATTCATGACTTCACTTATAATTTGTTGTTTAACCAAACCTCTGTTGTGCACACACATTTGCCTGCGCCTGCTCTTTTTGATTATCACAGCAAGGGGAGATATTTTGTTCTTGAGAGCGAGGCCCGAGCTCATAACGCATCAGTGGTGGCAGCATAGTGTGCCGAGGCATCCGCATCGAGAGCCTCTGTGAGCTTCCACGCAGACTTCTACCCTCCAGGCTATTGATCGACTACCAAGTTAGGTCAAAAGCCTAAGCTTGGGGGAGTACGTGTTCCCACCGACATTATATTCATGTCCACATACTTCATTAGTCGGTGTTCACACTTTTTCAATGTATCATCCATGCTTAGATTTATTTTCTTGCTTTCTTCTTGTGTGTTTGAAAAACTTTAGAAAAAACAAAAAAATTAGTTGTAGCTACTTTACTTTCTATGCTTGCTTAGTAGTAGTATTAAAAAGAAAATCCAAAAAGATTTCCTTGTTCTTATTTTGCTTGTTGTGAGCTTTCCCGTGTAAATAGTTTTTCTCATTTTTGCTTTTCCCTTCTATTTGCCCGTTCTAGAAAACCAAAAACTCCAAAAATATTTCAGTGTGTTTCTCTGAATTTCTTTTCTTTTTATTCGAGTCTTACCAAGGATAAGACCACGATGACACTACTGAAATCTGGCACTTTGCCATCTGCCACATGGCAGATGGCAAAGGCATGGTCGGCGGATGGCAAAGGCTTTGCCATCTGCCAGCAGATGGCAAACAGTTTGTCTGAAACCCTGCCGGTAAAGGCTTCTTTGTTGTCTGCTGGCTGATGGCAAAGAGCCTGTGCCTTTGCCATCAGCTGGCAGATGGCAAAGCCTCTTAACGGGGTTAGCCCCGTTAGAAGGCTAACGACATACTTTGCTGTCTGCCAGCAGATGGCAAAGGCTGCAGGCTCTTTGCCGTCTGCCAGCAGATGGCAAAGGCTGCATGCTTTGCCGTCTGCCAGCAGATGGCAAAGAGCTTTGCCATCTGCTGGCAGATGGCAAAGAGCCCAAATAGGCCAGCCCAAATTTTACATGTAGATGACACGTGGCCTCTTTGCCATCTGCCAGCTGATGGCAAAGCTCTTTGCCATC
>NC_041385.1:489761095-489808007 GCF_002162155.2 Triticum dicoccoides
CTTTGCCATCTGCCAGCAGATTGCAAAATGACTATATTGCCCCATTTAATTTTGATCATATCAGTTCCTTTTCGAAAATCAAACACAAATATATTTATATGACCAATATAGCATATTCAACACATATTACCAATAGTCATGAACACATATATATCCAACACATGTTACCAATAGTAACAAGTTTCATCCGTACATATACATAGTTTCATCAATATTACACAGTTTCATCCATAGGTAGCAAGTTTCACAAGGTCAAAACAAAAACTAAATACAAGCACTCCATCAACCCAAGCTTCCGTGATCTTAAGCAAAACTGTAAAATGGGAAAGAAGAAAGTTAGAAGAAGAAGACTAGAAGAAGAAGATTATTATGATGCGGAAATATGCATGGATTGTCAAAACTTGCATTATCCTACTATCACTAGTACAACAAAGCTGCAGGTTGGCATAGTTCATCTCCATTTTCACCTGACTGATTTTATTTTTACTAGCAAAAGGGCCCGTGTGTTGCAACGGGAGAACCAACCCAAATTCAAGCTTGTCCCTAGCGAGTCATCTATGTTACCACTTGCCCTCTTCGTCACCGTCGCCGAAGGTGATCAACCGTTTACTTTTGCAAGCATTGTCAAAAGAGTTCGTGCATGACAATGGGCACAGATTAAATAAAAATATGTGCTTCGAAATATGAAAAATTGGTAATATTCCCTGCATAGTTATTGCTCACCTAACCGAAGAGCCCACATCTTCATCTTTTGCCATAATTCTCTCTCGACCTAACAATATTCCTTCCAATTGCAAGCAATTAACCAAAGTGGTGGCATGGAGCATCCAACTGCTAGTACCTCTGCTCAAAAACCTTTTATAGCATAGCATTTCTTGTCCCTAGTATGCACCACATGAAGGTTCCATGGCCTTATCTCAGGCATGTTCTTTTTCAGTGTGACATGTACTTCAACATCATCTATAGTCTGTATAGAGATCACCATTACCCACATAAAAATCATAGAGCAACAGAAAATGCTACTTACTAAGTGTGATTGCATAAAGTTACCCCTGGTGCTAAACCTCATATTAGTGCATGTTACTGCTAATTATTATTTTATCACACCCTCATGCTGCCGTCGCTGTCAATCTGGGACACCTGGCCGCTCAAAGCCATGCTACACGATGGAGGAGGTAGACCGAGAGGACTTGATGTGGGTGCCGAGGCGGATTGGGGAGGCTGCCGCACGGGACATGACACATCGCCTGCTTCGGCATGCTGCAACAAACATACATATTAAAGTATAAATATGCAACAAAACCAACATCACAAAAACGATAGGACAATATAATATTGCTGGAACAAAAGGTGTATCGATCATCAAATTTCTTTGACCTACAAACCAGCCTAGGAGAAGTTCATCTATGTGAGAAAACCAAACATCAACTCAGCTAGTGGAGAACTGAGCATAATATTGTAAGCAAGAAAAGATAAATAAGTAAACAAAATAAGTTATCTCGGCAAGCAAACACTATGCGGCCCCTCTCATCACCACCATTCTGCTCATCTATTTTCTTGGCCCCTCTACCGTCTAAACAAAGTTGCAAGCTTTTCTGGAAACAAGAAAGCTTGTCACCTTTGCTTCTCAAGAAAAACCTTGAAACCCATCACCATTGCATAGGTGCAGTTTACAATAAAGCTAACCTGGTTTTACCAAACAGGAAATAAAGCCATAATCAGTAGATAAGCTAACAATTAACAACTATGAAAAGATCATTGACGCTTTTCAAGTTGAAGTAGTAGTTCACACTGCAATATCTGGTGGGTTCAGAAATTATTTGAAGTTTTACATATGATCTACTTCAAATAATTCAAGAAAAAAGCCTGATTCTCTATTCAACACTGTGAACTTCTAACCCCAGCTCATCATATCACTATTTTTTACTGCACTTCCGGGCAGCCTAGATTATATGTGGTACAATCATATGTTATTCATATGGTCGTACCATTCAGCTAACAAAATGAATTAAGTCATCTTGGAGATTTATTCCACCAAGCACAAATATTGTATCATGAATCAGACAACAAACTTTTCTTTGATTAGGAGTCTACCTCTAGAAATAGTAGCACATGAGGACATGACTTCCTATGCCACATCTGAAGAAATTGAGTTGTTGCGACTGTACCTGTTGAGCATGCGCACACACTGCAGAGGCATCAAAACCGGGCCAAATCAAACTAAGCTCATGAAGGAAGCTCTTCTTAACATCGACTAAAACAACAGGGACAAAAAGCTATAATTAAAACATTTAAATTTGAACCACTGTGAACAAGAACTATTTGTTTGGCCCATCATACTTCTCACTGCACACTATCAGTGTAGAGAAACCTGGCAGAGCCACAATCAGTCACTATAGGAAGCAGCTTGCCTACCTGTTGAGCATGCGCACACACTGCTGGTAGGAAAGGTCGAAGTAGAACTTCTTTGAGATATAGTAGTTCTCTTCAATGGCAGGAAAAAATTCATCCTCAGTGAGCGGTCTGCACTTCCAAACAATATTGAAGCAAACCTAGGGGAAACAACATCTCAAAACCAAATTAAGAGTTATTATTGTTAATCAATAAGTGGCACTCAGTAATACAAGGAAAGCAACATCTCGTCACAACTAAATCTTAGACAGTTCACCATAACCTTTTACACCATGTTCCTCATTATAAGTGGCTAGTAGTAGATGAATGATGATTTTCAACAATATTTTAGAATACATAATCCCACCAACTATTAAATACAGTTGTGAATGAGCCTTTAGAATCTTTATGTGAACCAAAGAAAAGGGCAATTGCAATTTACAGATCATTCAACTAATACTTTCTCGAGTTCTCTGAACCTAACAGAACCATATTATGATCATCAACAGTCAAGAAACATGGCACTGGAAATTGTAGTTCATAGATCATTCAATCACTACCTTTTTGGGGTTTTCTAAGCCCAAGGGTTTAACAGTAGCATATTATACTGGATTAATAATCAAGAGGCAAACAAGGGTCATTGCAATTCACACTTCAGAGATGATTCAATCACTAGCTACTCGTGTTCCCCATGCCCAAGGGTGTAGCATAACAGAACCATAATAGTAATTATTATGAATAATCAAGAGGCGTATGGCAAGCGCGGATTACCTGTGCGGGGTACGTGCGGCCGGTGGACCGGAACGCGGTCCTGCTAATATCCATGCCGCCATCCGAGGCGGACTCTCAGACACCGTAAAGCTTACGGAATATGTAGTCAAAGAGGAACAGGGGCATCCCCTGCTTGACATTGGCCACAAAGGGCCCGTACTCTGGCGGTAGCCCGAAGACTCCCGTGTTGAAGCAGTGATCCCTTGTCTCGCTGTTGGACATGAAGATGGCGCCCGCCATGTTGGCCGCGTCCTCCCGGAACGAACACCTGGGGCCCTGGAACCTCATCCTGCACTGCACAGGAGAAATCTGTTAGATCAGAGATAAATAAACCTTGAAACGAAATGATGGGTTTGATTAGAGAAACAACAGTGCCAGATTCAATAGAGCGCACATTTGATTCCAAATGAGGCGGGAAGTGAGCTAATAGGGAGAGGAAACCCCCAAAAGAAAGGCAAAAAGGCAGAGGTTGTGGTCCATGGGAAGGACGCATCTCATCTCAGTCTGGCATTTTTTTGCAGTATAATAAAGATAAAAAGAGCAGGCGAAAAAGAAAGCGGCCAAGAACTGGTGGTGGCGTAGTCTTGAAAAAGACGGCGGATTTGATATGATTCGTCGACGGTGATTCTTAGGCGAAATCACGTTTGTTATTTTCAGGTTGCTATTACCCCCGGCCTCCCGCCCGCGCATGAAAATACAGATCGAAATCGAAAAAAGGGGCTAAAATTAGCCGGGAGGCGGCCGCGCGTGGATCCAAATTTGACTGGCCGGCGGAACCGGGCGGCAAAAAACTAGCGCTGCAGCCCTATCTTGTTCTTCGAAAAAGCAAACAAACAGAGCACGGCCGACCGGAGGCCGGCACAGCAGGATGAACTAGTAGTACGGTAGCAGAAGGGGAAAGAACATACATGCGTGCACCGGCGGTTTGTGGTGCGCCGGCGGCGGCGGCGGCGGGGCGCTTGCTTGTCGATTCTAGGGGCTCGCGACGCAACAGGGCGAGCCGGTGGAGGAGTAGCAGCAGGGTGGCGGCGGGGCTCCTAGGGCGCAGAAGGAGGAGGAGGAGGAGGAGGTGGTGGGAGGGAGCGGCGGCGGGTGAGGAAGGAAGGAGCAAGGGGCGTGGGGCTATGGATTGGGGCTAGGGTGAGGAAGGAAGGAGCGAGCGACGGCGGATGTTTTTTTTACCTGGATGGGTGGGGAGAGAGGGAGGGGATAACCCCACAGTTTTTTTTACCTGGAAAAAAATAACCCATCTCTTTGCCATCTGCCAGCAGATGGCAAAGACGTGGGGCTGGTATGCCGTTACACTCGTGACGGCCACAGGATTTGCCAACCTCTTTGCCATCTGCTGCCATCCATTAGCAGATGGCAAAGAATTGGCTGATGGCAACCATGTTCTTTGCCGTCTGTCAGTTCTTTGCCATCTTTTTTTTATAAGCAGATGGCAAAGACGTTCTTTCCCATCAGCTGGCATATGGCAAAGAGCTGGCTGATGGCAGATTCCTTGTTTCCAGTAGTGTGAAAATGTTGAGTGGCTCTCATATGAATAATTGTTGAACTAATAAGAGCACATTTTACCTTGTCTTCTCATGTTGAATAAAATGTTTGCAGATTCCAGCTTAGTCCATGGTACTCTTGCACTATTATTATTTTCATATCGTTCGGTCGTGCAAGTGAAAGGCAATAATGACAACATCCGATGGACTGGCGTGGCAGGGAGAAACTGGTATGAACTCGACTTGTTCTGTTTTTGTAAATAGGTTTAACCTAGTATCCATGATTCAGCCCATTATGATTAAACATGTTTGCAATGACAATTAGAGATTATAGTTTCTCATGCCATGCATAAGTAGCTAGGAGTTGATAATGATTTATCTTGGATATCAACATAGCGTTAAAATGATTGTGATGTAGTATGATGATATGGTATCCTCCTCTGAATATTCGAGTGGCTTGACTTGGCACATGTTCGTGCATGTAGTTGAATCAAAACCAACATAGCCTCTATGATATTTATGTTCATGGTGTTCATATCCTACTCATGTTAGTGTCCAATGTTGCTTATGCATGATGCATGGTTATAATCGTTGTTGCTCTCTAGATGGCCGCTTCTCAATCTTAATTGCTAGCCTTCGCCTGTACTAAGTGGGAACTCTGCTTGTACATCAAAAACCTTGAACCTAAAGTTATTCCAGATGAGTCCACCATACCTACCTATATGGGGTATTACCCTGCTGTCCTAAGTAAATTTGCATGTGCCACCTCTAAAAACTTCTAAAAATTATCCTTTTTGTGTGCCTGGATCGTTTGTGGAACGACAGGAGGTGGTCGGTATCTTCCATGCTAAGCAGGTTATTCTCAGGTTGAGTGTTTATTCACTCGCCATCACACAAGAAAATGAGCGGTAATAGGGATTCCCAGTCCCGAACTCAAAAATGCAAATAATTAAACAAAACTCCCCCGGACTGACATTGGTATGGACGACACCCATTGTTTCGGACAAGCCGTGGAGTGTGATTGATGGTGGAGGGGGAGTAAATCTTTACTTTTATCGCTTGGGAACCGCCACTAGCGTGCTTAGCATGGAAAATATTGATAACTGATGGTCGTGAAGTGAATAAGAAGGGTGCATGTCTCAAAATATCATTTATCTCTGTTTTAAAAATTGAGCTCTCGCACCTCTGCAAATCACTGCTTCCCTCTGTGAAGGGACTATGTATTTACTTTTATGTTGTGTCACCACCTTCTAAAACAAGCGCCAGAAACTGAGTAGAGCACAACTGTCATGATTGATGCATTATGTGTAGCTAATGTTGGGTGCATCATGACTGGATCTTTTCTACCATGAATTACAATGTTTAGTCGCTTCTTGAACTTTGGAGGTGCTCTACATTTATGTTTTGCGGTCTCAGAAAGGGCTAGCGAGATACCACTATTGTCATATTATATCATGGTTATTTTGATAACGTATTGCTGTTTGAGATATTTTATTATTGCTCGCTAGCTGATTATGTCATTGATATGAGTCATTATAATCTTTAAATGTTATTTTTGACATGGTTAGTTATAATGTTGGCTGAAAACCTGGGTGATGTTTAAGCTTATTTATGCAAACAAGAGCAAAAGGGTTCGTAAAAGTTTTTCTTTCTCACTTTCAGTTTATCAACTAAATTGCTTGAGGACAAGCAAAGGTTTAAGCTTGGGGGAGTTGATACGTCTCCAACATATCTACCTTTTCTCACGCTTTCCTCTTGTTTTGGACTCTAATTTGCATGATTTGAATGAAACTAACCCCGGACTGATGTTGTTTTCAGCAGAACTACCATGGTGTTGTTTTTGTGCAGAAACAAAAGTTCTCGGAATGGAACGAAACTTTGCGAGGATTTTTTATATCAATAATAAGAATTTCTGGAGCCAAGACCTGCAGGAGAGGGGCACCTGGGTGGGCACAACCCACCAGGGCGCGCCCCCTCTCCTGGTGTGCCCAGGTGGGTTGTCCCCACCTGGTGGCCCCGCAGACGACCCCATGATACTATAAAATCACATATTTCCAGAAAAAAAATCAGGGAGAAAGAATTATCACGATCCACGAGTCGGAGCCGTCACCAAGCCCTGTTCTTCCTCGGGAGGGCAGATCTGGAGTCCGCTTGGGGCTCAGGAGAGGGGGATCTTCGTTCTTCCACATCACCAACCCATCTCCATAGCCAATTCCATGATGCTACCCACCGGGAGTGAGTAATTCCTTCGTAGGCTCGCTGGTCGGTGAGGTGTTGGATGAGATTCATCATGTAATCAAGTTAGTTTTGTTAAGGCCTGATCCCTAGTATCCACTATGTTCTTAGATTGATGTTGCTATGACTTTGCTATGCTTAATGCTTGTCACTTAGGGCACGGGTGCCATGAACTCGGATCTGAACCGTTTATGAATTCATCATTATATCCATGTTTATATCCTATCTTGCAAGTTATAGTCACCTACTACGGTTATGATCCAACAACCCCGGAGTGACAACAACCGGGCCCACTCTCGGTGATGACCGTAGTTTGAGGAGTTCATGTATTCACTATGTGTTAATGCTTTGTTCCGGTTCTCTATTAAAAGGAGGCCTTAATATCCCTTAGTTTCCAATATGGACCCCGCTGTCACGGGAGGGTAGGACAAAAGATGTCATGCAAGTTCTTTTAATAAAGCATGTATGACTATTTACGAAATACATGCCTACATTATATCGATGAACTGGAGCTAGTGTTGTATCGCCCTAGGTTATAACTGTCACATGATGAATATCATCCAACAAGTCAACGATAACCTACGAATTTATCATATATTGTTCTTGCTAAGTTACTACTATTGCTACTGCTATCGTTACTACTACAATATCGCTGCTACCGCTGTTACCGTTACCGTTGCTGCTATCACTACTATCAAAACTATCAAACTACTTTGCTACTGATCACTTTGCTGCAGATAATTAATCTCTAGGCGTGGTTGAATCGACAACTCAACTGCTAATACCTTCAAATATTCTTTGGATCCCCTTGTATCGAATCTATAAATTGGGGTTAAATACTTACCCTCAAAAACTGTTGTGATCCCATATACTTGTGAGTTATCAGGGGCCTGGTATCTTGGGCCGCATCGAGCCGCATGATGAGCTCCCGAGCGACGCCAAGCTGGAGCGAGATGTTGCCCACAAACTTGGAGCTCCAACGCTGCATATGCTTTATCGTGGAGCGTAGGCGTGTGAAGATGCGATGGAAGGGGTCCGGCTCATGTGGTGTGGAGGCCCAGGCCACAGCCACGACCAGGTGATAGCCATCGAGCCTGGGCCAAAACCGCTCAAAGTGAAACCGCCTCGGCCGCGAGGATACACTCTTCTTCACCAATCTTAATGAAAATGACAAGCAACGATGGCTGCTTCTTCTTGAAAAAGTCCCGAGAATATGATTCGGTTGTTTAATTCGGCGATGCGGTGGGTGGAAGGTGGAAGACTAGCTTTGCTTCCTAGTAGAAAGAAATAGGGAAGAATAAACATATTCTTGTTACTAGTTATGATGAACCTACATATCATGGTTTTCTTATAGGTAGAAGAGTTGATGACTGAAATCATTTCCAAACATTATTAATCTTGGCGTGGTATATGATTCAACACCGTTCTTTCTCGCAAAGGCAACAAATTAGGCGTACTAATTGTTCCACAACTTTTGCCGGTGAGTCCGGTCCAAGGGTTGCGGCGCGATAGCACCGTAGGCGTAGTCGATCACATAAAGGTACACGAAATAAAACTGACACTGAGATGTAGGGGTAGTGCCCTCTTTATTAATCTCTGTACAAAGGGTGCTCTCCTCTGTATATAACTAGGGGGTGGAGGGATAAATGCCCACTTTACATTAAGCGAGGGAAACACTCGGTCAATAGGAGGGTGCTGCCCGAGTCAGGCTGTCAGTTTCCCAACACCCCCCTTGGGCAGTTATCCGTATATTCATGCCTCAAAACTCCAAAAATCTTAGTGAGAAAGATATGGAGAAAGAGCGCATAGTATACGTTATTGTATTGCATGAATTGCCTAAGAAACGACAGAAAAACTCACTCAAGGAAAAAAATAGTACAATCCACTCAACCGTGAAGTTGAGTATTCGATCATCGGGACCTAGATTTTAACGATGAGTTTGTGAAGTTTCTCCCCCTAAACCTTGCATCTCCCTAAGTCTCATCATACCGATTCCACAGACACATCTCTCAAAGGATGGCGCCGGTAATGATTTAGTGAACAAATCAACAAGATTGTCACAAGACTTAGTATGCTCAATAACAACAAAGAGAGAAAAATTTTGGTAAGTTTGCCTCGCTAAGGATAAACAAGAGTTATGCCACTTGCTTGCTAGATTATCTTTTTATATTATCTTGTTTATCAAGATACTAATATCATTCTCCATCAATGTAAAACTTGCATTATATAGTTTTATGATGTATTAATATTGTATTTTACTTGTTGGCGACATTTGAAAACTCACTTCCCTATTTGTGCAAATTATTTCCTAGTGGTTTTTTTAGGGGTAATTATTGCCTAGTGGTGATACACTATCAATGTAGTGATTGTTGATTGCTATTATTGCCTAGTGGTGATACACTATCAATGTAGTGATTGTTGATTGCTATTATTGCCTAGTGGTGATACACTATACACCTAGTAACCGATGGTCATTTTTTTGTTGAAAACATGCCAACATATAAATCCCTAGTCGAGACGAAAACGACAGTAAAGAAGGACCGCTAATTGGATTAACTGCTTGTGATATAAGTAGTCTTTTTAGAGTGAAATAAGCCTCTTTTTAGAATCAAGTTTTTTAAATAAGTATTTTTTTAGAATCAAGTTTTGTTTAGCAATAAGTCTTTTTTAGGTGAATTTTGATAAATAAGCCTTGTTTTTTTAGCAATGAGAAATAAGTCTTTTTTTACTGCAATGAGAAATAAGTCATGTGTGTGTGTAACTGTGGGGATGTATCTGGTGCGCCGGGGCAATTTGTGCTACCGGTGCACCGGTCGCCCGTTGCACATTCAAAATTGTTCGGAAAAATGCGGGAAAAAAATTTAGTGCATTGACACAACATGAATGTGTATTGTCACAAAAATTTAGATCAATATTTGAAATATTGCTCGAGATACAAAAATAATAAATTTGACACTGAATAGTACATAACACAAGTTGGGCTTCAATTTTGGCCCATTGGCGCATTGACGCTAAATTTGTCATTTTTGTATCTTGAGCATTGTTTTAAATTTTGATTTGAATTTTTGTGACGACATACATTGATGTTGTATCGATACACTAAATTTTCTCTGGATTTTTTTGAATATTTTTTAATGTGCAACTGGGTCCGGTGCACCGGTAGCACCAATTGCCTTGGTGCACCGGATACGTTCCGTGTAACTGTGTATGTGTGGTTAGATTGGGCCAAACGATCAATTCATCTAACTACCTGCATGGTTAGCCCATTTAACCTAACCTATGAAGCGCAGCGTTCCTCCGAGTTCAGGCCCCTGTCCCATCCAATCACTACCGGTGCCCAATTGGTGGTGCCGGCGACAACGGCGGCGATGCGGCTGCTCTCCGGCGCCTCGGCCTCCCGCCTCCCCTTTTTGGCGCGGGCAAGGCCTAGATGTGTGTCGCGCTATTCCTCCGCCTCCGCTTGCCGGGCCGCCTCCTCGTCAGCTGCCCCCGTCGGTGACGGCGGCGCGCGGAAGCCGTGGCTGTTCGTTGGGCTCGGCAACCCCGGGAAGATGTACCAGAGGACTCGCCACAACGTAAGCTTCCGTACATGCTCTATTCACTGCAAAACCCATCATTCTGCTCGGTGGGATTGTGGAATTATCCTAGTTACTCGTGGGTTGAAATGTTGAGAATTGGTACATATTGGAGTTGGACGCCAAAATGGTTGCACGCTTTGATCAGTGAATAGTGAGGACGTAGGCATGAACATTTGGTATGTGATTGTAGGAACATGCTAGCAGCAATTTTGCGAGTGTAAACCTGCTTTCTGTTTTAGCTGACCGATTGAAGATATTGTCTTTGTGATTGGCTGTTAACCTGTTGTTGATAAACACATTTCGTAATCATGGTGGTTATCAGAATTTCATCTTATACTATCTCAGCGTGACAATATCCGTATCTGGATGGTTATCTAGACCAATCACCACTTTTTGGTAAAGAATTTGGAGCAACAGCTAAATGTCCTAGCCAGATACTTATTTATCCAAGGTATACTAAAGTTAAGTACAAAGTTGAGACACTTATTTTGGGACGGAGGGAGTATATATTACGAAGGATACTACCCTTTATAGGCAGCAAAACTGGTTATTCTGCACTGCTTGTCATTTCGTTTAAGTTTGCTCTTGTTTCATACTTTGTTGTATAGAATTGAATTGCACATAACTTCTATTTACAGTATCTCTATTTAAGTAAAGGTTGTATCCATTTTTTCACAGGTTGGATTCGAGATGATTGATGCTATAGCAGAAACAGAGGGTGTATCACTCAGCAGTATGCAGTTCAAGGCAATGGTCGGCAAAGGTAATATTCTCACCAAAGTTTTCAGGATAACCTATTCCTGATTATTTAACATCACTAGATGCATGTTACTCCTTTAACATTCTGTAGGCACATAGACATTTGTAAAATTGTTTGTAATCGTTCAGGTCGTATTGGAGATGTTCCTATCATGCTTGCCAAGCCGCAAACATTTATGAATGCAAGCGGTGAGTCTGTAAGTATAATGCTTGCAAAACAAACTTGAAACTACTTCTTCCGTTGTTCCCTTGTTTGACGCCCTGAACTGTACAGGTTGGGCAGCTGGTTTCATATTTCAAGATACCACTTAATCAAGTCGTTGTGGTAAATGTTAATCTTGATTTGGTTCCTTTTATCACAGATGGATATAATTTGGTTCCAACATCATTCTTCTCTTCTCTGCAGATGTACGATGATCTGGATTTGCCCTTCGCGAAATTGCGTCTACTGCCAAAAGGTGGACATGGCGGGCATAATGGGTACTCCAGTCTTTTCTAATTCTTTAATGAAACACATTTCCTGTATAAATACATAACCTATTGTCCCGTCCTTTCTTTTATGAACTATAGGATGAAAGCCTCATGACTTTGTAGGCATATAATCGCAAAGCACTCTTAAGTTTAACTAAGCAAAAATATAGAATAATCATGTACTTTGTGGAACTGTTCTTTGAACTCAGTGCAATGTAATGGCATTGTGATCTTAAAAACTGACTGTAACTTGTAAGGCCTTGTACAATGCTAGGTGCTTAGGGAGATGCTTAGCAAAATAAATCGGGTTTTTTCTAAAGCACCAGTGCCTATTTCTACAGGAGAGACGCCTAATTAAGCGTCTGCCCTGTACAAATAAGCACCGGTGCTTAAGGAAAGCTTGGTTTATTTCTCCAGCACCTCTCCTTAGCACCTTGCATTGTACAAGGTCTAAGGTTCCAGGCTGTGTTGATGTTATGTACGCACAGTACATGGCCCACCCAATGCCAATTTAGTGAAATGATTCCCGTGATCTCTTAGTTAGATAGTTTTGAATTAGGAAGATATTATTTTGCTTGGTCCTTGAGCCAATTAGAGATAAGATCTATGATTTGTTCCTTAGGTTGGATTGTTAGGCCTCTATATAAAGAAGACCCTTTGTAGAATAAAACAAGCAATAATTAGGAGAGCAAGAAAAAACTCTTCTGTCTAACCCCCAGGGGCAAGAGCCTCTCCCTAAGCCTAGTACCCAACAGACAAAATTAGCATGCATACATTTGTACATTTATTTCTCCCTCATTTACTCATATATAGATCTTATTACTAACAGTAAAAAATGTAAATGTAATAATTTTTATCCTTGTGAACCTTTCCTTTGTTATTGTTCTGGGAAGAGCTTGGCAGAACCTAACGAAATAGTTGCAATGAGCTGGGATTCTTTCTTGCATTTTTTGTTCTGACAAGAGCTATTTTTCTCTTGGCATTCGTCCACCATCTGAAGGATGAGAAGCATTATCAACCATCTCAAACAGAATCGTGATTTTCCACGTCTAAGAATTGGTATGTCACTTTGTCTGTCGCTTTTCTCCTTTTCTAACATTGTTACTATTGTCTGAAATATTCTTGGTGATATTTTTGCAGGCATTGGACGACCACCTGGGAAGATGGATCCTGCCAACTTTGTTCTCAAGCCATTCACCAAAAAAGAACAAGAAGAGGTTTCGAATGCTTGATACAAATTTAAAATATTCAAATATTTACCGCTTCTCTGTCATGCTTAGGCACCAGTGTATATGCTTTCGAAAAAAATGATCTTTATATTGATTCAAGTGCGGCACAACTGAACAATAATGCAAGTAATCTGCTTCTGCAGCTTGATTTCACATTCCATAGGGGCTTGGAAGCAATAAGAATAATGGCACTTGAAGGATTCAACAAGAGCGCTACTTTCGTGAACACTGCCCAATCATCCGAAATGCTGAATAGATGACAAACCAATTGATTCATTTTCTGCGCCAAAGAAATTTGAGTTCCAAGTGATGAATTAAAGTCAAGGAGCTAGATATGGGTTTTCAGTTATTTGTGTTGCGGCCATCTTTCCTGTAAGAAGACCCCACCCTGAAAAGTGAAGCTTTATTTGTTCATATACTGCAATTTTTGGATGATAATAATTTACGTGTACCAGCAACGTGAAACATTGTGAACTACTCTCTGTATCAAAATATAAGATGTTTTTGTAGGCTAGGGTACAGAGGTAGTAATCGATGTCATAACATTTGAGTTTATGTATACCTGTTGCTGCCATGTTCATTAGGAGTAAGTAATACTCTCTCCGTACCATAATATATGCTAAAACGACATGTATTATGATACAGAGAAAGTATCTTCTAATATTAGTCTGCAAATTGACAGACGTATATATTTAGAAAAAACAAGTCTTGCACAGTACACAGTTTTCGTTGTATATATACTCGTACATAGTTCACTAAAGATGGTATGTATTCTGCCTCTTCATCATACAAGGTACAGTTTGAAGGGCCTACTACTTCATATCTGGTGCAATCGGTCTGGAAGGTGTGGGCTCCTCCGATGTCTGATCGGTTAGTTAGGCGGGGTTGGCCCAATTGTGGTGTATGCCCTCTATGCAAACAATGTCAAGAATCTGCGGCTCATCTCCTCTTTCAATGCCGATTCACTCTTCGGGTGTGGAACGATATTATTCCGTGGCTTGGATGCACCACGTCAACACAGCCACCTGGGTGACAGGGTCTCGGTGAGAGATTGGTGGACCACCAACATACACATTCAGGTTGGATCTCCCAAGGCGTTGGCCTCTCTGATGATGCTCATCTCTAGGGAGATTTGGACCGAACGCAATACTAGAGTCTTTCGTAACATGACCGTCCCTTCGATGGTTCTCATTTGCAAGATTAAAAAGGAGGTGTCTCTTTGGGCTTTGGCTGATGCAAAGCAGTTGTGTATTATAATGCTGCGAGAGTAGTTCTTTTTCTTTTCGCCGCTTTCCAGCTTTGTTCTAAAACTTCTTCCTTACTCGATGAAATGACAAATCTTTTGCCTTGTTTAAAAAGCCAAAACCTACTGTGTGATCTCGGTTGTTGACCTCCACTCACTGAACCGGGCAAAAAAGAAAAGAAAATGAAATGACATGAAAGAAAAGAAAAGAAAACGAGACCAGCACTCGGTGTCCGTTTCTTTCTCCTGTCGTGACACACGAGCAACGGCATGTCTGACTGAAAACATCAGGGGATATTCGTATTTCCATCTCGGGAAAAGCCGGGTGGAGGCGTCGAACGTCGTTCGCACTGCAGGTGCGCTGCGGCACATCCATCCCTCGGACGCGACCACCTGTGGTGGCCGTGAGCCCGGGGCCCTCGACGCTTCCCTCCAGCCGTCCAAAGTCGATCTTCAGCGGCGCTCTCGATTCCATTCTCCACGTTCTAAATGTTCGGGATAATCTCTCGTTTTCGTTCGATTTTCCACGTTCCGGGGAGGGATAAGTTCGTTTTGCCTTATCGGCTCTGCCAGAAGCCACAGTCAGGTTGCCTTTTGCCCAGCTCAAGCATCGACTGCGAGACAGCCAGACAGGATATCGATGAACCTGTGCTCCTTCGGGCTCGGCGATCTTGGTTGGGTACCAGATTCAGAGTGAAGGGGTCAATATATGTAGTCATCTACCCATTTAAGTTTATTTAAGGTGCAAAATTGTGATTTCAAACCACACAAGAGGATATAATTAAATGTTTTAAAGGAAAAGGTATACTAGCAATTATTGCCTTCCTGTTTAATTGGCACTAGTATGATCTAATTCCTTATCTGTGAAAGTGAAAAGCTATGCTAGCCCATAAGGAAATTTGTAATTATAATATTAGCCATTGGAACATAAAAGAACTTAATGGCTCATATCCATTTTGGGACGTGCAAACTGTGACAGCTGAATGTACGTGTATGTTTTCTTTTTCGAGTACCAGCTAGGAGCACTGCCTTCTTCATATAGAAGAAAAAAACAATAGACGATGTGTTGTTTGCCTTCTCTTTCTATCCCGTGTATGTGTTTGCCAGATGTATGTGTGTTGTGTGTGATGCATTGTAAGTGTTCGACGAAACATATGAACAAATTGTAAGCTATAGTGAGTTAAGTTTATGGGTTCAGCGTTTATGGATCTGGATGTAATTTATATTATTTCTAGTGTTCGTTGTACTACCATGATTGAACATGAATAGATTGAAAGTTTTTTCCGTAAAAAAAAGTTGAGGAATCAAGTTTTGAGGGGTTAAAGTTTAGGGTTCAGCTCAAGATGCTCTTGAAGCAGCTCTAGCAGAGTGGTCATATCAACAATTGCCAATACGATGATTTTGGTCAAAAAGGCCACTCTACTAGAGTCACCACCCGGTCCCAAGTCATCAAAATTTATGGAGCGCCCTCCATATATGTCCCGCGAGACTCCATATTTGAAGGTTGGGGGTGTTGAGAAACGTAGTAGAAATAAAAAAAATCGCCCTACGAACATCCAGGAACAATATGAAGATGCATATCGTGTTTGGATCAACGATCGTTACCGGCTCCGGAGTGCAGCGGAAGTAGACGAGTCGGTGCAAATCGTACTTGGAGTCCCTCGCACGTCGATGATGATCCCATGAACCGCCCTCGAACAATCCCTTGAACGGAAGCCCGAAAGTACAATCTCTCTACTTGGTTGCAAGCATACGGTCTTCACAATCCGGCAGCGCTTCGCCGTCCAGAGCTAATCGTCGTCGAAAAATTAGAGGGAGGAGATTATAACCACACGGGGCTTCTAATTATGAGGATTATAGGTGGCTAGGGCTAGCTCTAATTAGTCAACTAGGACCAACTAGAACTAGAAGTAGATCAACTAGAGGAGGCTCCAAAACTTGTGTTGCATAGGATGGAAATCCTTTAGTATATATAGGTTTAGGGGAGAGGAGGGGGCACCACAAAGGGGGGAAGGACTCCCCTCCCATTGTGCCGGCCAAGGGGGAAAGGAGGAGTCCTTCCCCACTAGGATCCGACCTCCCATCGGGGAAAGGGGGTGCTTCCCCTAAATCCTTCTCCACCTCTTGGTATTGTTAGGCTCATTGATACACACACACACACACACACACACACACACACACACACACACACACACACACACACACACACACACACACACACACATATATATATATATAATTTAACACCCCCTGAAACATTTTAACCTATATATAATTAATCGGTAATACCCGACATTCACTGAAACCCTTCTGGTGACCCCGAAACGCTTCTAGAACCTCTCAAAAACTATTTCGATATTAATGAAACAATTCCACAAAAATATTCGCATTACTCTTGTACCACTAACACTCAGCAGATTGGGATTACCTTAAGCTTGTGACCCCGTAGGTTCGGTAAATCATAGACATGAACGAAACCCCTTCGTTCAATGACTGATAGCGGAACCGTGGACATCCATATCGGTCCCTATGATTACACGAATGATATTCGAGTGAACCTTTGGTTATCATGTGATGTTCCCTTTTCTTTGCGATACTTTACAAAACCCGGTGTGCATCGGTATCCTCCTGAATTATCATCATGCTCACTATACCGTTGCTCTCGTTATCAGTTTTGTTATTCATTCTCGTCAACGTGTTCTGGCATCCCCATGACGTAGTCACTTGTGTCTAGCCAGACGATGATGGATGCCGTCACACTGAGAGGTCCCTAAGAATATCTCTCCATCATCGGAGGAGCAAATCCCACTCTCGAGCTATTCGGTCACTTGTGAAACTTTCCCGTGAGCCTGAAAGTTGTCGTTATGATCACCTTGTTACATATGACGTTTGAGCAACCCCAAAGCCACCGTCTGGTAGGAAGTGACCGAGACACTCTCATGGTCTGAGGAACTAAAAACACATGCTAACACTCTGTGTTATAAAAGATGATTTCAGACAATATAATCACAAAGTATAACATACAAGTATTATGTCGATTCAATATGATCGCTCTTCTAACATCATACCCTCAATGTTGTTTTAGGACTATCGTTACACTTAACGGTATCCTAAGATCCGGAAAACGTGATCACCAACAAGACTTGAGCCAGTCTTAGAGGCAAGACCGGGAACCTATTATTTACCATTTTTCATTTCACACGCGCATATGAGTTTTCCATTGAATCGCATATTGAAGGATCATAGCAGTTATAGCAGGAAATATAAAATCGTAATTATGAACAATGGAAATATAGTAATACAATATTATTTCCCATAGGGCATATTTCCAACGGTTTCCCACTTGCACTAGAGTCAATAATCTAGTTTGCATAGTCTCTTTAACACTTATGGCTATCTGGTGTTTGATCATGCATTTCTCGTGGTAGAGCCTTCGTCATCGGGTCTGACACATTCAAATCCGTGTGAACCCTGAGGAACTTCACAAAACCCTTCTCGACATACTGTCGGATAATCTGATACTTGCATATGTCTGGTCTTCATGTGGGATCTTGGTTCCTTTGCTTAAGCAACGACACCACTATTATCACAATAGAGTGCCATTGGGTTCATCACACTTGGGACCACACCAACTTCTTCAAGAAACTTCTTGATCCAGATTTCCTCCTCCGAAGCTTCTGAAGCCACAGTGTATTCTGCTTCTGTCGTAGAATCCGCAATAGTGTTTTGCTTGAAACTCTTCCAAACCACCGCACCACCATTAAGGGTGAAAATATAACCCGATTGAGATTTATAGTCATCTATACTAGTCATGAAGCTTGCGTCGGTGTAACCATTTACAATGAGTTCTTCATCTCCTCCATAGACTAGGAGCTTGTCCTTTGTCCTCCTGAGTTACTTAAGAATATTTTTAGCAGCTGCCGAGTGAGCCAATCCAGGATTACTTTGGTACCTGCTACTAACACTTAGTGCATAAGAAACATCCGGTCTAGTACATATCATAGCATACATGATAGATCCTATTGCCGAGGCATATGGGACTCGACTCATTTGCACTTTCTCATGAACTATCTTCGTACATTGATTCTTGCTAGGTGTTGTGCCTTGTGACATTGGAAGAAAACCTTTCTTCACATTCTCCATTTTAAACCTCTTTAAAAAAATCAATGTACGTGCTTTGGTTCAGCGCAATTAGACGTCTCGATCTATCTCTATAGATCTTTATGCCTATCATATATGCAGCTTCGCCTAAATTCTTCACTGAAAAGACACTCTTCAGATAGTCTTTTATTGCGCTAAGAAACTTTGTATCATTTCCAATCAATAATATGTCATCCACATTTAAGATTAAAAATGCTACAGAGCTCCCACTAAACTTCTTGTATACACAAGCTTCTTCATCATTTTTAATGAAGCCAATCTTTTTTACCACTTCATCAAAACATTGATTCCAGCTCCTTGATGATTGCTTCAAACCATAGATTGATTTTTGAAGATTGCAAACCTTTTTGACATCCTCTGGATCAACAAAACCTTCTGGTGTATCATGTATACATCCTCTTTCATAAATCCATTTAGGTAAGCAGTTTTGACATCCATGTGCCATTTCTCATAGTCGAAATATGCAAAGATTGCCATCATAATCCGTACAGACTTCAACATTGCTTCTGGAGAGAAAGTTTCATCATAATCAACTCCCTCAACTTGCGAAAACTCTTTCGCTAATAGCCTTGCTTTATAGATGGTAGGATTACCATGTGCATTTGTTTTCCTTTTGAAGATTCATTTGCAATATATGGGTTTCACACCCTCTAGATGATCAACCAAGTTCCAAACCTGATTCTCGTACATGGACTCCATTTCAGATTGCATGGCTTTATGCCATTCTTTTGAGCTGGGCGCCGCCATCACTTCTTTGTAGTGCACATGTTCATCTTATTCCAAGATGAATATTTCATTGTGAAACCATTCAGGAGGTTTGACAACTCTGCCTGAGCTATGTGGTTTAGTTACAGTTTTAACCGATGTTTGAACAGCTGGTGTAGTAACTTCTAGTTCAGTTGTGTGGATGACTTCTGGAACAAATTCTGTTTCGTTAGTCCTCTGAACTTCTGGAGATTCAGTAATCTCGTCAAGTTGTATTGTCCTCCCACTTACTACTTTAGCGAGAAACTCCTTCTCAAGAAAGTGTCCATTTTTTCTGACAAACACTTTGTCTTCGGACTTTCGGTAGAAGGAATACCCAATTGTTTCTTTGTGGATAACCTACAAAGTAACATTTTTCTACTTTGGTATCGAGCTTATTTGGTTGTAAACATTTTACATAAGTCTCGTAGCCCAAAATCTTGAGATGTGACAAGTTGGGTTTCTTCCCATTCCATAACTTATATGGTGTCGTCTCAACAGACTTAGACGATGCTCTATTTAGTGTATATGTTGTTGTTTCAAGTGCAAATCCCTAGAATGACAAAGGCAGATTGGTAAGAGACATCATTGACCTCACTATGTCTAACAAAGTTTGGTTACGTCTTTCTAATTCTCCATTTATCTGTGGAGTTCCGGGAGGAGTAAGTTGTGAAATAATTCCACAATCACTTAGATGTTTGCTAAACTCATGACTTAGATATTCTCCTCCACGATCTGATCGCATAAATTTTATCTTTTTGCCACAATGATTCTCAACTTCATTATAAAATTCTTTGAACTTTTCAAATTTCTCAGACTTGTGTTTCGTCAAGTAGATATAACCGTATCTACTCAAATCACCAGTGAAGATTATGAAGTATAAGTATCCACCACGCGCCGGAATACTCATCGGACTACATACATCACTATGTATTATGTTCAATAATTCTCGCGCCCATTCAGGATGACCTGTGAATGGTGTTTTGGTCATTTTACCCATCAAACAAGCTTCACATGTATCGAATGATTCAAAATCAAACGATGTTAATACTCCATCTTTGTAAAGTTTTTACATGTGTTTCTTTCCGATACGACCAAGACAGTAGTGCCACATGTAAGTGGTATCATTAGTCTTCTTAAGACATTTAACATTAATGTTAAAGACATCTTTTTCATGTTAAAGATCCATTATGAATAAACCACCAACAATGGGTGCAAATCCATAAAACATATCCTTATAATATATCGAACAACAATTGTCTTCTGATTTATAAGAATATCCGTCACTTATTAAAGATGATCCAAAGATAATGTTTTTACATAACTTCGGAATGAAATAACAATTATTCAATTCTAAAATAAATCTTGAAGGTAAGCTCAAAGACATGACACCGATGACTTGAGCGGCAATCCCATCACCATTCCTGACTCGCATCACAACTTGATTTCTACTCAGCTTCTGAATCTTCCGTAGTCCCTGCATTATGTTGCAAATGTGAGCAACAGATCCGGTATGAAATACCCATGACTTGGAGTTTTCAGCAAGTAGAATATCAATAACATTAACTTGTATAACTTTTATACTTTTACCAGAAGACGAGTTGTTATCCGTCAGATACTTCACTACAAAAAAAAACACTTCCGTGATGATACGTGTTTGTCATAGTAGGTCACGTTTCTGTCATGCATCTACATCCATGACGATTTTATGCCATAATCAAGATAGTCATACATGTGCTATCGTAGAAGTGTTCCATGAAAACACCAAAATTATCATCACAGAAGTGTCCACTTCCATGATGATAAATGTCGTGTCATGGAAGTGCTTTCGTCAAGGGTAACCGACACGTGGCATCGACCGTAACGGGTCACCATTAAGCTATCAGGTTCCGGTTTGGATCCGATAACCCATTAACAACTCAGACCAATGTGAATTTTCCACGTGTGAAATCCTCATTCGCCGAAGGTTCCACGTGTCGGCTTAGCGTTGGGACAGATGTCATCCATACATTGGAGGGAACACGCCTATGTTAACTCGACACGTGGTAGGGCCCAATGCTACCTCTCGAGCTTGTGTTGGTTTTTCCTTGAAGAGGAAAGGGTGATGCAGCAAAGTAGCGTAAGTATTTCCCTCAGTTTTGAGAACCAAGGTATCAATCCAGTAGGAGACGACGCACAAGTCAACTAATACCTGCACAAACAATCAAGAACTTGCAACCAACACGATAAAGGGGTTGTCGATCCCTTCACGGTCACTCGCAAAAGTGAGATCTGATAGAGATAATGAAGTAAATAGTTTTGGTAATTTTTATGTATAGATTGGAAAGTAAAGATTGCAAAATAGTAAACGAGATTCAATAATATGGAAAAGAGATGCAATATAATGGAAAAGAGACCCGGGGGCCATAGGTGTCACTAGTGGCTTCTCTCGAGATAGTATGTATTACGGTGGGTGAACAAATTGCTGCCGAGCAATTGATAGAAAATCGCATAATTATGAAGACATCTAAGGTAATGATCATGAACATAGGCATCACGTCCGTGTCAAGTAGACCGAAACGATTCTGCATCTACTACTATTACTCCACACATCGACTGCTATCCAACATGCACCTAGAGTATTAAGTTCATAAGAACGGAGTAACGCATTAAGCAAGATGACATGATGTAGAGGGATAAACTCAAGCAATATGATATAAACCCCATCTTTTTATCCTCGATGGCAACAATACAATACGTGCCTTGCTGCCTCTACTGCCACTGGGAAAGGACACCGCAAGATTGAACCCAAAGCTAAGCACTTCTCCCATGGAAAGAAAGATCAATCTAGTAGGCCAAACTAAGCCGATAATTCGAAGAGACTTGCAAAGATATCAAATCATGCATATAAGAATTCAGAGAAGAACCAAATAATATTCGTAGATAATCTTGTTCATAAATCCACAATTCATCGGATCCCGACAAACACACCGCAAAAGAGTATTACATCAAATAGATCTCCAAGAACATTGAGGAGAACTTTGTATTGAGAATCAAAGAGAGAGAAGAAGCCATCTAGCTAATAACTATGGACCCGAAGGTTTGTGGTAAACTACTCACGCTTTATCGGAGAGGCAATGGTGTTGATGTAGAAGCCCTCCGTGATCGATTCCCCCTCCGGCAGATCATCGGAAAAGGCCCGAAGATGGGATCTCACGGGTACAGAAGGTTGCGGTGGTGGAAAAGTGGTTTCGTGGCTCCCCCTGATGTTTTTAGGGTATAAGAGTATATATAGGCGAAAGAACTAGGTCGGTGGAGCTAAGGGGCCCACGAGGGTGGGGGCGCGCCTACCCCCTGGGCGCGCCCTCCTGCCTCATGGATGCCTTGTTGCGTCTCTGAGTTCAACTCCAAGCCTTATGGTTTGCTTTCGGTCCAAGAAAGATCATCACGAAGGTTTCATTCCGTTTGGACTCCGTTTGGTATTCCTTTTCTACAAAACTCTAAAATAGGCAAAAAAAATAAAAAGTGGCACTGGGCCTCCGGTTAATAGGTTAGTCCCAAAAATAATATAAAAGAGCATATTAAAGCCCATTAAACATCCAAAACAGATATAATAGCATGGAACAATAAAAAATTATAGATACGTTGGAGACGTATCAAGCATCCCCAAGCTTAATTCATGCTCGTCCTTGAGTAGGTAAATGATAAAAACAGAATTTTTTATGTGAAATGCTACCTAACATATTTATCAATGTAAATTTCTTTATTGTGGCATGAATGTTCAGATCCGAATGATTCAAGACAAATGTTTAATATTGATATAGAAATAATAATACTTCAAGCATACTAACAAAGCAATCATGTCTTCTCAAAATAACATGGCCAAAGAAAGTTAGCCCTACAAAATCATATAGTTTGGTTATGCTCTATCTTCATCACACAAAATATTTAATCATGCACAACCCCGATGACAAGCCAAGCAATTGTTTCATACTTTTGATGTTCTCAAACTTTTTCAATCTTCATGCAATACATGAGCGTGAGCCATGGACATAGCACTATAAGTGGAATAGAATGGTGGTTGTGGAGAAGACAAAAATAGGAGAAGATAGTCTCTCATCAACAAGGAGTATCAACGGGTTATGGAGATGCCATCAATAGATATCAATGTGAGTGAGTAGGGATTGCCATGCAACAGATGCACTAGAGATATAAGTGTATGAAAGCTCAAAAAAAAAACTAAGTGGGTGTGCATCCAACTTGTTTGCTCACGAAGACCTAGGGCACTTTTGAGGAAGCCCATCATTGGAATATACAAGCCAAGTTCTATAATGAAAAATTCCCACTAGTATATGAAAGTGACAACATAGGAGACTCTCTATAATGAAGATCATGGTGCTACTTTGAAGCACAAGTGTGGGAAAAGATAGTAGCATTGCCCCTTCTCTCTTTTTCTCTCATTTTTTTAGTTGGGCCTTTTCTCTTTTTTATGGCCTCTTTTTTTTATTTAGTCCGGAGTCTCATCCCGACTTGTGGGGGAATCATAGACTCCATCATCCTTTCCTCACTAGGACAATGCTCTAATAATGAAGATTATCACACTTTTATTTACTTACAACTCAATAGTTAGAACAAAATATGACTCTATGTGAATGCCTCCAGCGGTGTACTGGAATGTGCAATGATTCAAGAGTGACATGTATGAAAAATTATGAACAGTGGCTTTGCCACAAATATGATGTCAACTACATGATCATGCAAGGCAATATGACAATGATGGAGCGTGTCATAAATGAAACGGTGGAAAGTTGCATGGCAATATATCTTGGAATGGCTATGGAAATGCCATAATAGGTAGGTATGGTGGCTGTTTTGAGGAAGTTATATGGTACCGACGAAAGTTGCGTGGTAGTAGAGACGCTAGCAATGGTGGAAGGGTGAGAGTGCATATAGTCCATGGACTCAACATTAGTCATAAAGAACTCACATACTTATTGCAAAAATCTATTAATTATCAAAAAGAAGTACTACACGCATGCTCCTAGGGGGATAGATTTGCAGGAAAAGAACATTGCCGTCCCCGACCGCCACTCATAAGGAAGACAATCAATAAATAAAGCATGCTCCAACTTCACCACATAACGGTTCACCGTACGTGAATGCTATGGGAATCAAAAACTTTAACACAAGTATCTCTCAAATTCACAACTCCTCTACTAGCATGACTCTAATATCACCATCTTCATATCTCAAAACAATCATAAAGAATCAAACTTCTCATAGTATTCAACGCACTTTATATGAAAGTTTTTATTATACCCATCTTGGATGCCCATCATATTAGGACTAATTTTATAACCAAAGCAAATTACCATGCTTTTCTAAAAACTCTCAAAATGATATAAGTGAAGCATGAGAGATCAACAATTTCTATAAAATAAAACCACCACCACCATGCTCTAAAAAGATATAAGTGAAGCACTAGAGCAATATTGTCTAGCTCAAAAGATATAAGTGAAGCACATAGAGTATTCTAATAAATTCCGATTCATGCGTGTCTCTCCTAAAAGGTGTGTACAGCAAGTATGATTGTGGTAAACTAAAAATCAAAGACTCAAATCATACAAGACGCTCCAAGCAAAACACATATCATATGGTGAATAAAAATATAGCCTCAAGTAAAGTTACCGATAGACAAAGACGAAAGAGGGGATGCCTTCCGGGGCATCCCCAAGCTTAGGCTTTTGGTTGTCCTTGGATTTTACCTTGGGGTGCCTTGGGCATCCCCAAGCTTAGGCTCTTGCCACTGCTTATTCCAAAATCCTTCAAATCTTTACCCAAAACTTGAAAACTTCACAACACAAAACTTCAACAGAAAATCTCATGAGCTCCGTTAGTATAAGAAAATAAACCACCAATTTAAGGTACTGTAATGAACTCATTATTTATTTATATTGGTGTTAAACCTACTGTATTCCAACTTCTCTATGGTTCATACCCCCCCCCCCCGATACTACTCATAGATTCATCAAAATAAGAAAACAACACACGAAAAACAGAATCTGCCAAAAATAGAACAATATGTAGAAATCTGTAACTTTCGAATACTTCTGTAACTCCAAAAATTCTGAAATAAATTGGTGGACGTGAGGAATTTGTCTATTAATCATCTGAAAAAATAATCAACCTAAAAGCACTCTTCTGTAAAAAAAATACAATTATTCTCGTGAGCGCAAAAGTTTCAGTTTTTTACAGCAAGATCGCAAAGACTTCACCCAAGTCTTCCCAAAGGTTCTACTTGGCACATTCACTAATTAAAACATAAAACCACATCTAAATATAAGCTAAATGAATTATTTATTACTATACAGGAGCAAAAAGTAAATAACAAAAAATAAAATTGGGTTGCCTCCCAACAAGCGCTGTCGTTTAACGCCCCTAGCTAGGCATAAAAACATGAATAGATCTAGGTATTGCCATCTTCGGCATGCAATTCTTCAATTGAACACACATAGCCCTTAGGAGGTTATTTGTTTTTGTTAATGATCATACTCCTAGGCAAGAAATCGAGAAATTCATTTGTGGCATAAGGTTCCTTAATGATATCAGAAAAATTGGGGAGAATACTTATTGATTTGAGATCTTCATTTTCCTTACTAGAAAATTCATCCTTATTCTTAGGAACATAAATAAACTTGGCAACTTTGGCAGGAGGAGGATTCGAGGTATTTTTAACGGCAGAAAAAGCGGAACCCAAGTTGGTAATAATATCTTCGAGTTTATTAATTCTAGTAGAATCTTGTTCTATCTTTTCATTAACTACAAGTTCTTTTCCCCTAAGATTCTTTAGAGTAACTCCTACCTTAGATCCATATTGAGTAATTTGGTTATGGATCTTTTTATCCAAATTTTTGATTAACTCAACATTAGCAATTTTATTTTCAATAATATCAAGCCTTTGCATCACATGTTCCAAGGTTAAAATAGTTTCATTGACCAAAAGAGGTGGTGGGACTAACAAATCTATCATGGCATTATAAGAATCAGAAGTATGGCTTCCCAAGAAATTCCCTCCAGTAATGGTGTCAAGAACATATCTTTTCCAATGAGTAATGCCTACATAAAAATTGTGAAGAAGAACGAAAGTGGATTGCTTCCTAGTTGATCTATTTTGAGCATTACAAATTCTATACCAAGAACCTTTTAGATTTTCTCCCTCCCTTTGTTTAAAATTGAGAACTTCATTATCGGGAGTACTAATAATGATAGGAGGACTAGCCATGAGGGTGAAACAAACGATCTAACACACGAACACACAAGAAGCAAGCGAAAAGAGACGAATGGAAGAGGGGCAAAGAAAAGGCAAAGGTTTACGAAAATTGTTTTAGAAGTGGGGGAGAGGGAAACGAGAGGCGAATGGCAAATAATGTAATGCAAGGGAGAAGAGTTTATGATGGGTACTTGGTATGGCTTGACTTGGCGAAGATCTCCCCGGCAACGGCGCCAGAAATCCTTCTTGCTACCTCTTGAGCTTGTGTTGTTTTTCCCTTGATGAGGAAAGGGTGATGCAGCAAATATCGTAAGTATTTCCCTCATTTTTGAGAACCAAGGTATCAATCCAGTAGGAGACGAGGCACAAGTCACCGAATACCTTCACAAACAATCAAGAACTTGCAACCAACGCGATAAAGGGGTTGTCAATCCCTTCACGGTCACTCGCAAAAGCGAGATCTAATAGAGATAATAAAGTAAATATTTTTGGTATTTTTGATGTATAGATTGGAAAGTAACGATTGCAAAATAGTAAACGAGATTCAATAATATGGAAAAGAGATGCAATATAATGGAAAAGAGACCCGGGGGCCATAGGTTTCACTAATGGCTTCTCTCAAGATAGCATGTATTACGGTTGGTGAACAAATTACTGCCGAGGAATTGATAGAAAAGCACATAACTATGAAGACATCTAAGGCAATGATCATGAACATAGGCATCACGTCTGTGTCAAGTAGACCGAAATGATTCTGCATCTACTACTATTACTCCACACATCGACCGCTATCCAGCATGGATCTAGAGTATTAAGTTCATAAGAATGGAGTAATGCATTAAGCAAGATGACATGATGTAGAGGGAAAAACTCAAACAATATGATATAAACCCCATATTTTTATCCTCGATGGCAACAATACAATACATGCCTTGCTACCCGTACTGTCACTGGGAAAGGACACCACAAGATTGAACCCAAAGCTAAGCACTTCTCCCATGGCAAGAAAGATCAATCTAGTAGGCCAAACTAAACCAATAATTCGAAGAGACTTGCAAAGATATCAAATCATGCATATAAGAATTCAGAGAATAACCAAATAATATTCATAGACACTCTTGTTCACAAATCCATAATTCATCGGATCTCGGCAAACACATCGCAAAAGAGTATTACATCAAATAGATCTCCAAGAACATCGAGGAGAAGTTTGTATTGAGAATCAAAGAGAGAGAAGAAGCCATCTAGCTAATAACTATGGACCCAAAGGTCTGTGGTAAACTGTAAACTACACACGCTTCATCGGAGAAGTAATGGTGTTGATGTAGAAGCCCTGCATGATCTATTCCCCCTCCGGCAGATCGCCGGAAAAGGCCCCAAGATGGGATCTCACGGGTACAAAAGGTTGCGGCGGTGGAAAAGTGGTTTCATGGCTCTCCTTGATGTTTTCAGGGTATAAGAGTATATATAGGCAAAGGAACTAGGTTAGGGGAGCTACGAGGGGCCCATGAGGGTGGGGGCATGCCCTACCCCCCTGGGCGCGCCCTCCTGGCTCGTGGCTTCCTCGTTGTGTCTCCGACTTCATCTTCAAGTCTTCTGGTTTGTTTTTCGGTCCAAGAAAGATCATCGCGAAGGTTTCATTCTGTTTGAACACCGTTTGGTATTCATTTTCTACAAAACTCTAAAATAGGCAAAAAAAATAGAAACTGACACTGGGCCTCCGGATAATAGGTTAGTCCCAAAAATAATATTAAAGAGCATATTAAAGCCCATTAAATATCCAAAACAGATAATATAATAGCATGGAACAATAAAAAATTATAGATACCTTGGAGACATATCACCCAACAGTAGCCCATTTAAGATAAAAAGGCCGGCCCAACCAAGGGCCCACAAGATTTTTCCATACTCTATTGGGCCGGCCCGTTAACAGCGTGCCATGGTTTGGGCCAAATTATGGCCCACATAAGATCCGGTCCATTAGATTTTTGTCACATTTTGGGCCAAATGACAGCCCACATCAGATCCGGCCCGTTAAGAGTCTATCATATTTTGGGCCAAATGACGGCCCATATAGGATCCGGCCCGTTAACTGCCTGACATTCTTTGGGCCAAATTACGACCCATATATGATCTGGCCCGTTAATAGGGACTGCGCTTTCAGCCCCACCAGGGGCCCATTTGAAGTACGACCTCTTAAAGGCCCATGTAATAGTTCAGCCTGATATTACTTTCGGCCTATTAATGGCCATTGGTACATGTGGGCCTATTTCTGGGCCGAAGTGACTTTCGGCCTCTTAAAGGCATGTAGTCTTCGTGGATATATTTTAGCCCAACCTGACTATTGGCCCATTACAGGCCTGTGAGGTAACTGTGGCCTAATGGTGGCCCGCTTTGCATCCTGCCTGCTTATGACCCATTATGTTATTTGGCCAAATGTGGCCCGACAAATATTTTGGCCTTTTGACGACCCGTCTTGTGGTTGAGCCAATCATGGGCCTCCAACACCGTTCAGGCCCAATCTACTTCTCGAACTGTTAAAAGCCCATTCTTTTTTCTGGCTCAACTTAGGCAACTGGTTTAGTCGGCCTGTTAAAGGCACAAAACTAATAGTTGGTGAGTTTATGTCTAAGCCTGCTAGGTCGGACATGATTGTAGGCCCATGTTTCGGCCCATTTACAGCAATTGGTGGGCCGACCAGTTTTAGTATTGTAATTTTTTTATATAATAAACCAAACATTTAGGCCCATTGCGCTCCATCAAAGCTTACGGCCTTTTCAGGGAGCGACCAGCATATACAGAAATTAAATTACAACATCATGACGAAGAATATACCTAAACTATACAACAAAAAATTACTGCATATTATGTGCACTGGGCATAAAAGTTCACCGCCAGCGATAATAAAGCACAACCAGACAGCGGATTACATACACTGGGCATCAAAGGACGCCACCAGTGCAAATAAACACTCTGCCTACAGTAATATACAGATTCGATAGCACTTCAACATAGTTCAAGAAAGGTTAGCCTTGCCTGGGAGCTACAGCGCAAGCAACTGAGCAAGCTAATGACTGCACTTGTTTGACGTTTATATCCAACTCTAGCTGCATAGCATCAATGGCAGTACTTGGCGTCAGTGATATCACCCTGAAAGAGAAAAAAACAGACAGATAACATGCTTTTCACATATAAGCAATAGTGATGTCGATTCATTCCATTTCTTAGTGGCAAATAAAGAGACCTGGATTACAATAGAATAAAAAATGTTCACACCTAAGACATGACAAGAAATGACATTGTGTAGGAGTGGCCAGCTTCACCACACCACTGGATTACAGATAAAGAACACAAGCATATATGCAGTGCTAAAGAATGTATAAGCATCGATGGTGAGTGTACTGTCAATTTATCCCATTTCAGATTGGTAAATGAAGAGACACGATTTAAATAAGATCAACATAATATGCACCGTTCATAGTTAAGACATAGCAGGATATGACATTGTCCTGGAGTTGGTAGTTTGACCACACCACCGGATTACAGATCAACAAGCATACATGCAGTGCTAAGGAAGATCATTTTCTATGTTTAGTTTAATTTACATGGAAAGAATAAGGAACTAGGTTGTACAACTAAAAACTGAAATTAAGGAGGGAGAAACTTATGTTTATGAACTTCATAATAAACTTTAAACATGCAATTTGATGCAAACGACAAAAATAAATAGCAGTTCAGTCATTGCTATCCAAATATACACAACAAATTTTGAAGGCTCGAGAAGGACAAACATACATTAGTAATGAAGACCGGCTCTATAAAGCCCATTTTCCATGTTGGTGGGCGGGCAATTCAAGAAGTTTACGATGGAGTCATCTTCATAAGCATTGCCTTTATTCTATATTTTGTTAAGTGTAAATATAGAAGTGATAATATAGGAACAAATGGTGATTATTTAAGCTAAGATGCAGAGTGATGCTATATAACCAAGTAGCTATAAATGTAGGTACAACACCAAAAGGTACTGACAAGAGTAATGCAGAGCTAAACATCTTCAGTAGCATTGGTTTTATTCAACATTTCAGTAAGAGTAAAATAGATCACATGTGTACAAAATGGATGACAAGGGAAAATAAGCTGCAAAGTGATGGTACATGAACAACTAGTTGACAATATAAGTACAGTGATAAAGGACAACAGATACTTACAAGAACAATGTAGAGCTAAACTTATTCATAAGCATTGGGTTTATTCTACATTAATGTAAGCATTAATGTATATATATATATATATATATATATAGAGAGAGAGAGAGAGAGAGAACAGTGGATATGCAGGTTATCATGCACATTGATGTCACATAATCAACTAGTTATGAATGTAAGTACAACGATACAAGACAACTAGTACTAACAAGAGCAAAGCAGCGAGCAACATAGTTGCGATATCCTAGGTTTTGTGGCGCTGGTTCTATCGCCAATATAAGTGGGGTGTTGTCTGATTTCTGTGGTACCACCACCTTTTTCAAAGACATTGCTACTACTCCTTCAGCTTCTGCAATCACTCTCTTCCTTTTGGATGTCTGATACACAATAAGAACATTTGAATGAAAAAACATGGTATGGTGACAAATGGAATGCGTATTAATAATGGGTGGGACGGAAACTTCACATATATGATGAGTAAACTAAGCACATGGCGGTGCAAAGAAGCAGAAGAAATGCAAGACAGTTTACGCAAGTTACGTGCAACTAATAAAACCTTACCAAATTAGAACAGGCACCTTGTAGGGTGAACATGATAGGCCATCTGCCTTTGACTCCTTGAGCTCAGAATAGTCATTAGGATCATATTCTGAACACAAATCTGTAGGTGTGGAGCGTGTGGGCTTCATTCCATCCAGGATGGAACTCAATGCCTCATTGCCATGTTTGTTAGCAATTGCAATGTTCCGCGATACTCTTCTGATGTGCGCATTCTCATATTCATTGTGATTTTGTTCAATATCTGAGAAGCACGACACCATAAATAGTAGTGAGATTATCTTTGTAATGCGGAGGATATTCTAATATAATAGGGGGTCCTTGTAACCCTTGTGTGCTATTACTGGATTTTGATGAGAGAGCCCTTGCGTGCTGTAATTTGGTGCGTACAATAATATAATCTGGACAACTACAAAAAAATAGGCTACCTGTTGGGAGATCCAGAAGTAAGGATAGTTGGCATATGATAGGTTCATAGTATGCTATATTGAAAGTTTATTGCGAAACCATGACAACGAGAGTGCATAGAGAAATAGTATTCCAACATATCTCTATATGTGGCGCACATGCATATCAAAACTCGCGTAGTAACATTAGCTGACCAATTAAATGTAAGCTTTGGAAATATGAGTGGCATGTAGTTTTGCTTGAAGGATGGAGTGCTGCTAATACGACACAAAGCCACTACGCAGATTGTAGTGTCGATAAAAGGGGGACACCATAAGCATCATAAATAAATCGAGGAAGTGGAATTGGCTGGAAAAATATGGGGTTGTATTGCCACTACTAATCGAAAGCCTATCGATCACCTACATGCCATCTCTATTCACCTGAAGGCGCTCTACTGTTACTATCAGTCTAGTCTGTCAAAGGCCGCACAGCTCCCAACATTTCCTGGATATTATGGCAGACCAACATGAATTGCTGAAAGCAACTTGTAGAAGCGGCCAAATAGACCTGTCGACTGTAGATGTCCCTGCTTGCCTTCTTGACGAGGAACATACTTTACTTATTAAAGAAGAACATGAGAGGAACATTTTAAAGAATATAAGAGGAAGCATATTATGGAGATTCCGTTTCTTTGCACACAATATTGGTTGCCCACACATGATGAAACAGAGCATCCAAAGAAATGCAATTCCATGCTGTCTCTCTATATTGGGTGGACACTTCTGCATGGAATTGCATTTCTTTGGATGCTCTGATTCATCATGGGTGGCAACCAACATTGCGTACAAAGAAACAAAATCTCCATAATATGCTTCCTCTTCTATTATTTAAAATGTCCCTCTCCTATTCTTCTCTAATAAGTAAAGTATGTTCCTCGTCAAGAAGGCAAGTAGGAACATCTGCAGTCGACAGGTCTATTTGGCCGCTTCTGCAAGTTGCTTTCAGCAATTCGTGTTGGTCTGCCATAATATCTAGGAAATGTTGGGAGTTGTGCAGCCTTTGAGAAACTAGACTGATAGTAACAATAGCGCGCCTACAAGGAATATAAGTCTTTGATCAAATATAGATACATTTTAGAGTGTAGATTCACTCATTTTGCTTCGTATGTAGTCCATGGAGGAATCTCTACAAAGACTTATATTTAGGATCAGAGAGAGTACTTACTAAAGAAGAACAGAAAAGGAACATGCTAAAGAAGAGCAAGCAGATTTTGGATAATAAAATGTTCGTTTCCCACACATGATGAACCAGAGAGCATAAAGAATGCAACTCCCTGTTGTCTCTCTATATGTGGCGCATGTGCTTTTCGAAAGTAAAGTAGGAACATTAGCTCACCAATTAAACGTTCTCTGTTTTAGTAATATCAGTATCATATCAGATTCGTATGTGAGCAACAAAGTTTGGAATTACGTGTGGCATGTTGTTTAGCTTGATGGGTTGAGGAGGAGTGCTAGCATGTCTCGAAGCACCTAGGATGATGGTACACTAAATATAAAGAGAATGTCTACATGCAAGTCGCTTGATTATCCTCATTTGGGTCAGTCGACCATTTCAGGCGGTTGGATGAAGATCCTACGTCTCCTAACCCTTCTTCTTCCACGCCTCTTTTTCTTCACCTACAGACCACCACACGGCCGGCCGAACCACCGCCCCCCGCCCTCCACTGAACTGCCCACCACCTCCAGTCTTCCGCTGCCGCCGTCCATCCCTCTAGCCAACCCCACCCAGCCCCCCACCCGCATCGAGTTTCGCCTCCGGCGAGGCCCCACCATAGTCTGACGACATCCCCCCACAACCACTATCCCCACCGAAAACCCTAAGATAGATAATGGGGAAGCCCTCCAGCGAGCCCCTTCCTTCCCTTCGGCGAACTCTCAAAAATGGACTGGCCCCAAATTGAAATTCAGTCAACTGTCATTTAAGCTAGTGTGGAATATAAAAGGGGAAAACCATAAGCATTGAGAGTATCGTGAGCGTGCCATGGAGTTTCTAAAGGTTCAAACTGGACAAAGGCAACTTCGCAACCAATGTTTGCTTTCAACTAATAAGTAAGATTCTAAGTGATGGACAAGAAATCATAGTAAAGTAGGGGCGATCTATTTTCTTGCTGAGATAAATAACTTGAGCAGATACAAAAGAGTACCGCCTCTAGTGTGGCGCCGTGTAAGCATCTGTTGAAGCGTGTGATACGTCTCCAACGTATCTATAATTTTTGATTGTTCCATGCTATTATATTACCCATTTTGGAAGTTTATGGGCTTTACTCTACACTTTTATATCATTTTGGGACTAACCTACTAACCGGAGGCCCAGCCCGAATTGCTGTTTACTTGCCAATTTGAGTGTTTCGAAGAAAAGGAATATCAAATGGAGTCCAAACGGAATGAAACCTTCGAGAGAGTTATTTTTGGAATGGAAGCAATCCAGGGGACTTGGAGTAGACGTCAGGGAAGCTTTGAGGTGGCCACAAGGCAGGGAGGCGCGCCCTACCCCCCTGGGCGTGCCCCACCCTCGTGGGCCCCTCGTGGCTCCCCTGACCAACTTCTTTTGCCAATATATGTCCATATACCCTAAAATCATCAGGGAGCACAATAGATCGGGAGTTCCGCCGCCGCAAGCCTCTGTAGCCACCAAAAACCAATCGGGACCCTGTTCCGGCACCCCACCGGAGAGGGGATCCCTCACCGGTGGCCATCTTCATCATCCCAGCGCTCTCCATGACGAGGAGGGAGTAGTTCACCCTCGGGGCTGAGGGTATGTACCAGTAACTATGTGTTTGATCTCTCTCTCTCGTGTTCTTGAGGTGATATGATCTTGATGTATCGCGAGCTTTGTTATTATAGTTGGATCTTATGATGTTTCTCCCCCTCTACTCTCTTGTGATGAATTGAGTTTTCCCCTTGAAGTTATCTTGTCGGATTGAGTCTTTAAGGATTTGAGAACACTTGATGTATGTCTTGTCGTGCTTATCTGTGGTTACAATGGGATATTCACGTGATCTACTTGATGTATGTTTTGGTGATCAACTTGTGGGTTCAATGAACTAATGCATAGGGGTTGGCACACGTTTTCATCTTGACTCTCCGGTAGAAACTTTGGGGCACTCTTTGAAGTACATTGTGTTGGTTGAATAGATGAATCTGAGATTGTGTGATGCATATCGTATAATCATGCCCACGGATACTTGAGGCGACATTGGAGTATCTAGGTGACATTAGGGTTTTGGTTGATTTGTGTCTTAAGGTGTTATTCTAGTACGAACTCTATAATAAATCGAACGGAAAGAATAACTTCGTGTTATTTTACTACAGACTCTTGAATAGATCGATCAGAAAGGATAACTTTGACGTGGTTTCGTACCCTATAATAATCTCTTCGTTTGTTATCCGCTATTAGTGACTTTGGAGTGACTCTTTGTTGCATGTTGAGGGATAGTTATATGATCCAGTTATGTTATTATTGTTGAGAGAACTTGCACTAGTGAAAGTATGAACCTTAGGCCTTGTTTCCTAGCATTGCAATACCATTTACGCTCACTTTTACCACTTGTTACCTTGTTGTTTTTATATTTTCAGATTACAAAAACCTATATCTACCATCCATGTTGCACTTGTATCACCATCTCTTCGCTGAACTAGTGCACCTATACAATTTACCATTGTATTGGGTGTGTTGGGGACACAAGAGACTCTTTGTTTGAGAGAAACCATCTTCATCCTACGCCTCCCACAGATTGATAAACCTTAGGTCATCCACTTGAGGGAAATTTGCTACTGTCCTACAAACCTGTGCACTTGGAGGCCCAACAACGTCTACAAGAAGAATGTTGCGTAGTAGACATCAAGCTCTTTTCTGGCGCCGTTGCCGGGGAGGTGAGTGCTTGAAGGTATATCTTTAGATCTTGCAATCGAATCTTTTTGTTTCTTGTTTTATCAGTAGTTTAGTCTATAAAATAAAACTACAAACAAATGAAATTGAGTTTGCCTCATACGCTTCATCTTTTTAATATCTTTCGTAAGTATGATGAGAAGGAAAATTGTGCTCAAGTGCTAGAAGAAGAAGTCTATAAAATGTTTGGTACTAAATCTTTGAATGATGAGCATGATTGCAATGTTGTTAGTATGAACTCTTTGAATATCCATAGTACCAATGATGATTGCACTAGTTATGATGAAAATGTCTCTTATAAGCATGTCAACTTTTGTGGAGTGCATAGAGTTTGCAAGTACACACCAAATAGGGAAGATAGATTTTGCAAGAGGCATAAGTATTTAGAAACTAAATGGTTGCAAGAAAGGCTAGATGTTTGTGCTGAAAATTTAAAATTTCTTTACCGTACTTGTGAACTTTGCAATGAATGTGGTCATTTACATCTCCGATGCAAATTGTTTCATGATCAAATCGTGTCCAAAATTTTTGATGATTTGATTTCCCTTGCACAGCATAATGAACTTAGTTTGCGTTTGGGTTATGAAGAAATGAAACGTTTAACTAAGCATATTCCAGAATATAACCTTAAGCAATTCCTTGATATTGATCTAGAAGAAATTTTTATGTATTGTGCGGTGAATTGCATTGAAAATCCTTAATTATATTGCCAATTACATAAAGAAAAGAAAGCAAATAGAACATGATGAGAATACTAATGAAAGGGAAGAGACTTACCAATATCTTCCTATTATTTCTTATGATGAATCAGGTAACGAGGAGGAGCCTTCTATTCAACCAATCTCATTAATAAGGAGCTCCAAAAATAGGATTCAACCCACACATGATGTGAAGAAGAAAAAGAAAAGATGGAGAAGCAAAGGTAAAAAGGTATCCCTCCCAAATGATGTTGCTCCTACTACTCATTGTGATGATGATAATTGCTATACTATTGGTGCTATCCATACTATTAATGATGAGAGTGATTATGCTTATGATATGAAAAGGCCCAAGCTTGGGGAAGCTATGTTTGATGAGAATAACATATTTGAGAATATATTTTCTGCAATTAATGTTTGTCCCAAGCTTGGGGATGCTATGTTTAATGAAGATGATATTTTTAGCCTCCCAAGTTTTGATATGCAAATTTGTTATGATGATAGCATGCCTCCTATTCATGATGGTTATATTGATGAAAGTGGGTTTGGAAGAGTGTCCACTTTAGGAAGTAATGATCCCACTATTTTGGAGGGTTTTGAATCTTATAATATCTATGAAAGTGGATTTGGAGAGGTCATGACTTTATTTAGTGATGAATCCACTATTTTGGAAGAGGTTTCAATTGATTATGATGAGAACAAAGTTGCTACTTATGATGATTATTGTGATGAAACTTATGCTATAAAAAGTAGTGATGATTATATTTATAAAACTTGTCATGATTATGATTACCCTTTTTCTGAACATTACTCTTTTAATGTGGAAACAATTTATAGTATTCGAGTCTTTTATGATACTCCCACTATTCCGAACAAGAAGAATTTTGCTTATGTGGAGAGTAGTAAAATTTCTATGCATGTAGATCATGAAAAGAATGCTTTATGTGATGGTTATATTGTTTAATTCATTCATGATGCTACTGAAAATTATTATGAGGGAGGAACCTATACTTGTAGGAATTGCAATAATATCAAGTTTCCTCTATGTGCTTAAAGTTTTGAAGTTATGCTTGTTTTGCCTTCCTATGCTAGTTGATTATTGTTCCCATAAGTTGTTTGCTCACCAAATCCCTATGCATAGGAAGTGGGTTAGACTTAAATTTGCTAGTCATATGCTTTATGATGCTCCCGTTATGTTTCAATCCTTATCTCTTATGTGAGCATCATTGCCATCATCATGCCTAGCTAAAAAGGCATTAAAGAAAAGCGCTTGTTGGGAGACAACCCAATATTTACCCTTACTGTTTTTGTGTGTTCACATGATTATGCTACTGTAGTAATCATGTTTATAGGTTTTGTTTCAATAAAGTGCCAAGTAAGACCTTTAGGATAGCTTACGGTGATAGTTGTGTTGATCCTGCTGAAAATCAGAAACTTTTGCACCCACTAAATTAGTTTTTATAATTTAAATAAACGTGATTTTGATCTGGTTCTTTTTGATCTGGTTCTTTTTGATCTGGATTTGTACACAAATGTCTCAGGTTTTCCTAATTTGGTAGAATTGTTGGAGTTACAGAAGTATTCGAGAGTTACAGATTACTACAGACTGTTCTATTTTTGACGGATTCTGTTTTCTATGTGTTGTTTGCTTATTTTGATGAATATATGAGTAGTATCGGAGGGTATGAACCATAGAGAAGTTGGAATACAGTAGATATTACACCAATATGAATTTAGAATGAGTTCACAACAGTACCTAAGTGGTGATTTATTTTCTTATACTAACGGAGCTTACGAGTTTTCTGTTGAGTTTTCTGTTGTGAAATTTTCAAGTTTTGGATAAAGATTAGATGGACTATGGAATAAGGATTGGCAAGAGCCTAAGCTTGGGGATGCCCAAGGCACCCCAAGGTAATATTCAAGGACAACCAAGAGCCTAAGCTTGGGGATGCCCCGGAAGGCATCCCCTCTTTCGTCTTCGTTCATCGGTAACTTTACTTGGAGCTATATTTTTATTCACCACATGATATGTGTTTTGCTTGGAGAGTCAATTTGTTTTATTTTGTTTTGCTTGCTGTCTGAATAAAATACAAAGATCTGAAATTCTTAAATATTAGAGAGTCTTCACATAGTTGCATAATTATTGAGCTACTCATTGATCTTCACTTATATCTTTCGGAGTAGTTTGTCGTTTGCTCTAGTGCTTCACTTATACCTTTTAGAGCACGGCGGTGGTTTTATTTTGAAGAAATAGATGAACTCTCATGCTTCACTTATATTATTTTGAGAGTCTTAAACAGCATGGTAATTTGCTTTGAAACTTTCACATAAAGTGAATTGGATGCTATGATCAATTTGATGCTTGATAATTGTTTTGAGATATAGAGGTGGTGATATTAGAGTCATGCTAGTTGGGTAATGGTGAATTTAAAGAATACTTGTGTTGAAGTTGGCAAGTCCCGTAGCATGCACGCATGGTAACCGTTGTGTAACAAATTTGAAACATGAGGTGTTCTTAAATTGTCATCCTTATGAGTGGCGGTCGGGGACGAGCGATGATCTTTTCCTACCAATCTATCCCCCTAGGAGCATGCGCGTAGTGCTTGGTTTTTGATGACTTGTAAATTTTTGCAATAAGTATATGAGTTCTTTATGACTAATGTGAGTCCATGGATTATATGCACTTTTACCTTTCCATCATTGCTAGCCTCTTCGGTACCTTGCATTGCCCTTTCTCACCTTGAGAGTTGGTGCAAACTTCACCGGTGCATCCAAACCCCGTGATACGATACGCTCTATCACACATAAACCTCCTTATATCTTCCTCAAAACAGCCACCATACCTACCTATTATGGCATTTCCATAGCCATTCCAAGATATATTGCCATGCAACTTTCCACCGTTTCGTTCATCATGACACGCATCATCATTGTCATATTGCCTTGCATGATCATGTAGTTGACATCATATTGTGGCAAAGCCACCTTCATAATTTTTCATACATGTCACTCTTGATTCATTGTCCATCCCGGTACACCGCCGGAGGCATTCATATAGAGTCATATCTTGTTCTAGTTTTGAGTTGTAACTCATGAGTTGTAAATAAATAGAAGTGTGATGATCATCATTATTAGAGCATTGTCCCTCAAATAAATAAAAAAGAAAGGCCAAATAAAAAAAGGCCAAATAATAAAAGAAAGGCCCAAAAAAGGGGGGGCAGTGCTACTATCTTTTTCCACACTTGTGCTTCAAAGTAGCACCATGTTCTTCATATAGAGAGTCTCATTTGTTGTCACTTTCATATACTAGTGGGAATTTTTCATTATAGATCTTGGCTTGTATATTCCAACGCTGGGCTTCCTCAAAATGCCCTAGGTCTTCGTGAGCAAGCAAGTTGGATGCACACCCACTAGTTTCTTTTGTTGAGCTTTCATACATTTATAGCTCTAGTGCATCCGTTGCATGGCAATCCCTACTCCTCATGTTGACATAAATTGATGGGCATCTCCATAGCCCGTTGATTAGCCTCGCTAACATGAGACTTTCTTCTTTTTTGTCTTCTCCACATAATCCCCTTCATCATATTCTATTCCACCCATAGTGCTATATCCATGGCTCATGCTCATGTATTGCGTGAAAGTTGAAAAACATTTGAGATTACTAAAGTATGAAATGATTGCTTGGCTTGTCATCGGGGGTGTGCAAGATGAGAGCATTCTTGTGTGACAAAAATGGAGCACGACCAAACTATATGATTTTGTAGGGATGAACTTTCTTTAGCCATGCTACTTTGAGAAGATATGATTACTTTGTTAGTATGCTTGAAGTATTACTATTTCTTATGTCAATATGAACTTTTATTTTGAATCATTTGGATCTGAACATTCATGCCACAATAAATAAAGTTACATTAAGGATTATGCTAGGTAGCATTCCACATCAAAAATTCTATTTTTATCATTTACCTACTCGAGGACGAGCAAGAATTAAGCTTGGGGATGCTTGATACGTCTCCAACGTATCTATAATTTTTGATTGTTACATGCTATTATATTGCCCGTTTTGGATGTTTATGGGCTTTACTCTACGCTTTTATATCATTTTTGGGAATAACCTACTAACTGGAGGCCCAGCCCGAATTGCTGTTTTCTTGCCTATTTGAGTGTTTCGAAGAAAAGGAATATCAAACGGAGTCCAAACGAAATGAAACCTTTGAGAGAGTTATTTTTGGAACGGAAGCAATCCAGGAGACTTGGAGTAGACGTCAGGGAAGCTTCGAGGTGGCCACGAGGCAGGGAGGCGCGCCCCCCCACCCTCGTGGGCCCCTCATGGCTCCCCTGACCGACTTCTTTCTCTATATGTCCATATACCCTAAAACATCGGGGAGCACAATAGATCGGGAGTTCCGCCGCCGCAAGCCTCTGTTGCCACCAAAAACCAATCGGGGGCCTGTTCCGACACCCCGTCGTAGGGGGGATCCCTCACTGGTGGCCATCTTCATCATCCCAGCGCTCTCCATGACGAGGAGGGAGTAGTTCACCCTCGGGGCTGAGGGTATGTACCAGTAGCTATGTGTTTGATCTCTCTCTCTCTCTCTCTCGTGTTTTTGAGGTGATACGATCTTGATGTATCGCAAGCTTTGCTATTATAGTTGGATCTTATGATGTTTCTCCCCCTCTACTCTCTTGTGATGAATTGAGTTTTCCCCTTGAAGTTGTCTTGTCGGATTGAGTCTTTAAGGATTTGAGAACACTTGATGTATGTCTTGCCGTGCTTATCTGTGGTGACAATGGGATATTCACGTGATCTACTTGATATATGTTTTGGTGATCAACTTGCGGGTTCAATGAACTTATGCATAGGGGTTGGCACACGTTTTTGTCTTGACTCTCCGGTAGAAACTTTGGGGCACTCTTTGAAGTACTTTGTGTTGGTTGAATAGATGAATCTGAGATTGTGTGATGCATATCATATAATCATGCCCACGGATACTTGAGGTGACATTGGAGTATCTAGGTGACATTAGGGTTTTGGTTGATTTGTGTCTTAAGATGTTATTCTAGTACGAACTCTATGATAGATCGAACGAAAAGAATAGCTTCGTGTTATTGTACTACGGACTCTTGAATAGATCGATTAGAAAGGATAACTTTGAGGTGGTTTCATACCCTACAATAATCTCTTCGTTTGCTCTCCGCTATTAGTGACTTTGGAGTGACTCTTTGTTGCATGTTGAGGGATAGTTATATGATCCAGTTATGTTATTATTGTTGAGAGAACTTGCACTAGTGAAAGTATGAACCTTAGGCCTTGTTTTCTAGCATTGCAATACCGTTTACGCTCACTTTTACCACTTGTTACCTTGCTGTTTTTATATTTTCAGATTACAAAAACCTATATCTACCATCCATATTGCACTTGTATCACCATCTCTTCGCCGAACTAGTGCACCTATACAATTTACCATTGTATTGGGTATGTTGGGGACACAAGAGACTCTTTGTTATTTGGTTGCAGGGTTGTTTGAGAGAGACCATCTTCATCCTACGCCTCCCACGGATTGATAAACCTTAGGTCATCCACTTGAGGGGAATTTGCTACTGTCCTACAAACCTATGCACTTGGAGGCCCAACAACGTCTACAAGAAGAAGGTTGCGTAGTAGACATCAGGGTGCTGCGGTAGCGATGGTTGTCTGCGGCATGGAAGTAGATCTAGGATGGCAGACGGTGGCGACGAGGGGAATATCCTGGTGCGGTGGACGATACGGTGGTACGAGCGGCCTCAGCAAGGTGGACGACGATGCGGATGAAGCAAGAGGACGCAATGCAAGTATCCTGGTCCGAAGCTATGGATGAGAGAGGTTGATCTCTTGTAATGGACGACGGCGTCGGGGTATCAGCTCCGGCATGGTGGAGGAGGACGGGTGGCGGACGGAGGAGACTGGAGTGGAGAGGGTGTTTTGGCACCCATGGAGTACGAATGGGGAAACTGGGGGATAGAGGTAGGGGAACCATGTGTTCAGGATGCGCTTGTCTCAAATGCGAGGAAATTTACAAACTGAACCCCCGTTTACAATTTCCTACATCACATCAATATTGGTCAATTGGGGTAGCACGGTAATCTCGCATACATTTGCCGACAAAGATTTCGGCCAAGGAGAAACTGTGTTTTGGTGCCCACCGTGTATGAATCGGGGTGAGAGTCGATTTACGCCAATGAGAAACATTGTTTTGGCGCCCACCGTGTATGAATCTAGGGAGGTGAGAGGCGGAGGAAGTTATGCCACGTTTGAGTGAAATTATAAGCCTACCCCTATCCAAACATATAGAAATCGAGCCGATAGGCTTTGTGTCTCAGGGATAGGCAATAGTAATTTTCATCTCGCAGATTTTGGTTTCGGGCGATTAGTACGAGTTTCCCCGCTTCATTCAATTTTTTGCACAAAAATATTGCACGTTTATCATGCCAACTCAATTCAATCCATTTTGTATTCTTTTTTTCTTCGGGCAGGATTCATTTTGTATTCCAATACAAATCTATATACATCATTTTTTTACATATACTTTCAAAAGCACAACAAAGAATTTTGCTCCTTTATATATAAAATATGATTTACAAATGCAACCACAAAATTATAAGGTTGAATTCAATTTCTTGAAACCAAATTATGTTCGACTTTGAATTCAAATATTTGAAACCAAATTATGTTCAACTCAAATGTATGGATCAATAATATCAATATATTAAATAACATACACGCACGCAAATTCAAATTAGTATCCATGTTTGATAGATCAATTTTGGTTCGAGTATGAATTACATGTGTCATCATCTGGAGTTCAAAACTTTGAATCCCTTTTATGTTGACATCTTCTACGCACACAACTAGAATCTCGTTTCACGGCCATCTCTCTCTAGGTCTCTCTCGCGTGCTCCTTCATGTAGCTACCACTCTATTTTCTCCATCTCACCCGCACGCTCACTACATGCTTCTCCTTTTTTTCGCAAATACGGTTTCTCCTCGTCTCCCTTGAGAATTGTCACACTCTCTCTATCTTCATAGATTACACGGTTTTCATTATCTCTCACATCTCTATCGTTCTCTGCTATCACTATAGCTACCCAAGCTTTCTTTTTCATCGCCACACACACACACACACTCGCTCGTCTTTCACTTTGCCTTTCTCTCCAGGGTTCTCTCACACACCCTATGTCTTTCTAGATATGACTCCTACCACTAAAATTACTCTCTCCCACACACACATCGTTTGTTGGGGTCTCCTTTCCGTCTTCATCTCCGTTCCAGAACTGACATTATTCATTTGTTTACCGATCATACAAACTCTCTCCCCCCTTTCTCACTCACTCACACACACACACACCACTCCAGCTTGGCCCCCCTACTGACTAGCGTCTCTCTCTCTCTCTCCCGCACACACAAAACTCTCACTTTCGCACCCTTGACTCGTATATCTCTCACAAACATTGATCGACCAACCTCTAGATAGGTTTATCCATCCACCACACACTTTTGCTCCTTGTATCTATGTAGATTTTTCGTCCCTTCTTGAGACATGCCCTCTCGATCGTGCACACACACACTATTGCCTCATTTTATGGTAATACCTCTCGCACACACACTCTTCGTGTCTTTGTCACACACGCACTCTGCCCTCCTCCTCTCTCTCTCCCTCTCTCTCTCACATACACATGTGATTTTTGCAACAATATCCCACTTCTCGAATCTTGAAACCAATCACATTCCTCCCTTATCACATAAAAACAGCCAAAGGAATATATTTTGAGTGAAACATAAGATATTTTTAGTGATATATGTATATCGAAACTATACCGTTTTCTATCAAATTGGTGAATATGTATTACTCTACTTTGGATGCGTTGCAATGCACTAGCACATTGCTAGTTATTACAATATTATTTTTTGGACACCAGACGTACACTAGAGTACATATACGAAGAGAAGAGGCACACGCACACAGTCGGTTTCTCGCTGTCTCGCACACATGAGAGTTATGTAAGGCACGGTAAACAAATAAACCCATAGGTGCACGATTGCTGCATGCGCGGGTACCAGGTACATGGTGGAGCGCACCTTTGTAGGAATAGTCAGCTCACGTGGTAATTTGATCCGTAGGAGTTGATGGCCAGGGACAACAGGTGAATGACTTGGAGGCGGTGGCTCGCCAGTCGCCACTGATCGAGTTGCCACGTTTAAGATATCATTTTTAGCAGGGTAAGAGTTCCGATTTTCAATGGTGTTATACTAGTTTTTAGAACGATTGGTATGTAGAGAAATTGGAATTCATCACTACTACCTCCGTCCTGGTTGACTAGTCCCCATCATATTTTGGGTCAAAGTTTGTCCATGAATTTTACTTGTAAAATGTGAATGGAAAATGAGATTTTGTTATACCCAAACAAAAAAGGATCATAGGGAGTGATTGCTCTAACACAGACGCGACCTCTCATAGCGCAGGCATTGAAACGGTGCACCGACCAAGAGGGCCCCACTCGTTGCACGCCAGGCTGAACACGCCTCCTCGCTGCATGCAACCGTCTTGAGACTGCCCCGCCTACCTCCATTGAATCTGCGCGTGTGCCAGCAAACGTCTTTCCATGAGCCGGCTGGCATTTTAGAACACATATCTTCTCTACTCCTATAAAAGACTCAGTTGGTGATGATAGTGTGTCTGCCATCCGTCATTTCTGACCATTATATCTGCATCTAACAGATGTGAGGTAAGTTGTGGCATTTTTGCAACAATAGCCCACTTATCTTCTCCAATTTGCAGAAAACCCCTTATTATCTTGAAAACAACCACATCCGTCCCTCACCGCATCAAAACAGCCCGAGAAATATATTTTGAGTGAAACGCAATATATTTTTAGTGCTATATGTATATCAAAAGAAGAGTGTTTTCTTTCAAGTTTGTGAAGAAGTAATATTCTACTTTGGATCCGTTGCAACTAAAGCAAATATGCCCTATAGGAAATAATAAAGTTGTTATTTTATATTTCCTTATTTCATGATAAATGTTTATTGTTCATGCTAGAATTGTATTAACCGGAAACTTGATACATGTGTGGATACATAGACAAAACACCGTGTCCCTAGTAAGCCTCTACTAGACTATCTCGTTAATCAAAGATGGTTAAGTTTCCTAACCATAGACATGTGTTGTCATTTGATGAACGAGATCACATCATTAGGAGATTGATGTGATGGACAAGAGCCATCCGTTAGCTTAGCATAATGATTGTTCAGTTTTATTGCTATTGCTTTCTTCATGTCAAATACATATTCCTTCGAATATGAGATTATGCAACTCTTGGATACCGTAGGAATACCTTGTGTGCTATCAAACATCACAACGTAACTAGGTGATTATAAAGATGCTCTATAGGTATCTCTGAAGGTGTTTGTTGGGTTGGCATAGATCGAGATTAGGGTTTGTCACTCCAAGTATCGGAGAGGTATCTTTGGGCCCTCTCGGTAATACACATCATAGGAAGCCTTGCAAGCAAAGTGACTAATGAGTTATTTGCCAGATGATGTATTACGGAATGAGTAAAGAGACTTGTCGGTAACGAGATTAAACTAGGTATGAAGATACCGACGATCGAATCTCGGGCAAGTAACATACCGATGACAAAAGGAATAACATATGTTGTCATAACAGTTCGACCAATAAAGATCTTCGTACAATATGTGGGAGCCAATCTGAGCATCCAGGTTCCTCCATTGGTTATTGACCGGAGAGGTGTCTCGGTCATGTCTACATAGTTCTCGAACACTTAGGGTCCGCACGCTTAACGTTCGATGACGATATTGTATTATATGAGTTATGTGATTTTGTGAGCGAATGTTGTTCGGAGTCCCGGATGAGATCACATACATAACGAGGAGTCTCTAAATGGTTGAGAGGTAAAGATTGATATATAGGATGATGGTATTCGGACACCATAAGTGTTCCGGAGGGTACCGCGTACATATCGGGTCACCGGAAGGGGTTCCGGCCACCCCCGGCAAAAGATATGGGCTTAATGGGCCAAGGAGGGGACACATGTAACACCCCGGATCCGATGCGACAGGTGTCTGCCAGTTATTCGCCATCGTTGCCATGTCATTTGCTTGCGTGTTGCATTTTATCATGTCATCATGTGCATTTCATTTTGCATACGTGTTCGTCTCATGCATCCGAGCATTTTCCCCATTGTTCGTTTTGCAATCCGGCGCTCCTATGCCCTCCGGCGTTCCCCTTTCGTCTCTCGTTGTGTGCGGGTATTAAACTTTCTCGGAATGGATGGAGTCTTACCAAGTGGCCTTGGTATACCACCGGTAGACCGCCTGTCAAGTTTCGTGCCATTTGGAGGTCGTTTGGTACTCCAACGGTTAACCGGGTAACCGTAAACCCCCCTTCTCTTTGCAGCCCAACACCCCTTCCAAACTGGCCCAAAACCCACCTAACTCCCCTCCATGCTCTCGGTCGTTCGATCACGATCGTGTGGGCGAAAACCACTCCTCATTTGGACTCTCCTAGCTCCCAGAAATCTATTTATAGCCCCCTCTCCCGAAATTCGCGGATCATTTCTCCCCGAAACCCTAAATCTTCCCTCCGCGCCACGCCGGACGTGTCCGTCCGCGCGGGACACGTCCGCCGCCGACTCCCCAGCCAGTCGCCGCCCGCCACCTGTCCGCCGCTGTCGTCCCCGCGGCCGCGGCCCGCCGAGCCCATCGCGGGCCCGGGCGAGCCCGACCGCGCCC
>NC_041385.1:489808459-489832308 GCF_002162155.2 Triticum dicoccoides
CGCCCCCCCCGCCGCAGTTGGTCGCCGTCGCCGCCATCCGCCTCGGGCGCCGTCCGCGACCGGCCCCGCCCGCCCGTCTCTCCGCCGGGGCCCCGCCGCCCGGGATCCTCGCCGGCGCCCTGAGCCGGCCGCCCCTCGCCTCACCGGCGCGCCGTGCGTCGCCGCCGCGCCCGGATCCGGCCGGGAACGACCCGGCCCCGCCATCCCCGACCCCTCCGGCGCCTCCCCGAGCCTCCCCGGCCACCTCCGGCGCCAACTCCGACGAACTCCGGCGAGCTCGCCTCGCCTCGAAGTCCGTGCCCCCGATCCAGATCTGAGAAGATGAGGTTGACCCCGTTTTTTTCGTCTAAGTCCCCGATTATTTTTGTCATTATCATGCCATGTTCATCGCATCGTATCTCTACATCCGTAGCTCCGTTTCGTGCGTGTAATATGTCAAATTGTTCGTCTCGAAGAGTACATCATTTCATTCCGTTGCATCATATTCATTTGAGGTCATATAGATGCCTGAATCATCGTTGTAAGAGTGCTTCATGATGTTTTCTGCTGTCTGTTATCAGAACGAGCTCTTTTGTCATTTTTGCCATGATTGATGTGTGCATCCTATGAGGTTGATGTCTACATGTGTTTTGATCTAGGCTATGTCTTCTTTACAGAGGTGCTTACCATGTGTTTTTGTGATTAATGTGGTGACTAGCACAAGCATGCAAACTAGGCATCGTGATGTTGCTGTTTTAGTTCCTGTTCTGCTGTAATTTTGATTCCATGTAAACTTGATGCTACAGAGAGATCCATGTATATTTTGAGATACTTCAGTAAGGGTGTTTTGAACAATAGGTTATTGTATATACATTCATGCCCTTTGTTGCAATTATGGAGTAGTCTAGCATGTCATTTTCGTGCTCTACTTTTGCTTCAAAATGTTTCCTGGCAGATTGTTTACATGTTATTCAATTTGGCCAAGGTTGCTATAGTTGATCCTTGCATGCTATGGACTTGTTCTTGACTTGGTTGGTTACACAAACATGTCTTCTTGATGATGCTATTCTTATCTTGTCATGAAATGACTTGTGGTGAGTGTATCGAGCTTGTTAAGTAGTGTTCATGATGTTGCTATTTTGCTACGCTGAATCTGTTATTTCGTGATGCTATATAAACATGTTGCTACTAATCATTCTATGCATAATCTGGAGATGTTCTATAAATATGTTTTGATCTACATGTCATCCTATATCCATCCATGCCCCTGGTTGCATTTATAGGTTGCTGTAGCTTGTTTATATCTTGCTCCAAAGTTGCTTGAAAATGTTACTGTCAGCCTGTTAACATTAAGTTCACTTGTTTCCATGGTTGTTCCTAGTGTTCCATGCACCCTATGACCTTGCTATTGCCATGCTTAGCTTCCCAAACATGCCTTCTTACTGTTGGGTGCCTTGCCATGCCACGTAATGATCTGTAGTGAGTTGCACAAGCTCATCTACATGCCTTCATAATTATGTTCCTGCCATGTATGAATCTGTTTAATAACTTGCTATGTTTACGTGGGTGCCATCATATTTTCTGATCCTTTTGGCTTATGGTCAGTAAGGGTCTTTTGATCTATGCATTTAGTAGATTCATTCCATGCCTTTGTTTGCCATGATGAGTTCCTGTAACATGTTGTTTGATAGCTCTAAACATTGCATCGTGATGTTATTTTCTGAAAATCTGAAATTGTAATAACTTGCAATCTTACCATGTGTGTTTGAGCATGTTCTAGTGGTTTCTAGAGATAGCTCCGTGTTCATGTTTTGTAATGCTCTACCTGTAAATCATGTCCATGCCTTTTGTTCTCATGTTGGGGTGCTGTAGCATGTTGTTTTGATGCTTGCAATATGCCTAGTCGCTGTTTTGGACAGCTTGTCCTTTAAACTTGTATAGTGTGTGTGTGTTGAACCGTTGCTCCATTTTGAGTGTGCTCTATATGAAACTTGCTTAGACTTGCATGTAGTTTCATATTATCATGTTGCATCCTTGTTTTGAGGTGTTTGCTTGATGTTTGGGTGCATTTTGCATCAATGCCATGTTTAACTTGTTTTGCTCATATCTTCTAGGCCGTAGCTCCGAACTAAATGAACTTTATATGTAACTTGACTAGAATCTCGTGTAGATCCTCTTTGTGCATCTTAACTTGATGTTTAACAACTCGAACATAAGGTTTGTTCAGATCTGGACCAATTTCAAAATTTGCATATGAGGACTTACCGGAATGGTTATATGTTGTTCCCGGCCTCATTTAAACTTGCCTTGATCTGTTGCTCTTGTTTGCATCATCTCTTGCCATGAGTAGCTTCATGTAGCCCTGTCATGCATCATGCTTGTTTGTGCATCATGCTTTGTTCATGTGTGGTGTGTTTACCTTGTTGTGTGCTTCTTTTCGATAGTTCCTGTTTCGTTGCGATCGTGAGGATTCGTTCGTCTACGCTTGGTTCGTCTTCGTGGCTTCATCCGTTCGTCTTCTTCATGGACTCGTTCTTCTTCCTTGCGGGATTTCAGGCAAGATGACCGCTACCCTGGATCTCAATACTATCTTTGCTATGCTAGTTGCTTCGTTCTATCGCTTTGCTGCGCTACCTATCACCTGTTTATCAAGCCATCCCATATTGCCATGAACCTCTAACCTTTGACACCTTTCCTATGCAAACAGTTGTTTGGCTATGTTACCGCTTTTTCTCAGCCCCTCTTATAGCATTGCTAGTTGCAGGTGAAGTTGAAGATTGCTCCATGGTGGACAGGATTTTGGTTGGGATATCACAATATCTCTTATATTATTAATGCATCTATATACTTGGTAAAGGGTGGAAGACTCGGCCTTTTACCTAGTGTTTTGTTCCACTCTTGCCGCCCTAGTTTCCGTCATACCGGTGTTATGTTCTCCGATTTTGCGTTCCTTACGCGGTCGGGTGATTTATGGGACCCCCTTGACAGTTCACTTTGAATAAAACTCCTCCAGCAAGGCCCAACCTTGGTTTTACCATTTGCCTCACCACCACCTATCCCTTTCCCTTGGGTCGGCCAACCCGAGGGTCATCTTTATTTTAGCCCCCCCAGGCCAGTGCTTGTCTAAGTGTTGGTCCGAACCGAGCGATGTCCGGCGCCCCCTGGGCAACAAGGGTCTATGCCAACCCGACGTCTGGCTCATCCGGTGTGCCCTGAGAATGAGATATGTGCAGCTCCTATCGGGATTTGTCGGCACAGCGGGAGGATTTGCTGGTCTTGTTTTACCATTGTCGAAATGTCTTGTAAACCGGGATTCCGAGTCTGATCGGGTCTTCCTGGGAGAAGGTCTATTCCTTCGTTGATCGCGAGAGCTTGTCATGGGCTAAGTTGGGACACCCCTGCAGGGTATAATCTTTCGAAAGCCGTGCCTGCGGTTATAGGCAGATGGGAATTTGTTAATGTTCGGTTGTAGATAACTTGACACCAGATCCGAATTAAAACGCACCAACCGCGTGTGTAGCCGTGATGGTCTCTTTTCGGCGGAGTCCGGGAAGTGAACACGGTTTCTGGGTTATGTTTGACGTAAGTAGGAGTTCAGGATCACTTCTTGATCATTGCTAGTTTACGACCGTTCCGCTTGTTCTCTTCTCGCTCTTCTTTGTGTATGTTAGCCACCATATATGCTTAGTCGCTGCTGCAGCCTCACCACTTTACCCCTTCCTTTCCCTTTAAGCTTTGCTAGTCTTGATACCCATGGTAATGGGATTGCTGAGTCCTCGTGGCTCACACATTACTACAACAACAGTTGCAGGTACAGGTTTATCCGATGATCATGACGCGAGAGCGATGCTTGCTTGCGTTGAGTTCTTCTTCTGCTTCTTCGATCAGGGGATAGGTTCCAGGTCGGCAGCCTGGGCTAGCAGGGTGGATGTCGTTTGAGTTTCTGTTTGTGTTTCATCCATAGTCGGATGGTGCTCTATTGTATTGTGATGTTGTATTCGTGTGGCATTGTATGCCTTATGTATGTATCCCCATGTATTATGTAATGTTGATGTAATGATATCCACCTTGCAAAAGCATTTCAATATGCGGGTCTATCCTTGGTGGGACCTTCGAGTTCCTTTTGGATAGGGTCGCATATTGGGCGTGACAACACACCAGCCCACAAGGGGCTGGTGCGCCCCTCCACTAGGCCGGCCAGCCCTAGGGAAAGGAAAGGGGGGAGGGCAAGTCCCTCCTTCCTTCCCCTCCTCAAGGGAGAAAGGAAAGGGGGGGGGGACCTCCCCCTTCTTTCCCCTGCGCCTATAAAAGTAAGGGGAGGCCGAACCAGGGAAGGATCCCAAGTGGGATTCATCCCCACTTGGGGCGTTCCCTTGGCCTCTCCCCTCTCCCTCCCACGTATATACATATGAGGAGGAGGGGGCGCCTAGCACACCTTAAACATTATCTTAGCCGTGTGCGGCTCCCCTCCACGGTTTACGCCTTCGGTCGTATCTTCGTAGTGCTTAGGCGAAGCCCTGTGCGGATCACTTCACCATTACCGTCACCACGCCATCGTGCTAACGGAACTCATCTACTACCTCGACAACTTGCTGGATCAAGAAGGCGAGGGACCTCACTGAGCTGAATGTGTGCAGAACTCGGAGGTGTCGTACGTTTTGGTGCTTGATCGGCCGGAGCTAGAAGAAGTTTGACTACATCAACCGCGTTGTCAAATGCTTCCGCTTACGGTCTACGAGGATACGTAGACACACTCTCTCCCCCTCGTTTCTATGCATCTCCTAGATAGATCTTGCTTGAGTGTAGGAAATTTTTGAAATTGCATGCTACGTTCCCCAACAGTGGCATCCGAGCGAGGTCTATGCATAGATGATATGCACGAGTAGAACACAAAGAGTTGTGGGCAGCGATCGTCATACTGCTTACTACCAATGTCTTATTTTGATTCGGCGGTATTGTTGGATGAAGCGGCCCAGACCAACATTACATGACCACTTTCATGAGACTGGTTCCACCGACAGACATGCAACTAGTTTTGCATAAAGGTTGCTGGCGGGTATCTATTTCTCCTACTTTAGTTGAATCGAATTTGACTATGGACGGTCCTTGTTGAAGGTTAAAGCAACAAACTTGATAAATCACTGTTGTGGTTTTTGTGCCGTAGGTAAGAACGGTTCTTGCTAGAAGCCTGTAGCAGCCACGTAAAACTTGCAACAACAAAGTAGAGGACGTCTAACTTGTTTTTGCAGGGAATGTTGTGATGTGATATGGTCAAGACATGATGTGATACACATTATTGTATGATATGATAATGTTTTGTAAATGTTATCGGCAACCGGCAGGAGCCTTATAGTTGTCTCTTTATTGTATTAAAAGCATACACCATGTAATTGCTTTACTTTATCACTATGCGGTAGCGAAGGTTGTAGAAGCAATAGTTGGCGAGACGACCACGATGCAACGATGGAGATCAAGGCGTCAAGCCGGTGATAATGGAGATCATGATGATGCTTTGGAGATGGAGATCAAAAGCACAAGATGATGATGGTCATATCATGTCACATATTTTGATTGCATGTGATGTTTATCTCTTATGCATCTTATTTTGCTTAGTACGACGGTAGCATTATAAGATGATCCCTTAACTAAAATTTCAAGGTATAAGTGTTCTCCCTGAGTATGCACCATTGCGACAGTTCTTCGTGCTGTGACACCATGTGATGATTGGGTGTGATAGGCTCTACATTCACATACAACGGGTGCAAGATAGTTTTGCACATGCGGAGTACTCGGGTTAAACTTGACGAGCCTAGCATGTACAAACATGGACTCGGAACACTAGAGACCGAAAGGTCGAACGTGAATGATATAGTAGATATTATCAACATAGAGATGTTCACCATTGATAACTACTCCATCTCACGTGATGATCGGACATGGTTTAGTTGATTTGGATCATGTATCATTTAGATGACTTGAGGGATGTCTATCTAAGTCGGAGTTCTTAAGTAATTTAATTAATTGAACTTTAACTTATCATGAACCTAGTCCTGATAGTATTTGCAAATTATGTTGTAGATCAGTAGCTCGCGTTGTAGCTCCCCTATGTTTTTGATATGTTCCTAGAGAAAACTAAGTTGAAAGATGATAGTAGCAGTGATGCGGGCTGGGTCCGTGATTTGAGGATTATCCTCTTTGTTGCACAGAAGAATTATGTCCTTGATGCACCGCTAGGTGACAGACCTATTGCAGGAGCAGATGCAACTCGATATGATGACTACTTGATAGTTTAGTGCGCCATGCTTTGTGGCTTAGAAAAATCAAGGCTTCAAAGATGTTTTGAACGCCACGGAGCATATGAGATGTTCCAAGAGCTGAAATTGGTATTTCAGACTCATGCCCGTGTCGAGAGGTATGAGACCTCTGGCAAGTACTTTGCCTACAAGATGGAGGATAATAGCTCAGCTAGTGTGCATGTGCTCAGAATGTCTAGGCACTGCAATCGCTTAAATCAAGTGGGAGTTAATCTTCCAGATAAGATAGTGATTGACAGAGTCCTCTAGTCACTATCACCAAGCTACTAGAACTTCGTGATGAACTGTAATATGCAAGGGATGGCGAAAACGAATCCCGAGCTTTTCACGATGCTAAAATCGGCGAAGGTAGAAATCAAGAAAGAGCACAGTGTTGATGGTTAACAAGACCACTAGTTTCAAGAAAAAGGGCAAAAAGGGAACTTCAAGAATAAATGGCAAGCAAGTTGTCACTGCCGTGAGGAAGCCCAAAGCTGGACATAAGCCTTAAACTGAGTGCTTCTACTACAAAGGAAATGGTCACTGGAAGCGGAACTACCCCAACTATTTGGCGGATAAGAAGGATGGCAAAGTGAACAAAGGTATATTTGATATACATATTATTGATGTGTACCTTACTAGTGCTCATAGTAGCCCCTGGGTATTTGATGCATGTTCAGTTGCTAAGATTAGTAACTCGAAACAGGAGTTGCAGAATAAATGGAGACTAGCTGAGGGTGATGTGACGATGTGTGTTGGAAGTGGTTCCAAGATTGATATGATCATCATCGCACACTCCCTATATTTTCGGGATTAGTGTTGATCCTAAATAAATGTTATTTAGTGTTTGCGTTGAGCATAAACAAGATAGGATCGTGTTTATTGCGATACAGTTATTCATTTAAGACAGAGAATAATTGTTATTTTGTTTACATGAATAAAACCTTCTATGGTCATACACCCAATGTTAATGGTTTATTGAATCTCGGTCGTAGTGATACAACTATTCATAATATTGATGCCAAAAGATGCAAATTTGATAATGATAGTGCAACATACTTGTAGCACTGCCGTTTAGGTCATATTGGTGTAAAGCGCATGAAGAAACTCCATGCTGATGGGCTTCTAGAATCACTTGATCATGAATCATTTCATACTTGTGAACCATGCCTCATAGGTAAGATGACTAAAACTCCGTTCTCCAGAACAATGGAGCGAGCCAATTAATTATTGGAAATAAATACATACTGATGTATGCGGTCCGATGAGTGTTGAGGCATGTGGCGGGTATCATTATTTTCTGACCTTCACAAATGATTTGAGTAGATATGGGTATATCTACTTAATGAAACACAAGTCTGAAACATTTGAAAAGTTCAAGGAATTTCAGAGTGAAGTGGAGAATTATCGTAACAAGAACATAAAGTTTCTATGATCTGATCGTGGAGGTGAATATTTGAGTTACGAGTTTGGCCTTCATTTATGTGGAATAGTTTCACAACTCATGCCACCTGGAACACTACAGCATAATGGTGTGTCTGAACATCGTAACCGTACTTTATTAGATATGGTGCGATCTATGATGTCTCTTACCAATTTACCACTATCGTTTTGGGGTTATGCATTAGAGATAGATGCATTCACATTAAATAGGGCACCGTCTAAATCCGTCGAGATGACACCATATGAACTGTGGTTTGGCAACAAACCTAAGCTGTCATTTCTAAAAATTTGGGGTTGCGACACTTATGTCAAAAGGCTTCAACCTGATAAGATCAAACCCAAATCGGAGAAGTGCATCTTCATTGGATACCCTAAGGAAACAATTGGGTACACCTTCCATCACAGATCCGAAGGCAAGATTTTTGTTGCTGAGAATGGGTCCTTTCTAGAGAAGGAGTTTCTCTCGAAAGAAGTGAGTGGGAGGAAAGTAGAACTTGATGAGGTAAATGTACCTTCTCTCGAATTGGAAAGTAGTACATCAGAGAAAATTGTTCCCGTGATGCCTGCACCAACTAGAGAGGAAGCTAAAGATGATGATCATGAAACTTCAGATCAAGTTACTATTGAATTTCGTAGGTCAAACAGAGCACGATCCGCAACAGAGTGGTACGGTAATCCTGTCCTGGAAGTCATGTTAATAGACGAAGGCGAACCTACGAACTATGAAGAAGCTATGATGAGCCCAGATTCCGACAGATGGCTTGAGGCCATGAAATCTGAGGTAGGATAAATATATGAGAACAAAGTGTGGACTTTGGTGGACTTGCCCGATGATCGGCAATCCATTGAGAATAAATGGATCTTCAAGAAGAAGACTGACGATGATGGTAATGTTACTGTCTACAAAGATCAACTTGTCGCAGAAGGTTTTCGACAAGTTCAAGGGGTTGACTATGATGAGACTTTCTCAACCTTAGTGATGCTTAAGTTCGATCCAATCATGTTAGCTATTTCCACATTTTATGAAATCTGGCAAATGGATGTCAAAACTGCATTCCTTAAATGGATATCTCTAAGAAGAGTTGTATATGATGCAACCAGAAGGTTTTGTCGATCCTAAAGGTGCTAAAAAAGTGTGCAAGCTCCAGTGATCCATCTATGGACTGGTGCAAGCATCTCGGAGTTGGAATATACACTTTGATGAGGTGATCAAATCATATGGTTTTATACAGACTTACAATGAAGCTTGTATTTACAAGAAAGTGATTGGGAGCTCTGTAGCATTTCTAATATTATATGTGGATGACATATTGCTAATTGGAAATGATATAGAATTTCTCGATAGCATAAAAAGGTACTTGAATAAGAATTTTTCAATGAAAGACCTCGGTGAAGCAGCTGCTTACATATTGGGCATCAAGATCTATAGAGATAGATCAAGACGCTTGATAAGATTTTCAATGAGTACATACCTTGACAAGATTTTGAAGGAGTTCAAAATGGATCAGTCAAAGAAGGAGTTCTTGCCTGTATTGTAAGGTGTGAAGTTGAGTAAAGACTCAAAACCCAACCACGACAGAAGATAAAGAGAGAATGAAAGTCATTCCCTATGCCTCAGCCATAGGTTCTATAAAGTATGCCATGCTGTGTACCAAACCTGTTGTGTACCTTGCCATGAGTTTGGCAAGGGGGTGCAATAGTGATACAGGAGTAGGTCACTAGAAAGTGGTCAAAATTATCCTTAGTAACCTTAAAGAGGACTAAGGAAATGTTTCTTGGTTATGGAGGTGATAAAGATTTCGTCGTGAAGAGTTACGTTGATGCAAGCTTTGACACTGATCTAGATGACTCTAAGTCTAAATCTACATATGTATTGAACATGGGAGCAATTAGCTAGAGTAGCTCCATGCAGAGCATTGTAGACATAGAAATTTGCAAAATACATAAGGATCTGAATGTGACAGACCCGTTGATTAACCTCTCTCACAAGCAAAACAGGATCACACGTTAGTACTCTTTGGGTGTTAATCACATGGCGATGTGAACTAAATTATTGACTCTAGTAAAACCTTTGGGTGTTGGTCACATGGCGATGTGAACTATGGGTTTTAATCACATGACAATGTGAACTATTGGTGTTAAATCACATGGCGATGTGAACTAGATTATTGACTCTAGTGCAAGTGGGAGACTGAAGGAATATGCCCTAGAGGCAATAATAAAGTTGTTATTTTATATTTCCTTATTTCATGATAAATGTTTATTATTCATGCTAGAATTGTATTAACCAGAAACTTGATACATGTGTGGATACATAGACAAAACACTGTGTCCCTAGTAAGCCTCTACTAGACTAGCTCGTTAAGCAAAGATGGTTAAGTTTCCTAACCATAGACATGCGTTGTCATTTGATAAATGGGATCACATCATTAGGAGAATGATGTGATGGACAAGACCCATCCATTAGCTTAGCATAATGATCGTTCAATTTTATTGCTATTGCTTTCTTCATGTCAAATACATATTCCTTCGACTATGAGATTATGCAATTCCCGAATATTGGAGAAATGCCTTGTGTGCTATAAAATGTCACAATGTAACCGGGTGATTATAGAGATGATCTACAGGTATCTCCAAAGGTGTTTGTTGGGTTGGCATAGATCGAGATTAGGATTTGTCACTCTGAGTATCGGAGAGGTATCTCTGGGCCCTCTCGGTATTACACATCACAAGAATCCTTGCAAGCAATGTGACTAATGAGTTAGTTGCAGGATGATGTATTACGGAATGAGTAAAGAGACTTGCCGGTAAGGAGATTGAACTAGGTATGAAGATACCGATGATTGAATCTCGGGCAAGTAACATACCGATGACAAAGGAATAACATATGTTGTCATAATGTGTCGACCGATAAAGATCTTCATAGAATATGTGGGAGCCAATATGAGCATCCAGGTTCCTCTATTGATTATTGACCAGAGAGGTGTCTCGGTCATGTCTACATAGTTCTCAAACCCGTAGGGTCTGCACGCTTAACGTTTGATGACGATATTATATTATATGAGTTATGTGATTTGGTGACCGAATGTTGTTCTGAGTCCGGGATGAGATCATGGACATGACGAGGAGTCTCGAAATGTTCGAGAGGTAAAGATTGATATATATAGGACGATGGTATTCGGACACCAAAAGTGTTCCGGAGGGTACCACATACATATTGGTTCACCGGAAGGGGTTCCGGGCACCCCCGGCAAAATATATGGGCTTAATGGGCCAAGGAGGGGATAGACAGCCCACAAGGGGCTGGTGCGCCCCTCCACCAGGTTGACCAGCCCTAGGGAAAGGAAAGGGGAGAGGGCAAGTCCCTCCTTCCTTCCCCTCCTCAAGGGAGAAAGGAAAGGGGGGGGGGGCAACCTCCCCCTTCCTTCCCCTGGCGCCTATACAAGGAAGAGGGAGGTCGAACCAGGGCAGGAACCCAAGTGGTATTCGGCCCCACTTGGGGCGCCCCCTTGACCTATCCCCTCTCCCTCCCACCTATATATATGAGGAGGGGGGAGCCTAGCACACCCCAGACATTATCTTAGCCGTGTGCGGCACCCCGCCTCGATAGTTTATGCCTCCGATCATATCTTCATAGTGTTTAGGCGAAGCCCTATGCGATCACTTCACCATCACCATCACCACACCGTCATGTTGACTACTACCTCGACAACTTGCTGGATCAAGAAGGTGAGGGACGTCACAGAGCTGAACGTGTGCAAAACTCGGAGGTGTTGTATGTTCGGTGCTTGATCGGTCGGAGCTAGAAGAAGTTCGACTACATCAACCGCGTTGTCAAACGCTTTCGCTTATGGTCTACGAGGGTACATAGACACACTCTCTCCCCTCGTTTCTATGCATCTCCTAGATAGATCTTGCATGATCATAGGAAATTTTTGAAATTGCATGCCACGTTCCGCAACAGCAACGCACGGGCACATTGCTAGTAGAACACAACGCTGTTGGCTCCTCTCGTCTGCCTGCTATTTAAATGAGCCAGACGCCTAGCAAGAACCACACCATACTGTTACTCTCCATATCCTCCTTGCACCATTTTATCCACACTCTCCATAGCATCCGGTGAGCAAGAAGACAAGTTCTCCAGCATAAAAGTCGGCTGGGTGCCCCGACGAGCCAGGCAACTCGCTGCCCACCTCCCTCCCCGCCCCAGGCCGTCAGTACCATGGGTGAGGCTGCAGGAAGGCAAGCAGAGGAGCAAGCCGCCGCTCCAAGCTTGCCCCTGGTGCATCAACTCTTCACTCCAAGCCTGCTCGCAGAGGAGTGGCTAGTTACTTCACGCCGGCACACGGGGGACCATGGCGTTCAGTGCATCGTGGTTGGCCATGCCATCCAACACAAACATTGGCGGGACCGAGGCATGCTGGCGAAGGTGGCCAACACGTTCGCGGCCACCACCGACACCGAGGAATAGTAGACCATGGGAGCCGCCGCCGCTCACAACCCACGAATGCTACTACCATCACGTCGCCAACATAGACACCCGGTGTGTTGCCCAGTTTGGCTCAAAACATCATGGACCCCAACCGCGGCTGGCATTAGAAATTATACATGCATCCAGAAGTTATTCGTGTTTTGTCAAAAAATGTCCAAAAATATTAATTACGTATGGTCTTGAATTGTTGTGCTTGCACTGGTAGTAGGAACTAGAGATTTTCTTTATTTGTAACTCTCCTCACATTTTTTCGCTTTGAAGTGAATCATGGTTGTGGACATTATCTATGAATGTCCAGATATGTGTGAACATGAGTTTGATGTCGAAGTTGAACTTGGAATGTTGGGCATGAGTGTGAACTATAACATGTCCAATGGTTCATCTCTTATTGTTCAGAAAGTAAAGGCTGTTATTACATGACCCGGGAAAAAATATTTTGTGCCACATCTAGGCATCACAGACTTACATACATCTCAGTAGATGCACGGACATCACAACAGGCATGCTGACTAGATAAACATTTGAACCTAGCTATTATGAATGAAAATTTGTATTGATAACAACTTTAGATAGCAGGAGAAGCACAACCTGCTTTGCCTCTGCTAGCTTCTTTCTGGCTTCTTCCATCTCTTCTTTGGCTTGGGTGAAGAGAGCATCTGATTGCTCTTTTCGCTTCTTTAGTAACTCAACTACATTCTCAAGGGCTGCAGCACGCTTTCTTTCAGCCTTTAGTAGAGAAATGGGGACATAAACACTTGACGACTCCACCTAGCTTGTGAGTAATCCAACATCATCTGGGAATTTGCACCTAGTGTCTAATCCAGCATCGTTAGGGAAATGGCACCTTGTGTGTAATCCAGCCTCATTTTGGAAACATGATCTTGAGGTTGAACAGACTTCCCTCCTCGCAGGAACTGCTTCCTGACATGAAGTTACTTCATTTTTAGATCAATAGTCAGAGCTCCTCAGATCCATTAAGTACAAGCCCGATAAAACAGGACTAGGAGAAGTGAATTCAAAAGGAGTAATATAAAAACAGACTGCAAGGTGAGAACACCCACTTCCTACATCAAGCTAAAAAGGAAAGCATTGAACGATTAAGACTGTGCTTATTACATATCAAACATAGCCAGCTTATAGAAACTAGGACATATACATCAAAGAACACAAGGCTAAGAGAAATAGAAAAACCAGCAGAGGGGTGCAGTAAGCCAAGGGCAACCGACAACCAGATGATCTCCAGGGCGTGTGTAGGCGCATTTGACTGACTAGCTTCAACACTAAATTACAAAAGATTCATCCTATGGCATGGTGGGTCCACTGAGTAAACTGAGATCCTACAAATAATTAAGAGCCTAATCAAGTGTACACGAATTTTTTTGTCTTGCCTATTATTGTTTAATTATCTACCACACTGCTGGATTGCATGGCAAGAACCCTAGCCAAGCAGACAAGTGCATGGTTTTACGCTGCTTTTGGCTCAGGGCTTGCCTAGGGCCTGATCTGGTCCTGTGTTCACTACTGCTGCTAGACACATACCATGTCAAAGTAAAAAAATGGTCAAAAGAGGGGGCTCCCTCTGATTTCATTAATGAAACCATCAAGGACACACAAAACAACCACCACTGCTAGTCAGGTTCTCAATGTCAAAGTAATTGAAAGGTTGTTACTTACCAAAGCTTGTTTTACAGGTTCGATGCAGCTCCTCTTTAACTTGCGATGTTCCTTGAAGATGTCCCCAACATCCCACATTTGGTCTTCATTGCTCCTCTGCAAGTTCGCATTCATAGTTTTAAAATCTCAACATGTCAAGAAAATATAGTAATACTCATGCATCTTGTGGGCAACATTAAAGCACTCATCTGCCATGTTAGCACGAGTGATTTTTACTATCCTACTATGTCGCTCTTCAACTTTGCTAGAACTACGTTGTGGTTTCATTTTGAGTGAATAGAACAGGGGGGTCACCTTCCTAGTATTCAAAACAACTTTCCATCATTTGCGACACTACTGGTTACATATGAAGAACCTACCCAAGCACAGCGCAATACAGGAGTGACGCATAATTACAAGATGATATTCCGTTGAACAATGCAAGCTATAACCAATTACTTTTACCAGAACAATAGCAGCCAAGAAATTTGAAGGGTAGGTATGAACATAATCGGAACTGCACATGTACTGCTTAGAGAATCAATATACACATTACCAATCGAGGAGGAGTATGAAGGTCACAGTGGCGTCTGTGCATCATGGTCGGCAATGGGAGTTAGTTCATTGTCGATGACAGTGGTGCTGCTGCGCTCGACATTGGCTTCCTAGAAGCAGATCCGAGCTTGTGGAAGACAACACCGAGGAAGTGGCTCCGTGTACGATGGTGATGGAGGACCGGCTCCAGTTCGGCGTACGACATCATCAATGAGGCAGATGCGTTGTGGTGTACGAGTGCGCCGATGAAGAAGGGGAGGGGCATGAAGGGAAGGTGTTGTGGTGCCGTGGAGAAGTCTATTTTGTGGTGGGGACAGAAAATAGGGAGTAATGAGGAGTACTATGGGTGGCGAGGTGGGGTTGGATGGGTGGGGTGAACGTGAAGTTACCAAAACATCCCCCGACCAACCAGCATCCATCGGCCTGTTCAACCAAGGGTATGATGGTAACTTTTAATTGGTCGAATTTGAGTTGCGGGAGATCTGGATAGAAGTGGGAGATTTTTCCGCTAACCTGAAATTTGTAACACTATACTAGTACTCCCTACTCCTTATCGGGCGTGTTGGGTGAATGAGCTGAGCAGCTAGGAGTACTACTAGTACTCGCTCCGATTTTATTTACTCTGCATATTAGGTTTGACTGAAGTCATACTTCCTAAAGTTTGACCAAGTTTATAGAAAATATATAAACATTTAACATAAAAAATCCGTATGATGTGAAGGTACATTCAATAATGAATCTAATGGTGTTGATTTGTTATTGTATATGTTAGTAGTTTTGTTTATAAACTTTGTCAGAGTTTACAAAACTTGACTTTGACCAATGCTAATACGCAGACTTAAATAAAAGCTGAGGGAGTACACATCTGTTTTCTTAGTTTCTCATTCCATTAATTATTTGTTGTAATTTTGGAATAAATATATTAAGCTATTGACTTTGAATGTAACGGTTTGTACAATTCAATATTTAGAATCGTTGTTGAATTCCAAGATGAATACCGGGTCTATAGTACTTCACAATATGCTCAAACTCACATAATCCAACTCAAATGAAAATTTGAATGCATTTCATAGTTATTAATTTGTTGGGTGCAACAAAACCAACCATAACTCTACATGATCCAGTCTAAACCAATTTTCAGAACACATCCCAATGTGTGAAAATGTAGAACGTTTGTGGAGATGGAACAATGGCGGGAGAGAGATGTGTGCGCTCAACACACAGGATATACACCCAGTGGAAGAAAGAGACAGAGGGTGGGAAAGATTATATATATGTGGGTGGGAGAGTAGGAGAGAGAGAGAGAGAGGAGACAGATAGAGAGGAAGTGTGCGAGAGATGGATGTATACAAAGGAAGAAGTTAGGTCTGTGAGTAAGATAGAGACATGTAATATATAGGGAGGGAGATGTGTGTGCATCGAGGTTTTTTACACGTGGAAGGAGAAGAGACAAAAGGTTTGATGAGAGAGCTCAAAAGAACATGGAATAGAGTGGAATCTTGTGGGTTGAGGGATTGATAATTTTGTGCGGGAGGGATGGACAGGGAGAGAGAGGGGGGAGGAGTTACTCAGCCGTCGCCACATCATCATGCTTCCAAATGGCCATGTGGTCTCTAGTTCTGTGGCACCCCGGCTCAGAGGAACCGGTTTACCTTGCATTTCCAGCCCAGAGATCAAGTCTTCTAGCAACACACAACATCATGGTACAGAAACAACCACTTTATTGATGCAAGCGGGTACATAAGTCTGATATTACATCGAGATAAGAGGCCAAGCGACACACATGGTGCATGTGAACAGTATGTACATTATTTAATGAACATGAAAGGGCCTCGATCATATCAACTACGCAGCAGCGGAATAACGACGAAGTGGAACTCCATAGTACAGGGACATCGACGTGGAAACGATGCTAGACGTGGGACGCTCTCCGATCCGATCAGTCTTGCCTGAAAGTTGGCATGACACGCCAGGTCAGTACATTGAATGTACTTGCAAGCTCACAACAAACATAAGCACAATGACAAACAATATCATGACAATTAATCAGGTTTAATGCAATGTAAGTGATACTACGAATGCAATGAAACCAACATGTGCACCGAGTCCCTCGGACTCGCTTACCACACGGGTTACCACTGTAACCAAACGGTGATCATACCCGGATCACAACTGAAGCCAACCACTTGCGATCATCGCATGATCCACAAGTCATCATGAAACCAGTGCCACAATAATACCAAGTGTGAAAGATTAATTATAATTGTTGATCCATGGTGTGACCTACTACCGAGTTGTGTCCATAACCAAGGACGTGGCTATCGACAGATTAAAAATACACTCTGCAGAGGTTAGCGCACTTCACCCAAACTACGGAACTCAAGGGCCTCGCACTCCCATTCGGGTGGACCACGGAGTTCCGATGAAACCCTTCCCTTGCCATGACACTCTCCCGGCCACTCCGACTCACTCCCACTCAGGGCTAAGTCATGGGTGGCCCATGCCTACCAAAGGCATCTTCGGCCACCGTCATGGCAAAAATGGTCCCAAACGGGGACAAGGTACCATAAAAACAAAAGAGCACACAAGGTTATGTCTGCTTACCGGGCCAGGGTACCGCACACCCATAACCTTCCCTCGTTGGAGGCACCAGTAAGAGGCATGACAAAGGACTGAATCAAGACCCCCCATAAAGGTAAATGTGGTCGCACTGAAAAGAACTTGATTTAGAGGCACCATGACTTGATCAACTTAATATTCAAGTTGGATTATTACCAGGTTTAACTTGAAAATACACTCACTTCAAGCCATATGAGGCCATGATCATGCAACTACCCGATATGCTCAAGATGCAACTCATAAGAATGGATCAACATCACAGAAATAACTTTCTTGCACTACTCATCAATGAAACTACTGATGTTTCTACACTGGTTATTATGATACCTCAGTTTTAGTCATTTAACTTTTATATGAAAATTTACTTATCAAAATAAACTGCCATAATTTATCAAGGCATTATCATAAGCTAAAAACTTTACTCTACTAGCTTAAACTACTCCATGCATTCAACCAGTAACTAAAGCAAGCATAACAAGCATGATAAAGTGACTAAGCATCAAATCATAATTATTTAACTATTTTAAATGCATGAAAAATTAGCTCATATTCAAGTAGAAAATCATAGATATTGAGATGACACCATCCAAATGTTATTCTGGCTTGCCTTAGTGCACATGAGGTTCACACTCCTAGATAGCTTCAAGACAAGTCTCTCCTTCTGAAAATATGAAAACCCACTCTGAAAATTACTAGAAATTCTAGGCAGCAAGGAAAAATCCACACTTTGGTGTGCTGCTAGAGTTTTCTGTAACAAACCAAATGCAAAAAGAATCGACTCATATGGACTTATAGGCTAGGAGATATTCAAGGTCAGTTCTGGTCAAAATATTAGAATTAAAAATTGAATAAACAGAAAATCCAGGGGGGTGACGTCGATGGCGTAAAGCCAAAAGACGCCTCCACTCATACCGCTTCGGGTGCGAGTGGAGAGGCTGACAGCGCACCCCACCAGTCAGGAGAGAGGGGAGGGGAAGAGAGACAGAATGCGAAGCCGTTTCACTGGAGCTCACGTCGGCAAGGAGGAGTCCTAGGGCTAAACTGGAGGGATAGAAATGGAGAGGGGGCTACGGCGCACCTTCCTGTACCCGTGGCACGATGAGAGACGGTTGGAGCTGCTTGTAATCAACCTCGCAAGCGGCAGCGGCGGTCGAATCTTGCCGGAGAGGAAGACGACGATAGCGAGGGGCTGTTCTAGGGGCTCTGTGGCTTCGGGACGGCACCAGAGGGGCTCCAGGGACGCGCCTAGGTGGTTGGTTGGGCTTCAGGAGGTCAGGGACGGCGTGGCTGAGCTACAGGCATTGCCGGTGAGCTCAGGTCGGGCTCGGCGGCCAGAGGCCTGCCCGGCCGGGCTGCGGCTGTGCCGCATGTGTGTGGACGTTGGATGATGTTGTGGGTTGCTCCGGAATGGAGGGGGGCTCAATTTATAGCCGGAGGGGGAAGGGGGTACGTGTCGCTGCGGGAGTTCTCTGTAAGATGGAAAGAGGCAACGAGGGACGTCAACGAGGGCACGAGAAGCTCAGCGATCACGCAGAGGCTGTCCATGCTCGCGGACGAGCACAAGGAGGAGGGGGAGAAGAAGACAGGGGCACGGGTGCACTATGGCTTTTGGCCGCGGCGCGCCCGTGCTCGCTGGCATCTCCGGCTCGGCGAGCGCTAGGGAGAGGTCAAGGGCGATGAGACGAAGGGGGTGGCGCAGTGCGGCAGTCGTCGGTGAGCTCTGGATCGGGCACGTGCTGAACAGAGGCACTAGCGCGACGCAGAGCGCGTCGAACGCATGCCAGGCCCCGTTTCCACACGCGGTCACCGCCCTGGCATTGCCAGAACGACGCCCGAACGCTGCCAAACCTTGTCTGGGCTAAAGTCCACGCAGTGATAGGTCTAAGAAAGGTGAAAACTTAAACCCAGGCCGACCAGAAGTGACTCAAGCTTGCTGGCAAGTTTCTAGATAGAAACTTGGTTGCCAAGTTTGGCTAGCTTCTAGAAGGACATTAAGGCTGATCTCCTGGTGTTAAGGGTTTCTTAGGAGGGTGTTTAAGCTCAAGAAAGATCAGCTCCAAAAGATTAAGGAAAAATGCACTTGTTGTACAAAGTGCATTTTTGGGCCAGAAAGGAAAAGATTTTCCGTAGCAAAAATATTACAAAAAGTCATGCAATATTTTTACTCGAGGATGTGGGCAAATGTTCAAAGAAAATTCAGGAATTATCTTAGGATTTTTGGAGCTATAAAAATTGGGGTTGCTTTGGAGCTCTAATTTCTGAAATGAGCTTTCAGAAAGAAAATGAATATTTTCACTTATGAAAAATATTCAATGGGCCATTCTAGGGTTTTAGAAGGAAATGGAGTTGGATGAGATGCAGATGGGTCACTTGGGTGAAAGTCAAGGGCATGCCCAAGTGACAAGTCCATTTGAATTGATTCTAAAAACTCAAAACCAAGGCAAATGCAAACCAAGTCCAGAAAAAGAGAGAAGGCAAAAACTAGGCTGTCACAAGTGCGGTCTCGTCGTCGTCTTCATTCTTCCCGATGCCCTCCCTGAATATCAAGGTGGTATGCATGTGGGGGTGTAGATAAGCACACGCGACAGGGGTCGGTATATAACCTTGGATGGGGATGGATAGTGTGGTGTGTGGGGGGGGGTGTCAAATACTGAGAGAAATCAAACCTATGGAGAGAATGTGTGTGCATAGTGATCATGCGAGAGAGGCTAACAGTGCAAGACAGATACATCATGTGCGTCAATGTTTAAGCAATACAGAGACATCGTGTGCGGGATACAAAGATAGGACTATGGGGAGTGTGTTTGCTAGGCAAAGAGACATATCGAGAGATAAATATATGTGTGTGTGTGTGGTACATGGTGTGTATGTGACAGAGAGGTACATGCATGCCAAATGAGGTTTTCATGAAGAGATTGTGTGTGCGAGATAGAGAGCGATGTAGGGGCTTTGAGTCTGCAGGGGCTGGGTGAGTGTGTCAAATTGTGTGCGTTGATGCATGTGTTACATGCGATTGTGTGAGGGACGATCGAATCAAGAGAGATGGTTGTTGTGTTACGGATGCTTCTCTCTCTCGCACACACGCACACACAAAAAAACACAAATAGAAGACCATTCTCTCATGTATACACAACAACTCACTATATCTCTATGTCTCACTCATACATGATCATTTGCACGTCCACCCCTCTCTATGACTATCACACACACAAACACCATCTCCACATTACCCTTCCGCGACAACACACATGTAGACACATACACGCGTTCTCTCTCCATTACACACACAGAGTCTCTGTTAATTTTTTTGTAGGGGGCACCTAAAATGCCCAAATCCAAATAATCACGAGCTGAAGCTAAATACAAATACATGGAAATATTGTAGCATGAGGAACTTTTCCAGCAAAAAAAGTAGAGTAATATTCGGGGATTGTTTTTACACACACAAAAAGGTTCGGTCGATGTCCTTCCTGCGCGACATCGTGACACACCTTTCAATCGACCGCGCGGCCGTAGTGCACGCGCTTGCACATGATTCTTTATCGATGTTGTGCTAACTAATGTGGTGTATAGGCGCGGCCGTGATGCACGCGCTTGCACAGGATTACATGTACTAGTACGATGTTCTTTTAAGTTTGACCAACCCTATAACCAAGCTCCCATAAGCGCACTCATCAATATGCCGCCACCGCCTTTGCGCATGTGTACAGTCGCTGAGTACTGTACGGTGTAGTACTATCGCTTCCATGTGGGACCAGGCCCCACATGTCATCCGCACTACAACACCGTACGATACTGCAGAGGATCTCAACCCCTCACGTCGTCTGCAGTCCCTCCTCGCGATGACGCCGCACTGCCAAGCACGCGAGAAGGTAGATCCGCGTCTATGCCCGTAGCTTATGAAGAGGAGGAGGACGAGCATGTGCTCCAGCACGCCGGCGAGGAAGAGCTAGCGTGTCATTGGCATCTCCGCCCACGCGAAGGAAGCTCGCATGGTGGCTGTCGCGGCGGAAGCCGGTCGCACCCGCACCGAGCCTGCAAACCGGGTGCGGACGTGGAATCTACCCTCGAGACCTTCAATGCCACATGGATCATGCAATCTGAAGAACAATTTGGTCGGTCGACTCTTATGAGCCGTTGGATGCAACATGGATGGCCAAAAGGGCTTCTTTAACATATGAAAATGATGCATTGTTCATCTTCTCTCTCAATCATCGAGCCGCCAACCGGCCACAGGCCTAACCGCCTGCCGCCGCCGCCCCGCCCTCCGTTGAGACGCCTACCACCTCCATGCTCCCCCACCCTGCCATCCGTTTAACCCCGGGCAAGATCCATTTATTCCAGCGAACTGCATTCCACACCCAACACTCATAAGATAGATAATGGGCACCCTACCACCCTAATATAGATATTGGGTTAGCTTCTCTGCCGTCTTCTTGCTTCGCTCCATTGGACTTCTTTCACAAATCGACTGACCCAAATTATACTACTAGTACTATTGTACGTACTAAAGAGTTCAAATAACGAGAAAGAACATAACATAGTTCTGTTAGGGGGCTCACCACAACACACCCCTGAAATAAAACTAAGCAACTAGTCCGCTTGACACTGCAGTAGAACCAGCATGAGCAATGGCACTACCACCTTACTCGGAGTCCTCGTCCACGTCCTCGACTTCATCCTCGTCCCTATTCCTCTTCCTCTTCGCTGACACTTCTTTGCTTGAACCGGACACTAGGCTCTGCTTCTTCATCCAACCCTTGTAAATATTTAAACAAAGGTAGGCATCCGTTGCTGCGTACACAATGTGATCTTCATCTATTGTCTTCGACTCCCATGCATGATGAAACTTGGGTTGAGGTTTCTTCAGTTCAGCATACGAAGGATCAATCATGGGTGCTGCTATGGTCAGCATTGAAGGCTAGGAGGAGGACACCAGGCTTTCCTTCTGGAGATCGAAGGGCTGGCCTACAACGAGGCCTATCCAATCCAGGACTCTCCCATCGTTCATAAAGTCTATAGTAACGAATTTCACTCTTTTGTCCTTGAGGAAGAACCCAAAACCCTGGCACCTAACGTCGGCATGGCACATGTGGTAGAACAAGCACACATTATGTATGCAAACCTGGATCACGGTGGCCAAAGCATCCTTTGAACTGTGGTGTACTCAACATCCCTGCCACCTTTAGAAGGTTCTCCTTTTCCAGGAATGTGGTGTACTCAACATCTAGCCCAGCGACACACTCATCCTTTGAACTTTTGAACATGTGTAGGAAGCGACCAAGGCATGCTTCCACTGTCGCGGATCTACGGGTGTAGATGATGATGAACTCATCACCGATGATGGTTCTAACCTTGTCCTCACCACCGATCATGGAGATTTGGGAGGCCATGGATTTTGGAGGCGTGATAGGAGAAATGGAACTGGTGTAATGTGAAAGGACGGGACGACTGGGAGAGAATAGTTGTAAGGTAGAAGACGGGGACGAGTAGGGTGTGCGAACGACATGGGGTGGTGGCTTGCCCGGTGAATAAACGGGTGCATGCCCTCAAAGAGTTCTCGAGTACTATGTGGGACCCAGTAGATGTCATGTCTACTAGACCCACATCGTAGGCCTGAAGGTATAGCTTCTTCGTGTTCGCATGCCATACCGGTGCGTGCATGTAACTTTCAGTTAATTCCGTCAACTGTCGCGCCTCCCACGACCTTCGCCTCCCTCGCGCGATCGTGCCCTTTGAGACTTCATACGGCTATAAATGAGCAATTTCTATGCCTACTCCACATGCATGATACTCCCTCTGGTCGTGTTTACCCCGCATAAGATTTGTGTCAAGTCAAAGTTTGCAAAGTTTGACCACATTTATACTAAAAATATCAATATATACGATACCAAATATATTTTTTATGAAACTTTATTTCATAACGAATAAAAAATATTGATTTAACATTGTGAATGTTGATACATTTTTCTATAAGTTTGGTCAAAGTAGTGGTACTTTGACTTCAGACAAAACTTATATGCACTATGCAGACTAGTTCCTCCGTCCAGGTGTGTTATGATATTGCCATGTCATATATAGTCATCACAACAAGGTTAGAGTACTACTACCTCCCTTCTTGTTTAAAGGGCTCGATTCAAAAATCTCACATACTCTTTATGAAGATAGAGGCGGTGGAATAGTTTTTGTAGTCTGCAAAAGTACTCAATTAGTGCTCTCGTTCTTCACAAATCTCCAAATCTTTCCTCTCCATCATGTGTGGAAACAATCTGCATGCTTGACTTTCCATCTCCCTATGGCAGTTCCACCGCTCCTCCCCGTGTGAAAACAATATGCATGCATAACTCTCCTCCCCCGCACTCATCCAATCCGTTGTGACCAACAATATTTACACCCTCACCTCCCCTGTAATTTACTCCAACAAAAATATGCCCACCTAGCTGTTACGTTAATCACACAACATATCTTACGAAGGTGTGGCATTGCTTGCTATAAATATTGCGCCTCCCACAACATTCGGAAGAACGCTCAAGTTCATCGCCTTTATCTCCCCTCCCCCCTCTCAATTAAGTACCCGTCAATCACCATCGCACCGCTCCTCCCAAGCCCTAGGCGCCCCTTGCTACCCTGCACGGAGGGTCATGCGTCACCGTTCCTTGTCGCCACTAGTCAAGGAGGACACATCGCCGTCCCATTCCTCCTTGCCATTAGTGGAGGATGACACGTCGGTGTTCCGCTCCTCACCACGACGCGTCAAGGTGGATGCGTTGGTGTTCCCACTCTCGCCACCACACGCATCGAAGGATGTGTCGGCT
>NC_041385.1:489832622-489882482 GCF_002162155.2 Triticum dicoccoides
CTTGGAGGAGCTTTGGAAAGAAATGGAGGTCGCCTTGTGGGAGGCTTTGCCTCTGGCAGAGCGCGCCAAAACAGAGGTGGGGAAGAAGGCCGAGGAAGAGAAGCGCACCACGAGGCATGCTGCTTGGCAAGCCTATGTCATGTCCGAGAGAGTCAGACAATTGGCTCTTTGGCAGAAGGCTCGTGCGAGGGCCGTGTTGCTGGCGGAGGACGCCCGTGCCAAAGCCCAGAGTGCGGTCAGGCCCAAGCACCTCATCTACGCTTGGCGGTACGTGGACCGGGTGCACGCTTCCAGCAAGGAGGAGTACCTATTAGCGCCGGATCTCCAGACCGGTGAGATCACGCTTGCCCGCCGGCAAGCCGCCAATCAGCACGTCACGAGTTGCGAGGTCGAGCAAGAGGCGTTCTATCACCAGGCTGAAAAACGACCACGCACCAGGGCACTCGTGGCGCGCCGCAAGCACTCCACCCAGCGTCGTGGCTTTTATTAGGAATAATTTAGTGTCGTAAGGGGATCTCATTAGTTTTGTGACGGAAATGATAAATCCCGAATGTTCGGGAATTATTAGCATCGTTAATTAAGCATGTAAAAGGATAAAAAATTGGAAACCTTGTGTATCTGTATGCATTTGTAAGTACGTGCATATAGCACAAACTTAACTACATATCGCAACGTCTCTCTCTATATGCTTGCAGACTGTACTACTACTATTATGTATACACACACACACACGTGCAAATGCACATTTTAACATTATGATGCGGTTTTTGTAAAAGTAGAAAACAACACTAGTCAAGCTTGGGAAACAATTCAATGCAAAAGAAATGCAAAAATGCTCATTTGGTTGTTTACTTTAGCTTCCTTCTCTCTGTGGTTATTTCTCTATCGTACTTTGTACGGAGTATCTCACTGGTCGGGAGGGCATGCAAATTCCCAAACCGCTTCGTACACCCTTTATCTAATTTTTTGCCTAACAAGTTGTGCCATGCTATTAGAATTCCAACTTGAGTACTACTACTAGGAGTACTAGGAGTAGTAGCTAATGATACTAGGAGTAGTAGCTAGGGATCAAGTGTGCGAGATGAGCCGGACAAAGTAAATGCAGAGATATGAAATGCAAAAAATACAGAGGGATGTGATGGTTGCTTGTCCGTTTACTTTACCGGGCCACTTATTACTGGGAGTGGTGGGGTTTTGTGAGCATTTATTGTACTATATATAAAGTTATTTAAATTTATGGTTGTACTATATATAGTAAGGTGCCCGTCCGTTTCATGGAACAGTGAAATGCATTGATCGGGGAGTTGTTTATTTTGACAAAGTATGTGGGGGTCATCTCATGTGTAACGAGTATCGATATGTTTCTTCGTATATTATTTCTTCTCTAGAGCTCACAAGCATCTCGTTGAATAGTAAATGTAGGCTAAATAGATAAAAAAGTATCTTTTGCAAACGAAAGCGTTCAACTGTAAAACCTGCTGATGTCTAATACACAACCTTCTTCTTGTAAACGTTGTTGGACCTCCAAGTGCAGAGGTTTGTAGGACAATAGCAAATTTCCCTCAAGTGGATGACCTAAGGTTTATCAATCCGTGGGAGGCGTAGGATGAAGATGGTCTCTCTCAAACAACCCTGCAACCAAATAACAAAGAGTCTCTTGTGTCCCCAACACACCCAATACAATGGTAAACTGTATAGGTGCACTAGTTCGGCGAAGAGATGGTGATACAAGGTTAATATGGATGGTAGATATAGGTATTTGTAATCTGAAATTATAAAACAGCAAGGTAACTAATGATAAAAGTGAGCGTAAACGGTATTGCAATGCTAGGAAACAAGGCCTATGGTTCATACTTTCACTAATGCAAGTTCTCTCAACAATAATAACATAACTGGATCATATAACTATCCCTCAACATGCAACAAAGAGTCACTCCAAATTCACTAATAGTGGAGAACAAACGAAGAGATTATTGTAGGGTACGAAACCACCTCAAAGTTATCCTTTCTGATCGATCTATTCAAGAGTCCGTAGTAAAATAACATGAAGCTATTCTTTCCGTTCAATCTATCATAGAGTTCGTACTAGAATAACACCTTAAGACACAAATCAACCAAAACCCTAATGTCACCTAGATACTCCAATGTTACCTCAAGTATCCGTGGGCATGATTATACGATATGCATCACATAATCTCAGATTCATCTATTCAACCAACACAAAGTACTTCAAAGAGTGCCCCAAAGTTTCTACCGGAGAGTCAAGACGAAAACGTGTACCAACCCCTATGCATAAGTTCATTGAACCCGCAAGTTGGTCACCAAAACATACATCAAGTAGATCACATGAATATCCCATTGTCACCACAGATAAGCACGGCAAGACATACATCAAGGGTTCTCAAATCCTTAAAGACTCAATCCGACAAGACAAGTTCAAAGGGAAAACTCAATCCATTACAAGAGAGTAGAGGAGGAGAAACATCATAAGATCCAACTATAGTATCAAAGCTCGCGATACATCAAGATCGTGCGAAGTCAAGAACACGAGAGAGAGAGATCAAACACATAGCTACTGGTACATACCCTCAGCCCCGAGGGTGAACTACTCCCTCCTCGTCATGGAGAGCGCCGGGATGATGAAGATGGCCACTGGTGAGGGATCCCCCCTCCGGCAGGGTGCCGGAACAGGCTCCCGAGAGGTTTTTTGTGGCTACAGAGGCTTGCGGTGGCGGAACTCCCGATCTATTGTGTTCCTCGATGTTTTTAGGGTATATGGAGATATATAGGCAAAAGAAGTCGGTTAGGGGAGCCACGAGGGTGGAGGGCGCGCCCAGGGGGTGGGTACACCCCCCTGCCTCGTGGCCTTCTCGAAGCTTCCCTGACTTCAGCTCCACGTCTCCTGGATCACGTTCGTTCCAAAAATCATGCTCCCGTAGGTTTCATTCTGTTTGGACTCCGTTTGATATTCCTTTTCTTTGAAACACTGAAATAGGCAAGAAAACAACAATATGGGCTGGGCCTCCCTTTAATAGGTCAATCCCAAAAATAATATAAAAGTGCATAATAAAGCCGTAAACATCCAAAATAGATAATATAATAGCATGAATGCTTCATAAATTATAGATACGTTGGAGACATATTAGCATCCCCATGCTTTATTCCTGCTCGTCCTCGAGCAGGTAAATGATAAAAGAAAGAATTTATGAAGTGTGAATGCTAGCAGGTGCACAAGTTTGATCAATGATAATTTCAATCACCTTTTCTAGCATGATTATATGTCATAACAGTAGTTCATCTCATAAAACTTCTCAAGATCAAGTAACAAGCTATTCACATGTTAAAGCATATACCATAAACTTTCTTGAAAACTAGCAAGCTTCATTCTTAGTCATCAAACAATTACAATTCATCTTATTTTCAAGAAGGGTCTATGTCAGAGCTTTGAATTAGCAAATCCCACATACTCAACTATCATATAGTCTTCCATGATCGCTACCACTCAAAGCATATTCTTAGAACAAATGGCATCCATCGAACACAGAGAAAGATAGGGGCTTAGTGTTTCGCCTCCCAACTCACTTATCATATAGATAATTGTCAACAATAATAATTCATGATCAAATATATTTGCATGGCCATATATGCTTAGATCTTTACCCAACACACGGTGCTTGCCAACTAAAGAGTAGGTAGGAATGAGAATCAATACTACTGACTCTTGCATAAAAGTAAAAGATAGGCCCTTCGCAGAGGGAAGCAGGGATTTGCAGAGGTGCCAGAGCTCGATTTTGAAATAGAGATGAAAATAATTTTGAGAGGTATGCTTTCATTGTCAACATAACAACCAAGAGTTCCCAATATCTTCCATACTACATACATTATAGGCGGTTCCCAAACAGAATGGTAAAGTTTTTACTCCCCCTCCACCAACAATCATCAATCCATGGCTTGCCCAAAACAACGGGTGCCTCCAACTAACATCAATCCTGGGGGAGTTTTGTTTGCAATTATTTTTGATTTTATTTTGATATTTTGATCATGGAACAGGGCATCCCAGTTACCAGCCATTTTTCTCGTGAATGATGAGCGAAGTCCACTCATCGTGAGAATAACCCACCTAGCATGGAAGATACTGACAGCCCCTAGTCGCTACATGAGCGATTCGGGCATATAAAACAGATTATTATTTGAAGGTTTAGAGTTTGGCACATGCAAATTTACTTGGAACGACAGGTAAATACCGCATATAGGTAGGTATGTTGGACACTCATGGAAGAAACTTGGTTCAAGGAATTGGGATGCACAAGCAGTATTCGTGCTTAGTACATATATTTTGGCTAGCAAAGGACTCTAAAAAGCAAGCACCACATGTGGGAGGATCTATAACAATATAACTTCTATACAAATATACCCAAGCATAAGTCAATACATTGTCTTCCTTGTCCAACTTCAACTAATTTGCTCAGGTTCGAAAATAATTAATGGGGCTCACGACCATAGAAGATGTCTAAGATAGTATATTTATATGTGAAATTTCTCTTCCTTCAATATTCTTTCATGAATTGTTCGAATGACCAATACAAAGCTTGCTAACCTTCAATAAATTTACTACCTCTACTTCTTAGATGTGAAGTCATTACTCCCAACGCGGTAAGCATATGAAACATATATAATTTCAGATTTATGACATTCAACTCATTCAACCATTTACTCATAGGATATAAGTGAAGCACACGAGTGAACGACAAACTAATCCAAAAGATATAAGTGAAGATCAATGAGTAGTTAAATAATTATGTAACTATGTGAAGACTCTCTCGCATTTAAGAATTTCAGATCTTGGTATTTTATTCAAACAACAAGCAAAGCAAAATAAAATGACATTGCAAGGATAGCACAACTCATGTGAGGAAGCAAAAACTTAGGTTCAACCGATACTAACCGATAGTTGTTGAAGAAGAAAGGTGGGATGCCTAACGGGGCATCCCCAAGCTTAGATTCTTGAGGCTTCTTGAAATATTATCTTGGGGTGCCTTGGGCATCCCCAAGCTTGAACTTTTGTATCTCCTTAATCCCTCTCATATCATGGTTTCTCTATTTCTCAAAAACTTCATCCACATAAAACTCAACAAGAACTCGTGAGATAAGTTAGTATAAACCAATGCAAAACCATATCATTTTCTACCGTAACAAATCACTAAAATTATTATTCCACATTGCATACTAAATGTCTCGGCATATTTAATACTCCTATCCTCAAATAGAATCATTAAACAAGCAAACATATGCAAACAATGCAAGAGTATCAATACTTCCCTAACTCCAAAAATTATGAGAAAAATTCTATGCTGTAGAAGATTTATCAGATCTCATTATGCAAAAAGTTTCAACATTATATCATTCTCTGACTTTTCTAGGGAATTTTTGCAACAGCGGCAAACTTTCTGTTTTCAAACAGCAACATGTATACTAGCAAAATAAGCATGGCAAAGTCTATCCTTGTCATTTTTATTGAAAATATAGATGCAAAAGATTATTATAAATAACATAAATAAAATACTAACAAAAGAAAATGGCGCTCCAAGCAAAACACATATGATGTGGTGAATAAAAATATAGCTCCAAGTAAAGTTACCGATAGACGAAGACGAAAGAGCGGATGCCATCCGGGGCATCCCCAAGCTTAGCCTCTTGGTTGTCCTTGAATATTACCTTGGGGTGCCTTGGGCATCCCCAAGCTTAGGCTCTTGCCACTCCTTATTCAATAGTCCATCGAATCTTTACCCAAAACTTGAAAACTTCACAACACAAAACTCAACAGAAAACTCGTAAGCTCCGTTAGTATAAGAAAATAAAACCACTACTTAGGTACTGTAATGAACTCATTATAAATTCATATTGGTGTAATATCTACTGTATTCCAACTTCTCTATGGTTCATACCTTCCGATACTACTCATAGATTCATCAAAATAAGCAAACAACACATATAAAACAGAATCTGTCGAAAACAGAATATGTCAAAAACAGAATAGTCTGTAGTAATCTGTATCAAACGTATACTTATGGAACTCCAACAATCCTACCAAATTAGGAAATCCTTAGAAATTTGTGTACTAATCCAGATCAAAAGGAATCAGATCAGACGCACGTTTCTGTGAATTATCAAAACTAATTTACTTGGTACAAAAGTTACTGATTTTCAGCAGGCTCAACACAACTATCACCGTAAGCTATCCTAAAGGTCTTACTTGGCACTTTATTTAAACAAAAGCTATAAAACGTGATTACTACAGTAGCATAATCATGTGTACACACAAAAACAGTAAAGTTAAATATTGGGTTGTCTCCCAACAAGCGCTTTTCTTTAATGCCTTTCTAGCAAGGCATGATGATGACAATGATGCTCACATAAAAGATAAGAATTGAAACACAATGGGAGCATCATGAAGCATATGACTAGCACATTTAAGTCTAACCATTTCCTATTTATAGGGATTTTGTGAGCAAACAACTTATGGGAACAATAATCAACTAGCATAGGAAGGCAGAACAAGCATAACTTCAAAACTTTAAGCACATAGAGAGGAAACTTGATATTATTGCAATTCCTACAAGCATATGTTCCTCCCTCACAATAATTTTCAGTAGCATCATGAATGAATTTAACAATATAACCAGCTCCTAAAGCATTCTTTTCATGATCTACAAGCATAGAAAATTTACTACTCACCACATAAGCAAAATTCTTCTTATTCGGAATAGTGGGAGTATCATAAGAGACTTGAATACTATAAATTGTTTCCACATTAAAAGAATAAAGTTCAGAAAAAGGGTAATCATAATCATGACAAGTTTTATAAATATAATCATCACTACTTTTTATAGCATAAGTTTCATCACAATAATCATCATAAGTAGCAACTTTGTTCTCATCATAATCGATTGAAACCTCTTCCAATATAGTGGAATCATCACTAAATAAAGTTGACACTCTTCCAAATCCACTTTCATATTCATCACAATAAGATTCAACATCCTCCAAAATAGTGGGATCACTACTTCCTAAAGTTGACACTCTTCCAAACCCACTTTCATCAATATAATCATCATAGATAAGAGGCATGCTATCACCATAACAACTTTGCATATCAAAACTTGGGATGCTAAAAATATCATCTTCATTAAACATAGCATCCCCAAGCTTGGGACAATCATTAATTTCAGCAAATATATTCTCAAATATGTCATCCTCATCAAACATACCATCCCCAAGCTTGGGCCTTTTCATATCATAAGCATAATCACTCTCATCATTAATAGTATGGATAACACCAAGAGTATAGCAATTATCATCATCACAATGAGTAGTAGCAGCAACATCATTTGGGAGGGATACCTTTTTACCTTTGCTTCTTCATTTTTTCTTTTTCTTCTTCACATTATGTGTGGGTTGAACCTTCTTCTCTGAGCTCCTTATTAATGAGATTGGTTCAATAGAAAGCTCCTCCTCGTTACCTGATTCATCATAAGAAATAATAGGAGGATATTGGGAAGTTTCTTCCCTTTCATTAGTATTCTCTTCATCTTATATTTGCTTTCTTTTCTTTAGGCAATTGGCAATATAAGGATTTTCAATGCAATTCACTGCACAATACAAATAAATCTTCTCTAGATCATAATCAAGAAATCTATTAAGGGCATATTCCGGAATAATCTTAGTTGCACGTTTCAATTCTTCATAACCCAAAAGCAAACTGAGTTAATTATGATGTGCAAGGGAAATCAAGTCATCACAATTTTTGGACACGATTCGATCATGAAACAATTTGCATTGGAGATTTAAATGACCATGTTCATTGCAAAGTTCACAAGGATCGTGAAAAATATTGAGTTTTTCAGCACAAACATCAAGACTTTCTTGCAACAATTTAGTTTCTAAACGCTTATGCCTCTTGCAATATCTATTTTACCTATTTGGTGTGTACTTGCAAACCCAATGTACTCCACAAAAATCGACATTCTTATAGGAGACATTTTCATCATAACTAGTGCAATCATCATTACAAGTGCAATCATCATTAGTACTATGGATATTCAAAGAGTTCATACTAACAACATTGCAATCATGCTCATCATTCAAAGATTTGGTACCAAACATTTTATAGACTTCTTCTTCTAGCACTTGAGCACAATTTTCCTTTTCATCATACTCACGAAAGATATTAAAAAGATGAAGCGTATGAGGCAAACTCAATTCCATTTTTTATTAGTTTTCATTTATAAACTAAATTAGTGATAAAACAAGAAACAAAATTGGAAGATCTAAAGATATACCTTCAAGCACTCACCTCCCCGGAAACGGCGCCAGAAAAGAGCTTGATGTCTAATACACAACCTTCTTCTTGTAGACGTTGTTGGGCCTCCAAGTGCAAAGGTTTGTAGGACAGTAGCAAATTTCCCTCAAGTGGATGACCTAAGGTTTATCAATCCGTGGGAGGCGTAGGATGAAGATAGTCTCTCTCAAACAACCCTGCAACCAAATAACAAAGAGTCTCTTGTGTCCCCAACACACCCAATACAATGGTAAATTGTATAGGTGCACTAGTTCGGCGAAGAGAGGGTGATACAAGTGCAATATGGATGGTAGATATAGGTATTTGTAATCTGAAATTATAAAACAGCAAGGTAACTAATGATAAAAGTGAGCGTAAACGGTATTGCAATGCTAGGAAACAAGGCCTATGATTCATACTTTCACTAGTGCAAGTTCTCTCAACAATAATAACATAACTGGATCATATAACTATCCCTCAACATGCAACAAAGAGTCACTCCAAAGTCACTAATAGCAGAGAACAAACGAAGAGATTATTGTAGGGTACGAAACCACCTCAAAGTTATCCTTTCTGATCGATCTATTCAAGAGTCCGTAGTAAAATAACACGAAGCTATTCTTTCCGTTCAATCTATCATAGAGTTCATACGAGAATAACACCTTAAGACACAAATCAACCAAAACCCTAATGTCACCTAGATACTCCAATGTCACCTCAAGTATCCGTGGGCATGATTATACGATATGCATCACACAATCTCAGATTCATCTATTCAACCAACACAAAGTACTTCAAAGAGTGCCCCAAAGTTTCTACTAGAGAGTCAAGACGAAAACGTGTGCCAACCCTTATGCATAAGATCATTGAACCCGCAAGTTGATCACCAAAACATACATCAAGTAGATCATGTGAATATCCCATTGTCACCACAGATAAGCACGGCAAGACATACATCAAGTGTTCTCAAATCCTTAAAGACTCAGTCTGACAAGACAACTTCAAAGGGAAAACTCAATCCATTACAAGAGAGTAGAGGAGGAGAAACATCATAAGATCCAACTATAGTAGCAAAGCTCGTGATACATCAAGATCGTGCGAAGTCAAGAACACGAGAGAGAGAGATCAAACACATAGCTACTGGTACATACCCTCAGCCCCGTGGGTGAACTACTCCCTCCTCGTCATGGAGAGCGTCGGGATGATGAAGATGGCCACCGGTGAGGGATCCCCCCTCCTGCAGGGTGCCGGAACGGGCTCCTGAGAGGTTGTTGGTGGCTACAGAGGCTTGCAACGGTGGAACTCCCGATCTATTGTGTTCCTCGATGTTTTTAGGGTATATGGAGATATATAGGTGAAAGAAGTCGGTCAGGGGAGACACGAGGGGCCCACGAGGGTGGAGGGCGCGCCCAGGGGGTGGGCGCGCCCCCCTGCCTCGTGGCCTCCTTGAAGCTTCCCTGACTTCAGCTCCACGTCTGGATCACGTTCGTTCCAAAAATCACGCCCCCGAAGGTTTCATTCCGTTTGGACTCTGTTTGATATTCCTTTTCTTCGAAACACTGAAATAGGCAAGAAAACAACAATATGGGCTGGGCCTCTGGTTAATAGGTTAGTCCCAAAAATAATATAAAAGTGTATAATAAAGCTCGTAAACATCCAAAAGAGATAATATAATAGCATGAATGCTTCATAAATTATAGATAGTTGGAGACGTATCACCTACATCCAAAACTTTTGAAGAAATAACACTTATTGTGATTTGCAAGAAATGATATTTAAGAATTATTTTTTGAGTATCGATTTTGTTTATTTTTTCTAGACCACCATGAATGTGAATCAAGATGACTTGGAAGGGGGCAGAGGAGATGTAAGAAATGGTTCATCATAAGTCTTTCACCATCACTGTAGTAAAAAATTACAATTAATCTCATAAATGGCAAGCTAGAACTCTAATGGAGCAAAAGCATACATGGAAGATTCTAGACTAAACCATAAATGGATACACTTTTATTCAAGCGTGATACTCTAATAGAGCAAGATCATGCATGGGAGGTTCTATACTATATAAATAAGAAGTGTCCACATGCTTAGACAACGGCTTACATTGAGCGAAGACTAATGATGAACAATTAACTTGGTAATGCATATGCCCAGGTGAACCTCCTTGGAGTCCCCATGCATCATCTTGGGGTGAAAATGATACTAGGCCTCTTCCATGTCCACATTGCCGGGAATGGAGCAGCTCGGCACATCCCATTAAGCGTGAGGGAGGCGCTGAGGTCGCCCTCGTACGCCGGAGGGGCAGTAACAGTGAGCACGCACTAGTACAACGGCCTCGTGTCAGCGTCAGCGGCATTGGCCCTGATGCACACATAGAGATGGGGTGGTGGCCTGCATGGGCCTTGCCGGTGCCCACAGCCAAAAGGAAGACGTTGTCATCCTCCTCCGTGACTAGCAGGTGGCGGTGATCCTCCAGCGACTCCGGCACGACGAACGGGTAGCATGTATCGTACTTGATGTTCACGACGGGCCAGTAGTGATTGCTGGACAGTGCCGTGAGGTGATGCACGAGGCTCACCGACGAGCCCTCAAATGGTGGTGTGCACTCATAGCAGTAGCATGGCACGTGCGCGCATCTGGAACTATGCTCCGCCAACGAGTACTGGTCGACGTACCTCTCACAGCCAAAACTCTTATAGATGCAGGGCACCTTGCAGGCATCGACCAGGCCGTCCATGAAAAGGGAGTGGCTGTAGGGGACATTGCGCCCGCCGCATGGAGCGCAGTAGTAGCACACGAAGCGGTAGATGGTGTACTTACCGTTTCCAAAGACTAGTAAAACAGAGGGATTCTGGAACCCCTAGTACTCCCTCCATTTCAATTAGTACAAGTGGTGTGCCTGCCATCTTGCAATACAGACTGTCTGATCTATATTTGACGGATAGAAAGCAAACTATGGCACTTTTGCAAAAGGATACCCGCACCTCTCTCGTTCATCCTTATCTCCCACAACTTCATTGTCGAGTAATTAAAAAAGGAAGCCTCTAGAACAATCCGGCATGGTGGCCGCTGCTGGTGTCATCCATCCCCATGCCTCCATTATGTCTGACCACCAATCACCACCGCGCCCCACTCCTCCTCACCTTATCTCTCATCTTTCTCAAGATATCATTTTTTTGATGAAATTCTTGAGATACCATTTTTTTGATGAAATTCTCGAGATATCATTAGTTTTTACACTTGGGATTACTCCTGCATGGGTCAATCACAACAGGTGTTTTGTAAAAAAGTGCATCTTGATGTTTTGTTCAATGCACGGGCATCTTGCTAGTTTGCATATAATTCCAAACACCACGTAGACACGTTCTCTGACCATTTTACAACTATGTTAGTATCATTGTTTTTTTAAAGGAGGAAAATTAGTATCATTGTTAGTGGCCAGCCGGTGCAAGTTCAAGCCCTGGGTGTTTTAACCTTTTTTTAGTATTGATATCTGGCAATTGTTCGCCACAAGCCCAATCCTGGCGAATCCCACATAACCATCAGATTTCCATCCGACGGTGGCCTGTTTTTAAGCCATAGTATTTGAAAAATTCGCCACCCTTACACACGTACTATAACTGCATCGTGGGCTTTTGAAACTGCCATGTCTCCTAGCAAATGTTTGCTGGGGATTGGGGTTAGCACCGATGGTGGTTCATAGTCGTTCCACGCTCGGGCATATAAGTTCGTAACTATTTTATAATATACTACTCCTCCGGTGCTAGTAGTAGAGCAGAGTCCTACCCCACTGTACTACTCGGGCATAGTAGTAGATACTGTAGTTTATTGTACTAGTATCATGATCACTCAAGTAAGTTGTCTGGCATCGATATGACCCTACATTGCTGGGATGTGTCTCGTAAGTCAAGCGGCTTACTGGTGCTACATTGTCATCATCACCTGTCCACTTCCCTCAGCACATATTCACTTCTCCACCCTCGTCCACACATAATCGTCCAATCTTCCATCCCTGCTAGGCGCCTCCCCCCTCTTCCGAAACCCAAACACTAACAATGGAAAAACCGAGTAGCGTCAGCCGAAAGAGTGGCTAGAATTCGCTCCCGACAGAGGTAATCAAGCTCATTGTTTCGCATGTGGACAATCTCAGTACCATGCTGCTCGCTGTGTGCTCGTCAGGGCTGTACCATTTACTCAAAGCCCTTAGGCCAAAGCTTTTTAAGCCAGCTCCTTGCTTGCTGAAGCCGCATGATCTTCAGAAACAACGTGTCATGTAGCATAACGATCATAGGGTGGCGAGCATCAACCCCCTCGACTGTGATCCGATCCCCGTCACCCTCAACTTCATTAATGGTCTGTACTAGGTCAGCATGAACACATCTTGGATGGTGCTCGTCGATGATCGTGGTAGCTAGATGCTTGTGCAGGTCTACACCCGGTGATTGATCCACTTTCCTTCGATTAACACTCCACTTCTTTGGCACTTCGGCCCAGAATACTCGGAATCTTACAGTAGCCAACAAGATACCAAGTTTTATTTGCTCAAGGTTGTAATCTGCCAAGTGCCCACAAGATCTGTGAATTATAAAGACTTCAGGCTAATTGTGTTCTTCAATCGCGGTCTCGCCTATCTGACAGGCCACTGGGGTAAGTGGATAAATCTATATGTCCATCGCAGGATCATAAATCCTTCATGGCTCTTTGATGCCATTGAACATGAGGGCTTCATTTACGCTGTGGACTCCTTCTATGGATGGACGTATTGCTGGCCTACTCCAGTCATCACTACAACAGGTTGTTACGGCAGTATGTTACTTTCCTATGATATCATGATGGCTTTCTTATATTACTGCCAACATTTACTAAAAAAATATTCATGCTCATAACATGCTATTCTTAAGATTGACTATAGTACGAGTTCTTTTTTATTTGACTCCAACTTGATATGATGTTGCAGGCCGCCTGGTGTCCCTACCCTTCCTAATCCCCGAACCTTTCAAAGAAAAGTGGCATGGCAATTGCAAGTGGTTCCTGGCTCGATCAGACGATGGTGAATGATTGATGATCGTTTGCACGTACCGGACGTGTTGTTTCACGTAATACAATCACAATCACCATAAGCTCTTTGAGCAGGATCCCAGCTTCTCTGGGCCTTCAGGAATTTTGGACTGGAGGCCGGTAAGTAGCCTTGGTACGCTCTCTCTGTTTCTCGGACTGAATTGTCCAATTAACCAGGAGATAACCGATGGCAAGGATCATGATGGCAGCGTGGTTTCATTCATCAGGCAACACTGTGTGTACACATCGTACCATGCGTCGCTCCATGCACCATGCCCTGATATGTGTCGTCACGCTTTGCAGCCAAAGTAGGAGAGAGGGTCACAAGTATCAGACTCCGACCTGCTGGCTTGAGTTTCCCCCGTTAGGCACCCATCTAGTTCAAGCCGTCAGCCTATCTCCACAGCTTAATCAATAGTAATGTCTAACTGAGCCAGTTAATTAGATGCGTACACTTGGTGCAGTAGGATCTTTATTTAGTTTGATGCATACACTTGTTCTTTTTTGTAGCCCTTTTGTAATGCTAGCTGATGTTTGGTTTGGAAGAGAGAGTTGCGTCTTTACTCTTCTGGCCTGCTTACTTCTTTTGTTGCACCCCCAGCCCTAGTTGCTCCTGCTGCTGTTGTTTTGAATGTACAATCAGTAATATATTTCATATGTTTGTTCAATAAATGTGTTGTTAGAACGATAAACACAATATTTTGGAAGTCGTCGCACGGTCTGATCCTTTAGTGCCCCGTACGTAGCGCATACTATTTTTGGTATGGAACACATTTTCCACTTGTCGATCACATGCATCCCAGTGATGAAGGCCCAATAGAGGAGCCCATAATTAACTGGAAGGGAGGCTCTCACATGAACCCGACCCAGGTACATGCTCATGGTCCCCTAAAAATAAATAAATAAATAAAGCTAATGCTCATGCACCGGTTCTTTAAATTTACGATTTGAAAAGTCAAATTTTAATAGGAGGACATTATTTCCTATGAGAGTGTAGTTTCATTCAGTCGATATTATTCTTAGGCAAAGATAGCAACCAATCTTTTTTCTCCCACCATTTTCTTCTTGCAACCAGCGGACCCATGCAAATCGTAGTCAACGTGGTAAATAGTTCCGGTCCATTCTAATTTTTGGATAAGAATGCCCAACCCAGCCCAACACATTGGCGACACCACTTTATCCTAGGGCTTCTGAATGTGCTCGGCTTCACACTCAAGAAGATAATTGTCTAAAAAACCTCAAGGAAAAATAGGTGCTCCGTACCATTTTACAATAAATTGTAGCCATATAAAATTATTTTTTAATGCAGCATAATGAGTTTTTGGGTCCGACCAGTCCAGCCGCCAAAACCAAACCTGCGCCAATGGGAGTGCCTGTTCCCGCCTCCTACGGCTGGTTGCGCTGTCGTGCACGCATCGCCGCCCTGTCGTACCCTGAAATGCCGGCCAGGCCATCCCTCTACTCCCCTGACATCCTATTCTTCTCCGGCGACGGTAGCCCACCCCGCACTAGAACCAATGAACCCTCGTACTCCCCTCCGCCTACGTCCACAGTGTCGCATCTTCCCCAGCTCCTGTTCATTCCCGTACGAGGCCTTGCCGTCATCCTCCGCCTTGGTGAATCGGGAGAGGACTGTAGTTGTGAGTATGATAGTGCGGACCCACAAGGTCCACTCCCGGACGCAAGCAAGTGCCTCTTTAATACTCAGATGCACCCCTCGATTTTTTACTCTAATCCACCCTGCTGATATCTGGGACCGACATGATTGCCAACATATAGTCAATTAACGACATAATTGCATAGTCAATTAACGATAGAATTGCAGAACACATTTTTTTGAGGATTTGTTTAGATGGAGCAGGGTATAAACTGGGTTGTGCGGTCTCTGTGGCCCATCTAACAACATGACCAGCCCAACAGTTTTATCTTTGGGAAAATAGGTAGCCCACCATTTCTTTTTGAAGAATACCCAACATAGGCCTATTTGTTTGCTCCGAGTTACTGGGCTACAAATCTTTAAAGACGAGGAGGGATGCATTCCGGCGTGGCCAGAATATGGGCAGCAAATCTTAAAAGTGATATCAAATGGGCTGCAAATTCCAAAATAAATAAATAGCAAATGGGCAATTAGTTTCTGTTTTTGTTTTTGTTCTTTACTAATATTTTATATTTCCTTGGATTTTAACATAACATAGTATTACTTTATTTTTAAATTAGTTTTAGTATGGCTCCTAATTTTGGGATAAAAAATATTTTGCACCCCAACAACAATATGCGAATTTTTAAAATTTTACATATTTTTAGTTCAAATTTTTAACCCTGGTACTAACTAGAAAATGGGAAGCAATTCTATAAATGGAAAATGGGTTGCAATAAATTCCATATGCATTAGCAAATGGGCTATAAAATATAAAATTAATAGAAAATGGGTTGTATACATCACAGATTTCGAGGCTGACTTGTTTACGCAAGGCTTTGTCAACTTATAGCCAACACACGATTCTAGTAGCAGTGACTGTAGGATGTCCATCCAACGGCCGACGTGCTTCTTCAATCTCTGATCTTCCTGCTCCAGCCGCATAAACCAGCGCCGGCGGGACTGCCTGCTCCCTCCTCTTATGGCCGCCTGTGATGCCGTCCGGGCTTCACCGGCCCACCTGAGGGAGTCCTGGATTAGGGGGTCCTCGGACAGCCGGACTATATACTTTGGCTGGACTGTTGGACTATGAAGATACAAGATTGAAGACTTCGTCCCATGTCCGGTGGGACTCTCCTTTGCGTGGAAGGCAAGCTTGGCAATTCGGATATGTAGATCTCCTTCTCTGTAACCGACTCTGTGTAACCCTAGCCCCCTCCGATGTCTATATAAACCGGAGGGTTTAGTCTGTAGGACAACAACAATCAGAATCATAGGCTAGCTTCTAGGGTTTAGCCTCTACGATCTCGTGGTAGATCAACTCTTGTAATACTCATATCATCAAGATCAAGCAAGCAGGAAGTAGGTTATTACCTCCATTGAGAGGGCCCGAACCTGGGTAAACATTGTGTCCCCCGCCTCCTATTACCATTAGCCTTAGACGCACAGTTCTGGACCCCCTACCCGAGATCCACCGGTTTTGACACCGACATTGGTGTTTTCATTGAGAGTTCCACTGTGCCGTCACGGTAAGGCTTGATGGCTTGCCTTGTTGTCAAGGATAACATCACCTCCGGGGGAGCCCTGGCTGTAGGCCAAACTCTCCGACTAGGCGGCTTCGTCATGACCGCCTGTTCGACCGCCGCGCCGATGATGACTTCTCAGTTCATCAAAAAAAGCCTCCACATCAGCTCGGAATTCACCGAGCAGATGGATCCAATGGAGCTCTCCTCTCTGAACGAGCTCTTGGATTGCATCGCCGCCCTGGGAGTCGCTACGTACTATGATCGGATCGGGCTTAAACCCGACCAAAGGGAGATTAACTCTCCGACAGTCACCCATCAAATAGCGGTGGTGGAGGAGCAATGCAGCAATTCTTCCTCGATTTTGAGGACGAACTATGTCCGGATTCCCGAGCTCTCTGAGCCGGATACCCGTCTACGGGAGGACATGGCCCAAGCTCTGAACCTAGAATTGAACAGCGAGCCAGAAATATTGGGCAACATCTCGAAGCCCGAACTGCCAAGCTTGGAAGCTCCTCTGCCCCTGGGTCCTGGATTGGGTCACGGTTTGGACTTAAATCTACCCACCCACCCAGATACAAGAGATCTTTCCCATATTAGACAAGAGCCCCAAGAGACAGTACATCACTTCTAGGCCAGATTCCTCCTTGTAATGAGCAAGGTCAAGGACTGTCGCAAGGAAGACGCAATTTCATTCTTTTGCAAAAATTGCACGGACAAGGGAATCCTCAACGCCATAAGTCGTCGTGACATAGCACACTTTGCTGACTTGGAGGCCATAGTACAGAAGTACTATGCTATGAAAGCACCTGGAAAACCCAAACAAAATTCTGGGATCCTCCGGCTCTTACTAAACCCCTCGTCCGAACTAAAAGGGTGCACTCTCGCAAGTCACCCAATCCAACTACAAAAAATTCAAAGCCCACTATAGGGCGTGGAACCGTATTGGAGGGATGGCTCAATGGGCCATGCAAAATTCACAGCACTCCGGATACCATACCAACACACAGCCTTAGAGCATGTTGGATACTCCGGCAGGTGGCCAAGAGCGGCGAGGATCTCCTCATCAACAATACCACAAAGCATCACCCCCCCCCCGAAAATAACAATACAATATTGACAGTCTTCGAGACTTTCGCCTCAAATAATAGGCGCAAGCGAGCACTTCGCAGCCTCGCTGAAGTCTGTCACGTTGCAGCAATAAATCCATGGAACGACACGGCCATAACCTTCAATGCCAGTGACGAACCTCAATTCTGAACAGACCGAGCACTAGCCGCTTTGTTCCTTAGTCCAATTGTGGACGGCTTCCGGCTTACTAAAGTGCTCATGGACGGTGGCAGCGGATTAAACCTCATCTATGAGTGGACGGATGCGGTCACGGCCGGACTGGAAGAAATAAAAGCCTTCTTCGATGCACCGAACACTTCGAGTGGACGGATGCGGTCACGGCCGGACTGGAAGAAATAAAAGCCCTCTTGGCCAGCAATCCAATCCTAGCCGCGCCAAATATCGGTGAACCCATGCTGTTATATATAGCTGCAACACACCAAGTTGTAAGCGCAATGCTCGTCGTCGAACGAGAGACGGACGGACATAAGTTCCCACTTCAAAAGCCGGTATACTACGTATCTACTGTCCTCACTCCATGCAAGTCACGATACCCACATTATCAAAAGATAGCATACGCGGTCTTCATGGCATCCCGGAAACTACGACACTACTTTCAAGAGTGTTCAATCACGGTGGCCTTTGAGGTACCACTCAATGATATAATAAATAACCGTGATGCCACGGGCCGGATTGCTAAATGGGCTATCGAGATCCTCCCGTTCGACATAATATACAAACCACGGCGAGCCATTAAGTCACAAGTACTGGCTGACTTCGTCGCCGAATGGACAGAAGCCGAACTCCCTAAAGAGTATGGCGCGTACTCCAATTGGATCATGCACTTTGACGGCTCTAAGGTGCTGGCTGGTCTGGGGGCATGCATTGTCCTAACATCCCCCACCGGAGATACAGTCCAATACGTAAATATTTTACACACACTCCAACAATGCAGCCGAATATGAGGCTCTGTTGCAAGGTCTTCGGATGACAGTCTCCATGGGCATTCAACGCCTAGAAGTGCGTGGGGATTCAAACCTCGCAATATCTCAAATAAATGGAGATTTTGACGCCAAGGACCCAAAAATGGCGGCTTATCGTAATGTCATCCTCAAAATATCAGCTCAGTTTGAGGGGCTCGAATTCCACCATGTGGTCCGAGAAAACAATCAAGCGGCGGATATCCTCACCCGCATCGGCGCTAAGCATGACCTCGTCCCACCTAATATCTTCTTGGAAAGCCATCCGTGGTGTGGGAAGGGGAGACAGGCAATACCAGTCCGGATCCGAACACAACCCTAGATCCCGAACACTCTGACGTAATCGGAGGGTCTGCCACCGAAATAACACCTTCGGCCCACGTGATTATGGTTGTCATCGCCCCGTGGACAGAACCCTTCTTAGCCTACCTAAATAGGCAATAACTCCCTAAGGACCAACATGAGGCGCGTTGCATTGTGCGGCGCTCCATAGACTACAAGGTCCATGAGGGAGAGCTTTATAAGAAAAGCGCGACCGAAGTGCTCCAAAGGTGCATCTCCGAAGAGGAAGGGCGGCAGCTCTTGGCCGAAATTCATGCCAAACTCGGCGGCCACCACGCCGCAGCTCGGGCCCTTGTAAGTAAGGCCTTTCGTACAGGTTTCTACTGGCCGACAGCCCGAGCAGACGCACAGGACCTCGTCCAACATTGCGTCGGTTGCCAGCTTTTTGCAAATCAAAGCCATATGCCACCTGCCGCTCTCCAAACAATCCCCATAACTTGGCCCTTTGCGGTCTGGGGGCTCGATATGGTTGGACCCCTTAAAGGAGGAAGCCATAAGAAAAAAATACTTGTTGGTCATGGTGTATAAATTCACCAAATGGATAGAAGCCAAACCAGTTAAAATGGCCGAATCCGGACCAGTGATAGACTTCATATCTGGGGTTGTACATTGTTATGGTGTCCCCCACAGCATCATAACCGATAACGGCTCCAACTTCACAGCCGACGAGGTGAAAACTTGGTGCGGCAACATGGGCATTAAGCTCAATTATGCCTCCGTCTATCACCCCCAAACAAACGGTCAAGTCGAACGAGCAAATGGTCTTATTATGAGCGGCATCAAACCCAAACTAGTGTGATCCTTGAAGGAATCATATACGCACTGGGTCGAGGAGCTCGACTTCGTACTATGGGGGCTGTGGACCATGCCGAATCGCACTACTGGATACACACGATTTTTTATGGTGTACGGCGCAGAGGCGGTGCTACCCTACGATATCATTCATGACTCACCTCGAGTGCGCATGTACGAAGAGAGAGAAGCTGAGCTGGATCGGCAGGACAGTTTAGATGCCCTGGAGGAGGAGCGTGATGTCGCAAAGGCCCGTTCCGCATTCTATCAGCAGCAGGCTGGAAGGTATCAAAGCAGAGAAGTACGGGCCAAAACTTACAACATTGGCGAACTCATTCTACGCCTACCAAAGAAGACAAAGGACAAGCCCAAGCCCAAGTGGGAGGGTCCCTTCATCATTGATAAACTTCTCACTGGAGGAGCGTACCGTCTGCATGATGCATCAGGTAATTGACTCGACCGAACCCATGGAACGCGGCCAGACTCCGAAGATTCTACGTCTAGTGCCGAGCTCTGTGTTTGTCTCCTTACCTCCGCCTTTCTTTTTTAAGTTATATCCTCTTTCTCTCTTTTTCTTTCTTTTTATAGCCTTAAAAGCCTCAAGTGTGCTTCGACCACACACTCCTGCCGCGCTATGCGCGCTCAATATACCTAGGGGCTTCTTATGCAGAAGCTTAATATAATTATCTTCTGGGCTTTATGCCCACCACATATGCGTCACTTTTCCATATGTACCTTTTTTCACCATTATATGCATCGATATGACTTAAGTTTTGGCCAAGCTGGGTTGCCTAGCTCCTGTATTTATGCCCTACGTTCCCGTTAGTTCAGCTAGGGCATAAGGGGAGCACCTCTGCGATTGTTACTGCCAGGTCAGCCGGATGTGTACCTCAGACTGGGTGAAGCCGAAAGCTAGTGTTCTTAAGGGGATATTCGGCCGGTGAACAAAAGATGTTTTTACCTACTTACAATTTAAACCCCCAGATGTTTTATATCATGCGTCTCTGTTCGCAGCTCAGACATGCACATTAAAGCATGCGTACCCAGGGAAAGGAACCCTTAACGGAACTATTCTCCCTGGAAGATGTTTCTTACTATCCATGTAATATAACATAGCTAGTTGGGTACTTGTCTGTTCAAGCACTTATGACCCCTACGCCTGGTTTCCATGCGTACCCCAGTTTTACATAACTGAGCGGGTATTCGGATACACTACGGACTATCAGGTCCGGAGGCTGAAGCGACAAGGTCCTCCATGACAAATGATTTATAATCCGGCTAGGGACAAAATATGTCATGTGAAGTACAGAGTCACTTAGACTGACTAAATTCTTCTTCTATACCATCCAACAGCCTGTCTAGCCTACAATCCTATTGGAAATACTTTGCGGCTAATCCTACCTGGTCATATACCAAACTAACGGGAATCTCTTTCCTATCTGGCCCTATAGGTCCGACCTCGGCCATGTGATTCGGGTCAACCTTGGTGTACTGCGTCTTCACCATAGCCCAGGATTTCCTTGCACCTTGACGGCAGGCTGATATCTTCCATAAGCGGAAGCGCCGCCGCGCTCCCTTGAGCATTTCTACAAGCTCCCCCATGCCTCCGGGCAGGGAGGTGGAGGGCCACAAGGCCTGGGCAATACACTGCATCACCTGCCAAACTTGTTCGTGCAGTTTTGGGAGCTCTTGCAACAGATCGCCTGCGGATCCGGGCATGTCCTCTTCAGGGCGACCTGTCAGCGTACTACACACATAACTCTGTTAGCCCGCTTCTTCGCCAAACTATATAAAGGTTCGTTCAAGCACTTACTAAAAATTCCGCGTCGAAGCCTCTTATTCTCCTTCACGGAGTCAGCAAGCTGGGCCCGAACATATTTTAGTTCAACGCCCAGCCGGTATGGGCATCCTGGAGATCATTTTTCTCTCGAATAACCCGTGTCAGCATGCGCTCGCCAGCCTCTAGTTTTCGTTGAGCATGTTGCTCATCCCCTGATACGATCTCCGGATTACCTCCGGGGTTGTTTGCAGAATCTATTGTTAGATTGGAATAAATGCCGAATACTAACTGGTACATGTCATTATATTCTTTTCAGTCAAGACAAGCATTACCAGATGAGGCCTTCTTGGACTCCTCCATTCCGGCAACTGCGGCCCGTAGTTGGGCTTTGCACTCCTCCAGCTCTTTAGACAACTGGGTATTCTTCTCCGTAAGAACCTATGCATACAATGATCCTTAAATCAGTTGTGCCAACTATTTTAAGTCTCAGGGGCTACTGGTATACATAATTATCAGATTTTCTTACCCGTATATCCTTCACATACTGGTCTGTGGCCCTAGCAAGACCATCTTGAGCAGCTCGGATGTATGCATCACCTGAGTTGAAGGCCTTGAACGCCTCTTCGAAGAAGTTAGGGTCGCGGAGTACGGCTCGTCGATGCATGTGATTCATGGCGCTCTCCACTTTGGAATTCGTAGCGGACATTCTATCCGCATCCTCTGTAGGAGGATCATCCGGCATTGTCCCCGCGTTAGCCTCCGCCCCTGAGTCCGGCTCTGGAATCCGGCTGGTGGAGGCATGACCGATAGGCTCTCCAGACACTGTCCGGCGAGCGTTTTTCCTGCCAGGGACCACAGACATTGTTATATTTTAGAGACGATAATCATGGAGCAGGTTTTTACTCATACCTCTGCGACAGCGTCTCGGTCCTGACTGCCTTCCTTTTAAGCCTACCCGGCTTTGGTGCCCCTTGTTGGCAAGTCACCGCGGGTTCGGCATGGTGCCCCAATGGCCTCCCATGTAAAACGCAATACATGGGCGGGGGGTAAAGCGCAAAGAAGGGATCCTTCTTGAAAGTTAGGACTCCAGTTTTACTTGCCTGTGACGCATGGAGTAGGCTGGGATAATCAGCTATGATGGCCACCAAGGCACCGTCACGGCTTAGCTGATAGAATGTCCTGTCGACGAACTCCACAAATACGTCCGAATCTTCTTCGAGTCCGGGGTCGAGGGCCCTGTCAGGGTCCTCTGGCTGTGGACATCCCTCACAGCTTTTTGCAGCTCCTGCTATGAATTAGCAGGGTAAATATTTGTGATGAAGAATGCAGGAGTGAATGGAATTGAGTAAAGGAGAGCACCTCACCCAGCTTGGGGGGTTGTACATGAAAAAACCATCCCGTGGCTTAATACGGAGGAACTCCTCTTCTTCTCCTTTGTATAAATCGGACAGTATTTTCGCCAGAGCGGTGGCGGAGTCCGGACCTTTACGACCGCAGCGGGTGGCATCGTCTTCTCTGTTGAAGTGCCACATGGGTTTCCCCCGATACCGAAGTGGCTGCACCCCCTGCATTATGAATATTGACTTAACCTCGATTATTGTCAGTCCTGATTTGGCCAGTGTTTTTATCCTGCCCATCAGGTAAAGAACCTCTCTGTTATCTTCCTCCTGGGGGCTCCGGGGGCGCTAACTCAGGAAGACCCATCCAAATAGGGTCCAGAAGGGGGACGTCCTCCATATAGAACCACTCCGAAGTCCAGTCTTCGGATGTCTTCTTCGGAGTACCGAACAGGTATCCGGTCCCGGCGATACGCCATATTTCGGCTCCGCCTACTTGATATATTGATCCCTCCTGAGTGCGGGAGACGAGGCAGAATAGCCTCTTCCATAGCTCGAAATGAGCTTCGCAGCCCAGAAATAGCTCGCAAAGGGCGATGTAGCCTGCGATGTGCAGTATGGAGGCAGGAGTGGTGTTATGCAGCTGGAGGCCGTAGTACTACAGGGGCCCGCGGAGGAACAGATGGATTGGAAATCCGAGTCCCCTCAGTAAGTAAGGGACAAGGCATACCCGCTCCCCCCTGGATGGGTTGGCAAAACTCTCCGCTTGCTCCCCGCCATTGTAAGTGGCTAGTCCGGCTCGGACGGGGACCATATTTGCAGGCGGGAGAAACCCCTGGGTCTGCAACTCTACCAATCGGCCGTGGGGGACAGAACACTTCTCCCAATCACCTGGCTTAGTGCTACGGGAGCGAGAGGAGGAGTTGCAGTGGCCGACCATGATGGAATGGCTTTTTACGAGCGCACTCTTATGGATACTCGCTAGGGGAAGATGGTGTGATTTGGATCTGAGGATCCCCGTCTCTTTAAATAGACGATTTACTTACATGGTCAGGGTGGCAAATGTAAAAATGCCCCGACTTCTGGCATTCGCTCGACACATGGAGATTGCCATTATTAGGGAACAGAAGCCGAGAAGTGCAGCATTAATGGGAAGCCAGACACTGCTTGTTACAACAGGTACTCAGGGATTTTGGACAAGAACCCGACTTGCAATACCGAAGACAATCTGCGTGCCGGACTCATCGTCATTGAAGCCTGGTTCAGGGGCTACTGAGAGAGTCCTGGATTAGGGGGTCCTCGGACAGCCGGACTATATACTTTGGCCGGACTGTTGGACTATGAAGATACAAGATTGAAGACTTTGTCCCGCGTCCGGGTGGGACTCTCCTTTGCGTGGAAGGCAAGCTTGGCAATTCAGATATGTAGTTCTCCTTCTCTGTAACCGACTCTGTGTAACCCTAGCCCCCTCCTATGTCTATATAAACCGGAGGGTTTAGTCCGTAGGACAACAACAATCAGAATCATAGGCTAGCTTCTAGGGTTTAGCCTCTACGATCTCGTGGTAGATCAACTCTTGTAATACTCATATCATCAAGATCATTCAAGCAGGAAGTAGGGTATTACTTCCATCGAGAGGGCCCGAACCTGGGTAAACATTGTGTCCCCCGCCTCCTGTTACCATTAGCCTTAGACACACATTTTGGGACCCCCTACCCGAGATCCATCGGTTTTGACACCGACACCACCCTACTCCCTCCGCAGGCCTGGCCATCCCTCTACCCACCCGCACTTCCTATTATTCTCGGCAGCCTCACGCTGCAGCCGAACCACTCAACCGCCATACTCCCCTCGACATGGGCATCCACTGCTTTGTCTTCGCCGGCTCCGGGTCATTCCATTCCTAGGCCTCACCGTCGTCCACCGAGTTGGTGCTCTAGGCGCGGCGTGCTCAACATGGTCAACATTCAACAAACGTTAGCCATCGGAATAGGGATGAACGTGGAGAGGCTGACAGTAGTGTCGTGGAGGAACAAGACCACCTGTGGGGCCTTCGGCCCCTTTTGGTTCGGCGGGGGGAACGATCACGATGCACAAAGAGCAGAGGCCGTGGGACAACACGACAAGGTGACGCTGGTGATTTTTACCCAGGTTCGGGCCGTTGGGAGGCGTAAAACCCTACTCCTGCTTTGGTGGATTGATGGAGGGATCATGTTGGAGACGCGGCGCTTGAGCCCAGCAAGTTGCCTCGGGAAGAGCAGCTACACACGTATGAGTACATGATAACCCACAAGTATAGGGGATCGCAATAGTTTTCGAGGGTAGAGTTTTCAACCCAAATTTATTGATTCGACACAAGGGGAGCCAAAGAATATTCCCAAGTATTAGCATCTGAGTTGTCAATGAACTATACCTGAAAGACTTAATATCTGCAGCAAAGTCTTTAGTAGCAAAGTAGTATGGAAGTAACGGAAACGGTGGCAAAATTCAAAGTAGCAGTTTTTTAGTGATTGTAACAGTAGCAACAGAAAGGTAACTTAGCAAAGATCAATATGTGAGAAGTTCGTAGGCAATGGATCAGTGATGGGTAATTATGTCGGATGGCATTCATCACGCAACAGTTATAACCTAGGGTGACACAGAACTAGCTTCAATTCATCAATATAATGTAGGCATGTATTACGTATATAGTCATACATGCTTATGGAAAAGAACTTGCATGACTTATTTTGTCCTACCCTCCCGTGGCAGCGGGGTCCTAATGGAAACTAAGGGATATTAAGGCCTCCTTCTAATAAAGAACCGGACCAAATCACCATGAACATAAATATCGTGGAGGCTATGTTGATTTTGTTTCGACTACATGTGTGAACATGTGCTAAGTCAAGCTACTCAAATCATTCGAAGGATGATACCATCCTATCGTACTACATCACAACCATTTTAAAAGCATGTTGGCATGCAAGGTAAACCATTATAAACTCCTAGCTAATTAAGCATGGCATGAGTAACTATAATCTCTAATTATCATTGTAAACATGTTTCATTCATAATGGACTAAATCAAGAACGATGAACTAATCATATTTACAAAAACAAAATAGGTCGAGTTCATACCGTCTTTTCCTCATCTCAATCATTTCATCAAATATCGTCATTATTGCCTTTCGCTTGCACACGAATAGTGTGGATAATAATAATAGTGCACGTGCATTGGACTAAGCTAGAATCTGTAAACATTTATTCAAAGGAGAATACAAGGTAATATGGCTCTTCGTTAGATCAACAATAATGCATATGAGAGCCACTCATCATTTTCATTGTGGTCTTCTCCTCTCGACCCAAAGAAAGGAAATTTTTTTTCAAAGAAACACACCAAAATATTTTTGGAGTTTTTGTTTTTCTGAAGAAAGTAAAACAAGAACGAGAAAAACTATTTACATGGGAAAGCTCCCAACAAGCAAATGAAGAACGAGAAATATTTTTGGGTTTTCTTTAATACTACTACTAAACATGGAAGGAAAACTAAAAAGAAGCTACAAGTAATTTTTTTTGGATTTTTCTCAAAGTTTTTCAAACACATAAGAAGAAAGCAAGAAAAAGAAATAAACTAACATGGATAATACAATGAAAAGTATGAACACTGACAAATGGAATGAGTGTGGGAACATGAATGTAATGTCAGTGAGAAATATGTAATCCCCCAAGCTTAGGCTTTTGGCCTAAGTTGGTCTATGCCCATGGATCAAAGTAGCCCTCTCTTGGGTACTGAGAAGGATCCTGAGGGTTCCACTGGTTAGCGAGCTCCTGTGGCTCCCACTGATAAATAGACTCCTCATACAGATCAGGTGATGGTTTTGGCTCAGGAACTAGGGATCGCGTCCGCTCCCAGTATGCATAAACATCCTCGGGCAAAATGAGGTACCTGGCTGAATGAATATCAAACAAAGAAGGTGCAGACAAAGTAATAATCTAACAAGTCTTCTAGCTAAATACCATGTTATAGATGAGTCTCTTGTCCTTATCATCACTAATAAAATCATGCACTACCATACTATTATAGTATAAGTATCTAGTGGGTAACAGCATCTCCTCTTCCTCATCGTGCCTAATAGGTATCTCGAAGCGTCTAGCAAGGTGTGAGGCATAGATACCCCCAAAGATAGGACCTCTCTAACGGTTTAAACTCAACCATCGAGCAACAATAGCGCCCAAACTAAAAGTTTTATCATGAAGTAAAGCATGGCACAAAATAGCAAGGTCAGGGGCACTAAGGCCTCCAATCTCCCCCCGACCAATTAAACATCTTCCAGCAAATTATGAGTAATAGCGCAAAACAGGAAAATGCAAACTAGCCACTCTCGCTTCCGACACGCCTCTCCCTTCCCCTATGAAAGCTTCATCAATAAAATCTTCCACATCTCTAGGACGTGTTTCACTGACGCTGCCCTAATAAGGTAATTTGCTAACCTCGCAAAAATCATAAAGCATCATCTCCTTATGCTCATCATATAAATAAACTCTACTGTGGGTGGTGATTTCCTAGCATGAAAGTAAAATTTTTGCACGAAGGTATTAGTGAGTAGGAGATATTGATCACACTTATTGTGGAGGAAGTTGGTGATGCTTGCATTCTCAGCCAAATAATAGAAATCCTCATAAATTCTGGCTGCCTTCAAGAATGTATCGCTTGGCCATTCTCAACGCCGAACCTCCATGGTGCGAGGAAGGTTGTATTTGGGCTTCTTCTTCTCTTCATTTTCATTTTCCTTTGAACCCTGGCTTGAAGAGCCTCTCAACCATCTCTTCATCATTTCTTTTCTCTGAAAATTTTAGAAATTTTTAGTGATTCAAATAAAAGTGAACCAAACTCAACAAGATTGATAGCAACTACTCCTACAAGTGTCTAGAGTCTATATCATGCATCAAAACTACTTTCGACTATATAAATTTGGCATGCAAGCTCAAGAATAGGGTCACCACAATAGAAAAAATTTGCAATATTTAAAGCACTAGAACAAAAACTAATTGGACCACTGGAGGAGTCACATACCGAAGAACAATACCCCAAAACTATTTTGCAAATGGAGCTTTGCACAAGGAGATTGAAAATGGCAGCAAGATAAGCTAGAACATGGGTTTGAGCAAAGGGATGATTTTATCTGGAGGAAGAAGAAGTGGATGGGTGCTGGAATCAGTGAGGGGGGGCATGTGGGACCCACAAGGCAGGGGGGCGCCCAGGGGGTAGAGCGCGCCCTCAACCCTTGTGGTCCATAGGTGCAGCCCCCTGGTGTTTTTAGTGCCAAAAATCCTTAAATATTCTTCAAAAAATCATACTAAATTTTCAGGGCATTTGGAGAACTTTTATTTCGGGACATTTTTTATTGCACAGATAAATAAGAAAACAGGAGGATAATACTATTTTTTCTTTCTTTATTCAAAATGATAGAAAGTAAAAAGTAGGTACAGAAAATTGTGCTTTCTAAATTCATCCATCTCATGCCCATGAAAAGGAATCCATTAACAAGGTTGATCAAGTCTTATTAACAAACCTCTTTCGAATGACATGAAAACAAAGAATTTTTTAATAACACTAGGTTACCTCAACGGGGATATGCACGTCCCCAATAATAAGAATATCATATTTCTTTTTGACAGTAGGAAGAGGGAATTCAAAACCTCCAATAACAATAGTTGAAAATTTTCCAATAGAATTGATGCTATTCACTTGAGGTTGTTTCTTCGGAAAGTGGACCGTATGCTCATTACCATTAACATGAAAAGTGACATTGCCCTTGTTGCAATCAATAACAGCCCCTGCAGTATTCAAAAAGGGTCTACCAAGGATGATTGACATACTGTTGTCCTCGGGAATATCAAGAATAACAAAGTCCATTAAGATAGTAACATTTGCAACCACAACAGGCACATCATCACAAATGCTGATGGGTATGGCGGTTGATTTATCAGCCATTTGCAAAGAGATTTCAGTAGGTGTCAACTTATTCAATTCAAGTCTACAATATAAAGAGAAAGGCATAACACTAACACCGGCTCCCAAATCACATAAAGAAGTTTTAACATAGTTTCTTTTAATGGAGCATGGTATAGTTGGTATTCTTGGGTCTCCTAGTTTCCTTGGTATTCCACCCTTGAAAGTGTAATTAGCAAGCATGGTAGAAATTTCAGCTTCTAGTGTCTTTCTTTTATTTGTAACAATATCCTTCATATACTTAGCATAAGGAGACATTTTCAGAATATCAGTCAAATGCATACACAAAAAGACAGGTCTAAGCATTTCAGCAAAGCGCTCAAAATCCTCATCATCATTTTTCTTGGATGGTTTAGGAGGAAAGGGCATGGGTTTCTGAACCGATGGTTCTCTTTCTTTACCATGTTTCCTAGCAATGAAGTCTCTCTTATCATAATGTTGATTCTTAGATTGTGGGTTATCAAGATCAACACCAGGTTCTACCTCAGCATCATTATCATTACTAGGTTGAGCATCAACATGAACATCATCATTAACATTAGCACTAGGTTCATGTTCATCGCCAGATTGTGTCTCAGCATTAGAAATAGAAATGTCATTTGAATTCTCAGATATATTTGTAACATGTTCACTAGAAGCATGCAAAGTCCTATCAGTTTCTTTTTCTTTCTATTGCTAGGAGGACTAGGTGCATCAGTATTAATTCTATGAGAATCTTGCTCAATTCTCTTAGGATGGCCTTCAAGATACAAAGGTTCCTGGGTCATCTTACCACCTCTAGTCATAACCCTAACAACATTATCATTGTTCCTACTATTCAACTCATTGAGCAAATCACCATGTGCCTCAAGTACTTGTTCTACTTGAGTTTTAACCATGGAAGCTTGCTTACTAATAATCTTAAGATCACTAACAGTTCTACTCATGTAATCACCCAAGCAGTCAAGCATGTAAGCATTACATTTCAATTGTCTACTAACATAAGCATTGAAATTTTCTTGTCTAACAATAAAATTATCAAACTCATCCAAGCATTGACTAGCAGACTTATTATGAGGAATATCACCATCATCAAATCTATAGAGAGAATTTACCTCTACTACCTGTGTCGGGTTATCAAGACCATGTAGTGGTAAATTCTTAACATCTTCAGCTTTAATACCTTTTTCTTTCATAGATTTCTTTGCCTCTTGCATATCTTTAGGACTGAGAAATAGAATACCTCTTTTCTTTGGAGTTGGCTTAGGAATTGGTTTAGGAAGTGTCCAATCATTATCATTACTCAATATATTATTCAATAGCAATTCAGCTTGCTCAACAATTCATTCCCTAAAGACACAACCAACACAACTATCTAGGTGGTCCCTAGAAGCATTGGTTAGTCCATTATAAAAGATATCAAGTATTTCATTTTTCTTGAGAGGATGATCAGGCAAAGCATTAATAAATTGCAGAAGCCTCCCCCAAGCTTGTGGGAGACTCTCTTCTTTAATTTGCACAAAGTTAAATATTTCCTTTAAAGCGGCTTGTTTCTTATGAGTAGGGAAATATTTTTCAGAGAAGTAGTAAATCATATCCTGGGGACTACGCACACAACCAAGAGCAAGAGAATTAAACCATAACTTAGCATCACCCCTTAACAAGAAAGGAAACAATTTAAGAATATAGTAATAGCAAATTTTTTCCTCATGAGAAAATAGGGTGGCTATATCATTCAATTTAGTAAGATGTGCCACAATAGTTTCAGATTCATAACCATGCAAAGGATCAGATTCAACCAAAGTAATTAACTCAGGATCGATAGAGAATTCATAATCCTTATCAGTAACAAAGATTGGTGAAGTAGCAAACTTATGATCATATTGCATTCTAGCATTCAAAGATTTTTCTTCCCACTTGCATAATAATTTCTTAAGATCGTATCTATTCTTACAAGCAAGAAAGTCCCTGGCTACCTCTCCATCCATAAGATAACCCTCAGGCATAACAGGAAGGTCATATCTAGGAGAGTTAGTCTTATCAGGTGTTTCGAAGTTTTCAGTTTCAATAATTTCATTAGTTTCAGAAATATCATCATCTTAAACATTATCAACAGTTCTAACTCTAGCAAGATGTTCATCAAGTAATTCTCCTAGTGGCACAGTTTTATCAAGCAAAGTAGTAGCATCACAAGCATCATTCATAGCTAAAGTAGCATCATCAATAACATGCGACATATCAGAATCAATAGCAGGTGTAGGTGTCGCAAGCTTACTCAAAACAGAAGGTGAATCAAGTGCAGAGCTAGATGGCAGTTCCTTACCACCCCTCATAGTAGAGGGAAAAATCTTGGTTATAGTATCTTTCAAATTCCTCATAGTGATCAACAGATATAAATCCCAAGTGACTCAGAGAATAGAGCTATGCTCCCTGGCAATGGTGCTAGAAAAAGGTCTTAATAACCCACAAGTATGGGGGATCACAACAGTTTTCAAGGGTAGAGTACTCAACCCAAATTTATTGATTCGACACAAGGGGAGTCAAAGAATATTCCCAAGTATTAGTAGTTGAGTTGTCAATTCAACCACACCTGAAAGACTTAATATCTGCAACAAAGTGTTTAGTAGCAAAGTAGTATGGAAGTAACGGTAACGGTGGCATAATTGACAGTAGCAGTTTTGTAGTGATTGTAATAGTAGCAAGGGAAAAGTAACTTAGCAAAGATCAATATGTGAAAAGCTCATAGGCAATGGATCACTGATGGATAATTATGTCGGTTGGCATTCATCATGCAACAGTTATAACCTAGGGTGACACAGAACTAGCTCCAATTCATCAATATAATGTAGGCATGTATTCCGTATATAGTCATATGTGCTTATGGAAAAGAACTTGCATGACATCTTTTGTCCTACCCTCCCATGGCAGCAGGGTCCTAATGGAAACTAAGGGATAATAAGGCCTCCTTTTAATAGAGAACCGGACCAAGCATTAGAACTTAGTGAATACATGAACTCCTCAAACTATGGTAATCACCAAAAAGAATCCCAATTATTGTCACCTTGGGGTATGTGATGACCCACAAGTATAGGGGATCTATCGTAGTCCTTTCGATAAGAGTGTCAAACCCAACGAGGAGCAGAAGGAAATGACAAGCGGTTTTCAGTAAGGTATTCTCTGCAAGCACTGAAATTGTAGGAAACAGATAGTTTTGTGATAAGATAATTTGTAACGGGTAACAAGCAATGAAAGTAAATAATGTGCAACAAGGTGGCCCAATACTTTTTGTAGCAAAGGACAAGCCTGGACAATTCCTTATAATGAGAAAAGTCGGAAGACACATGGGAATTATCATCAAGCTAGTTTTCATCACGCTCATATGATTCACGTTCATTACTTTCATAATTTGATTTGTGGGTGGATCGGTGCTTGGGTACTGCCCTTTCTTGGAAAAGCATCCCACTTATGATTAACCCCTACTACAAGCATTCACAACTACAAAAGAAGTATTAAGGTAAACCTAACCATAGCATGAAACTAGTGGATCCAAATCAGCCCCTTACGAAGCAACGCATAAACTAGGGTTTAAGCTTCTGTCACTCTAGCAACCCATCATCTACTTATTACTTCCCAATGCCTTCCTCCAGGCCCAAATAATGGTGAAGTGTCATGTAGTCGACATTCACATAACACCACTAGAGGAGAGACAACATACATCTCATCAAAATATCGAATGAATACCAAATTCACATGACTACTAGTAGCAAGACTTCACCCATGTCCTCAGGAACAAACGTAACTACTCACAAAGCATATTCATGTTCATGATCAGAAGAGTATTAATATGCATTAAGGATATAAACATATGATCTTCCACCAAGTCAAACAATTAGCATCAACTACAAGGAGTAATCAACACTACTTGCAACCCACAGGTACCATTTGTGGTTTTGGATACAAGATTGGATACAAGAGATGAACTAGGGTTTGAGAGGAGATGGTGCTGGTGAAGATGTTGATGGAGATTTACCCCCTCCCGATGAGAGGATCGTTGGTGATGACGATGTTGATGATTTCCCCCTCCCGGAGGGAAGTTTCCCCGGCAGAACAGCTCCGCCGGAGCACTAGATTAGTTCTGCCAAGGTTCCGCCTCGTGGCGGCGGAGTTTCGTCCCGTAAGCTTTCTTATGATTTTTTTTCAGGGTAAAAGCCTTCATATAGCAGAAGATGGGCACCGGAGGGCCACTAGGGGGGCCACGAGACAGGGGGCGCGCCTAGTAGGGGTGGGCGCGCCCCCCACCCTCGTGGCGAGGGTGTGGCCCCCTTTGGTATTTTCTTTGCTCAATAATTCTTATTAATTCCAAAAATGACTTTCGTGGAGTTTTAGGACTTTTGGAGCTGTGCAGAATAGGTTTCCAATATTTGCTCCTTTTCCAGCCAGAATCCCAGCTGCCGGCATTCTCCCTCTTCATGATAAACCTTGTAAAATAAGAGAGAATAGCCATAAGTATTGTGACATAGCGTGTAATAACAGACCATAATGCAATAAATATTGATATAAAAGCATGATGCAAAATGGACGTATCAACTCCCCCAAGCTTAGACCTCGCTTGTCCTTAAGCGGAAGCCGATATCGAAAAATATATCCACATGTTTAGAGATGGAGGTGTCGATAAAAATAAAATACGGACATGAGGGCATCATGATGATCCTTATAACAGCAACATATATAGGTTTTGTCATATGATTTCTTATGCTCAAGTAACAATCTATTCACAATGTCGAGTATGGTCCAGAAACTTCATTGAGAACTAGCAAACTATAATCTCAGCCATTGAAGCAATTGCAATTTATCATAACATCAGAAAGAGTCAAGAATAGAGCTTTTCAGCAAGTCCACATACTCAACTATCATATATTCTTCTACAATTGCTAACACTCATGCAATACTTATGGTTATGGAGTTTTAATCGGACACTGAGAAAGGTAGGGGCTTACAATCTCTCCTCCCAACGTATTCGCCTTTGGGTGATGTCAACAATAATAGTTCATGCTAAATTACATCCAGTTGGATATATATATATATATATATATATATATATATATATATATATATATATATATATATATATCAGGATCTTTCCAGCACGAGGTGCTTGCCAAAGGATAAAATGAAAAAGGGAAAGGTGAAGATCACCTTGACTCTTGCAAAAAGTAAAAGACATAAAGTAAAAGATAGGCCCTTCGCAGAGGGAAGCAGAGGTTGTGATGTGCTTTTATGGTTGGGTGCATAAAATCTTAATGCAAAAGAACGTCACTTTATGTTGCCACTTGTGATATGAACCTTTATTATGCAGTCCGTCGCTTTTATTACTTCCATATCACACGATCGTATAAAGCTTATTTTCTCCGCACTAATAAGTCATACATATTTAGAGAGCAATTTTTATTGCTTGCAACATGACAACTTACTTGAAGAATCTTACTCAATCCATAGGTAGGTATGGTGGACTCTCATGGCAAAACTGGGTTTAAGGATATTTGGAAGCACAAGTAGTATCTCTACTTGGTGCAAGGAATTTTGCTAGCATGAGGGGGAAAGGCAAGCTCAACATGTTGTACGATCCATGACAATATACTTTAACTAAGATGTGAGAAAACATAACCCATTACGTTGTCTTCCTTGTCCAACATCAACTCTTTAGCATGTCATACTTTAATGAGTGCTCACAATTATAAAAGATGTCCAAGATAGTATATTTATATGTGAAAACCTATCTTTCTTTATTACTTCCTATTAATTGCAACGATGACCAAAACTATGTTTGTCAACTTTCAACAACTTTTAAGCCTCATACTCTTTATATGTGAAGTCATTACTATCCATAAGATTAGTATGAACTCTTTTATTTCTTTTTATTCTTTCTATTTTCTCAAGATCATATCAAGATAGCAAAGCCCTTGACTCAACACTATTCTTTATTATATAGCTCATGGACTCGATTACATAAAGGGATCACAAAGCAAAACTCAAAACTAATTCATACCAAAACTTTATTCTACTAGATCTAGATATTACCAAAAGGATCGAACAAAGTAAAATGGTAAAGATAGGAGTGTGATGGTGATACGATACCGGGGCACCTCCCCCAAGCTTGGCAGTTGCCAAGGGGAGTGCCCATACCCATGTGATTATGTCTCCTTCTTAAGAGTTGGTGTTGTGATCTTCTTGGCGATGATGCCCCTCAGGATACGATTCTCCTCCTCGAGCTTATTGACTTGTTGTTTAAGGTCCTTATTTTCCTTGAGGAGCTTGCCCATGACGGCTAAATCTCCTTTTACCCAAGGATGCTGCATAACTTCTGGAGAACAAGTGACACTCTTTTTCATATTTTCATAAGAAAGAAATTTAACATTGGAAGGAATGACCGAGTTTGGAATAGCTGAGCTCTGTAGTTCCCCCATCATGAATCCTGCTTGGAAGCGAGAGGTAACTTCTTGGTCCTCCTCCATGGCATCTATCCTTTTCAAGTCGGCCTCCATCTCATCCTCCGTTGATGGCCCAAAGTGATAAGTATCGCTATTTGCTCTTGGACCTGGCATCGGGTTGGACACCCGACTCTCTCCGACTGACTCTTGAGAAGACATCTTACTCTAAATCTGTAACAAAAACAGCTCGAAACAAAGAAGATTTTTGCGTGATACAGTGGTCAAAACCTTCGGGAGATTATATAATGAATTTTTACCGAGCAAAAGAAGTAACATGCAAGAAAACGGAGTCCCGGAGGCACACGAGGTACCCACGAGGCAGGGGGGCGCATCTAGTAAGGGTGGGCGTGCCCTCCACCCTCGTGGAGGCCTTGTGTCCTTCCTGGATTACTTATTGCTTCCCTAAATTCTTAAATATTCCAAAACGGAGAAAAAATGCCATTAGAACTGTTTTGGAGTCGGTTTACTTACCGTACCACATACCTATTCCTTTTCGGAGTCTGAAACGTTCTGGAAAGCGTTCCTTATGTATTCTTCCGGGGTTACAGTTTCAATAATATTAGTTTCAACATTTATAGGATTACCTGAGATATAATGTTTGATTCTTTGACCGTTCACCACCTTCGGATTTGTGCCTTCAAAATTGTTGATTTTTATGGCTCCGGAATAATTGACCTCCTCGATAACGTAAGGACCTTCCCATTTAGAGAGAAGTTTTCCTGCAAAAAATCTTAAACGAGAGTTGAATAGCAACACATAATCACCTACGTTAAACTGATGCTTTTGTATCCTTTTTTCATGCCATCTTTTAACTTTTTCTTTGAACAGCTTGGCATTCTCGTAGGCTTGGGTTCTCCATTCATCAAGTGAGCTAATGTCAAATAACCTCTTCTCACCGGCAAGTTTGAAATCATAGTTGAGCTCTTTAATGGCCCAATATGCCTTATGTTCAAGTTCAAGAGGTAAGTGACATGCTTTTCCATAAACCATCTTATATGGAGACATACCCATAGGAATTTTGTATGCAGTTCTATAGGCCCATAACGCATCATCAAGTTTCTTGGACCAATTCTTTCTAGATCTATTGACAGTCTTTTGCAAAATTAATTTGAGCTCTCTATTACTCAATTCTACTTGACCACTAGACTGTGGGTGATAAGGAGATGCAATTCTATGATTAACAGCATACTTAGCAAGCATTTTACGAAAAGCACCATGAATAAAATGTGAACCACCATCAGTTATGAGATATCTAGGGACTCCAAACCTCGGAAAAATAACTTCTTTAAGCATCTTAATAGAGGTGTTATGATCAGCACTACTAGTTGGAATAGCTTCTACCCACTTAGTAACGTAATCAACAACAACTAAATATGTGTATACCCATTAGAGGCAGGAAAAGGTCCCATATAATTAAAGCCCCAAACATCAAATGGTTCAATAACAAGAGAGTAATTCATAGGCATTTCTTGACGTCTACTAATATTACCAATTCTTTGACATTCATGACAAGACAAGAAAAACTTACGAGCATCTTTGCAGAGAGTAGGCCAATAAAAACCGGATTGCAATACCTTATGTGCAGTTCTATCTCCAGCGTGGTGTCCTCCATATGGTTCGGAGTGACACTTTCTGTTCCTGTTCATGCTCAGGTACACAACGTCTAATAACACCATCTACTCCTTCTTTATAAAGGTGTGGGTCATCCCAGAAGTAATGTCTTAAATCATAAAAGAACCTTTTCTTTTGCTGGTATGTGAAACTAGGTGGTATAAATTTAGCAACAATGTAATTAGCATAATCAGCATACCATGGAGCAGTACGAGAAGCATTAATGACCGATAATTGTTCATCAGGAAAGCTCTCATCAATATGTAGTGGGTCATCAAGGACATTCTCTAGCCTAGACAGGTTGTCTGCAACGGGGTTCTCAGCTCCCTTTCTATCAATAATATGCAAATCAAATTCTTGGAGCAAGAGGACCCATCTAATAAGTCTAGGTTTAGCATCTTTCTTTTCCATAAGATATTTAATAGCAGCATGATCAGTGTGAATAGTAACTTTACAATCAACAATATAAGGTCTAAACTTATCACAAGCAAATACAACTGCTAAGAATTCTTTTTCAGTAGTAGCATAATTTCTCTGGGCAGTGTTGAGAGTTTTACTAGCATATTGAATAACATTTAATTTGTTATCAACTCTTTGCCCTAGAACAGCACCTATAGCACAATCACTATCATCACACATAATTTCTAAGGGTAAATTCCAATCAGGTGGCTGAACAATAGGTGCAGTGATCAAAGCTTTCTTAAGTATTTCAAATGCTTCTACACAATCATCATCAAATACAAAAGGAATATCTTTTTGCAATAAATTAGTCAGAGGCCTAGAGATTTTACAAAAGTCCTTAATGAACCTCCTATAAAAAACGGCATGACCAAGGAAACTTCTTATACCTTTAATGTCATTGGGACACGACATCTTTTCAATAGCATCAACTTTAGCTTTATCAACTTCAATACCTCTTTCAAAAATTTTATGCCCCAAGACAATGCCTTCATTAACCATAAAGTGGCACTTTTCCCAATTTAAGACGAGACTAGTGTCTTCACATCTCTGCAAAACTCGATCAAGGTTGCTCAAGCAATCATTAAAAGAGGATCCATAAACGGAGAAATCATCCATGAATACCTCACAAATATTTTCACAAAAGTCAGAGAATATAGCCATCATACATCTTTGAAAGGTAGCAGGTTCATTACATAAACCAAAAGGCATGCATCTATAAGCAAAAGTACCGAAAGGGCAAGTAAAAGTAGTTTTTGATTGATAGTCCGCTCACACAGGTATTTGAGAGAAACCAGAATAACCATCTAGAAAGCAGAAATGTGTATGTTTGGATAGTCTTTCTAGCATTTGATCAATAAAAGGTAAAGGGTAATGATATGATCTTTCTTAGTAGCTTTATTTAATTTACAGAAATCAATTACCATCCTATAAACTGTAATAATTCTTTGCGGAATCAAATAATCTTTATCATTAGGAACAACAGTAATACCTCCCTTCTTAGGGACACAATGGACAGGACTTGCCCAATCACTATCAGCAACTGGATAAATTATACCTGCCTCAAGGAGTTTTAGTATCTCCTTTCTTACCACTTCTTCCATCTTACGATTTAACCATCGTTGATGATCTCTAATTGGTTTGGAACCTTCGTCCAATTTAATTTTGTGTTGGCATAGAGTGGGATTAATGCCCTTAATATCATCGAGAGTATATCCAATAGCAGCACGGTGCTTCTTCAGAGTTTTCAATAATCTTTCCTCTTCTTGCTCTGAAAGGTTAGCACTAATAATAATAGGATATATCTTCTTTTCATCAAGATAAGCATACTTAAGATTATTAGGTAAAGGTTTGAGGTAAAACACGGGATCACCATTGGGTGGAGGAGGATCCCCTAGGATTTCAATAGGCAAGTTGTGTTTCAGAATAGGACCTTGTTGAAGGAATACTTCATCTATTTCCCTTCTTTCATTCATAAACATATCATTCTCATGGTCTAGCAAATATTGTTCTAACGGATCAGTAGGAGGTACGGCAATAGAAGCAATACCAATAATTTCATCCTTACTAGGAAATTCTTTATCATGGGGTTGTCTACGAAATTTAGCAAAATTAAACTCATGGTACATATCCCCTAAGCCAATTGTAACAACATCCTTTTTGCAATCAATCCTAGCATTAACAGTATTCAAGAAGGGTCTACCAAATATAATGGGACAAAAGCTATCTCGCGGGGAACCAAGAACAAGAAAATCAGCGGGATATTTAACTTTCCCACACAAGACTTCAACATCTCTAACAATCCCAACTGGGGAAATAGTATCTCTATTGGCAAGCTTAATAGTGACATCAATATCTTCTAACTCAGCAGGTGCGATATCATGCATAATTTCTTCGTATAAGGAATGAGGTATTGCACTAGCACTAGCACCCATATCACATAAGCCATGATAAGAATGATCTCCTATTTTAACAGAAATAACAGGCATGCCTACAACAGGTCTATGTATCTTAGCATCTGGTCTAGCAATATTAGCAGGTTCATCACAGAAGTAAATAACATGCCCATCTATATTATCATCCAAGAGATCTTTAACCATAGCAATACTAGGCTCAACTTTAATTTGCTCAGGAGGTGTATATGTTCTAGTATTACTCTTATGAACCATAGTTGAAGCTTTAGCATGATCCTTTATCCTAACAGGGAAAGGTGGTTTCTCAACATAAGTAGTAGGAACAATAGGATCATTATAAGTGATAGTCTTTTCTTCAACTGTAATAGGTGCAACTACTTTTACCTCAACGGGAGGATTATATTTAAACCACTTCTCCTTAGGGAGGTCAACGTGAGTAGCAAAAGATTCACAGAAAGAAGCTACTATCTCAGAGTCAAGTCCATATTTAGCGCTAAATCCACGAAAAGCATTGGTATCCATAAAAGATTTAACACAATCAAACCTAGGTGCCATACCTGACTCCTTACCATCGTCGGAACCCCAATCTTCAGAGTTGCATTTAATTCTTTCCAATAAATCCCACTTGAATTCAATAGTCTTCAGCATATAAGAACCAGCACAGGAAGTATCAAGCATGGTGCGATCATTGAGAGAAAGCCGAGCATAATTTTTTTTGAATAATCATATCTCTCAAAAGCTCATGATTGGGGCATGAATATAACATTGACTTAAGCCTCCCCTAAGATTGAGTGATGCTTTCTCCTTCACGAGGCCAGAAATTATATATGTAATTATGATCACGATGACCAAGATGCATGGGATAGAACTTCTGGTGAAATTCCAACTTCAATCGTTTATAGTTCCAAGATCCCGTATCATCACATAGCCTATACCATGTCAATGTGTCTCCCTTCAAAGATAAAGGAAAGACCTTCCTCTTAACAACATCATCGGGAATACCTGCAAGCTTAAATAATCCACAAACTTCATCCACATAGATAAGGTGTAAATCGGGATGCAATGTTCCATCTCCTGCAAAAGGATTAGCTAGCAGTTTCTCTATCATAACCGAAGGAATCTCAAAGTAAACATTTTCAGTAGGTTCAGTAGGTTGAGGAGCAACTCTTTGCTCTACTGGTCGGGGTGAAGATGCCCCGAACAAGCCCCTCAAAGGATTATTTTCCATAGTAACAAGTGACAGAAAATTTCAGCACACTATATAAATGTTTCCTTACCAAGTTCCACTCACCAAAGGTGCTTCACTCCCTGGCAACGGTGCCAGAAAAGAGTCTTGATGACCCACAAGTATAGGGGATCTATCGTAGTCCTTCCGATAAGTAAGAGTGTCAAACCCAACGAGGGGCAGAAGGAAATGACGAGCGGTTTTCAGTAAGGTATTCTCTGCAAGCACTGAAATTGTAGGTAACAGATAGTTTTGTGATAAGATAATTTGTAACGGGTAACAAGCAATGAAAGTAAATAAGGTGCAGCAAGGTGGCTCAATCCTTTTTGTAGCAAAGGACAAGCCTGGACAATTTCTTATAATGAGAAAAGCGCTCCCAAGGACACATGGGAATTATCGTCAAGCTAGTTTTCATCACGCTCATATGATTCGCGTTCGTTACTTTGATAATTTGATTTGTTGGTGGACCGGTGCTTGGGTACTGCCCTTACTTGGACAAGCATCCCACTTATGATTAACCCCTATTGCAAGCATCCGCAACTACAAAAGAAGTATTAAGGTAAACCTAACCATAGCATGAAACTAGTCGATCCAAATCAGCCCCTTACGAAGCAACACATAAACTAGGGTTTAAGCTTCTGTCACTCTAGCAACCCATCATATACTTATTACTTCCCAATGCCTTCCTCCAGGCCCAAATAATGGTGAAGTGTCATGTAGTCGATGTTTACATAACACCACTAGAGGAGAGACAACATACATCTCATCAAAATATCGAACGAATACCAAATTCACATGACTACTAATAGCAAGACTTCACCCATGTCCTCAGGAACAAACGTAACTACTCACAAAGCATATTCATGTTCATGATAAGAGGAGTATTAATATGCATTAAGGATCTGAACATATGATCTTCCACCAAGTAAACCAACTAGCATCAACTACAAGGAGTAATCAACACTACTAGCAACCCACAGGTACCAATTTGTGCTTTTGGATACAAGATTGGATACAAGAGATGAACTAGGGTTTGAGAGGAGATGGTGCTGGTGAAGATGTTGATGGAGATTGACCCCCTCCCGATGAGAGGATCGTTGGTGATGATGATGGTGATGATTTCCCCCTCCCGGAGGGAAGTTTCCCCGGCAGAACAGCTTTGCCGGAGCCCTAGATTGGTTCCGCCAAGGTTCCGCCTTGTGGCGGCGGAGTTTCGTCCCGTAAGCTTGCTTATGATTTTTTTTCCAGGGTAAAAGCCTTCATATAGCAGAAGATGGGCACCGGAGGGCCACCAGGGGGCCCACGAGACAGGGGGCGCGCCTAGTAGGGGTGGGCGCTTCCCCCACCCTCATGGTCAGGGTGTGGGCCCCCTCTGGTACTTTCTTTGCTCAATAATTCTTATTAATTCCAAAAATGACTTTCATGGAGTTTCAGGACTTTTGGAGCTGTGCAGAATAGGTTTCCAATATTTGCTCCTTTTCCAGCCAGAATCCCAGCTGTCGGCATTCTCCCTCTTCATGATAAACCTTGTAAAATAAGAGAGAATAGCCATAAGTATTGTGACATAACATGTAATAACAGACCATAATGCAATAAATATCGATATAAAAGCATGATGTAAAATGGACGTATCAGTATGCGGATCATAACTCGTAATAGGAGTCTACAACTTGCAAGATAGGATCAAGAACACAAATATATTCTCGAAAACATAATAGGTTTGGATCTGAAATCATGGCACTTGAGCCCTAGTGACAAGCATTAAGCATAGCAAAGTCATAGCAGCATCAATCTCAGAACATAGTGGATACTGGGGATCAAACCCTAACAAACTAACTCGATTACATGATAAATCTCATCCAACCCATCATCGTCCAGCAAGCCTACGTTGTAATTACTCACGCACGGTGGTGAGCATAAGGAAATTGGTGATGGAGGAAGGTTGATGATGATGATGGCGACGGATCCCCCTCTCCAGAGCCCAAAACAAACTCCAGATCAGCCCTCCTCGGGAAGAACGGGAGGCGACGATGGCTCCATATTGTAAAACGTGATGAATCCTTCTCCTTGATTTTTTCTCCCTGAATGTGAATATATAGAGTTGGAGTTAGGGTCAGAGGAGGTCCAGGGGACCCACAAGGTAGGGGGCACGCCCTCCACCCTTGTGGTTAGCTCGTGGGTCCCCTCCGGTTGATTCTTTAGCCAATATTTTTTATTTATTCCAAAAATATTCTCGGTAAATTTTCAGGTCATTCTGAGAACTTCTATTTCTGCACAAAAATAACACCAGGGCAATTCTGCTGAAAACAACGTCAGTCCGGGTTAGTTCCATTCAAATCATGCAAATCAGAGTCCAAAACAAAGGCAAAAGAGTTTGGAAAAGTAGATACGATGGAGACGTATCAGTACACGAGGGTCTGAATCCTTTCTAAGGTTGCCACAGCCCTCTTTTATAGGCTAAGGGGTTACCACAATGGCAAAACAGTCGTTACCAGTGATTAGGTAGCCAACAGTGCTATCATACCTAACTCTGGCAGACAGGACAAGGTGCATTAAATGCATTGCTAGGTGTCACGTTGTGGATGCAGCCCGGCAAGCCTGTCGCGTCGCTCAATCATCTTTCGTTTGTCTGCTTGACACGCCTCTAGACGGGTATCATATGGAGATAATTTTCCCTCCAAATGGCTGCCACGTGCCAAATGACAGCCACTTAGTCACCTGAGGGCTCGACACCACCCCGATGGATGACTTGCATTGCGATGCGATGGAGCGTTGGAGCGGTGGAGTCTTGGTGGGAAGGTAGACCGCCAGCGGCCCCTGTAGACCTACCGGGGAGAGATTGGTTTCGTCCTTGGGGCGGCCTCGACCTGACCGAGCTCGCCTGCCCGGCAAGGAAGGCTTTCCCTTAGCGATATCTTGCTGTCTTGGCTAGTCTTGGTCTTCTTGATCCGCCCTTTGATTTCTCAAAGAGCTCTCTCTCTCTCTCTCTCTCTCTCTCTCTCTCTCTCTCTCTCTCTCTCTCTCTCTCTCTAGCTTGGTTCTTGGTGAAACTTGCATTCTTGCTGCCGGGTCGGAGGCTCGCTGTCCGTGCACAAGTCAGGGTAAACATACACCCCTGTTTTTGTACCCCGACAAGTAGGGACCCCCATGGTCCATGGTCGCACGCAAGCAACTGTCTCCTTATTACGTGAAAATGAAACATCCCCCTGACATCTGGGGCGCATCATTTCGGAGGCTGACCTATCGGCCTACTAAGTTGACGCGTACCAAGGGCTCTGTCAACATAGTCAATATAATCGATTCTGGCTGCAGTGATCATACGATGTCCATCCAATAGCTGTCGTGCTTCTTCAAGCTCTGGTCTTCTTGCTCCAGCCGCCCAAACCAGCGCTGGTCGTGCCGCCTGCTCCTACCTCCTGTGTCCGGCTGTGCTGCCACCGCTGGCCATGCCATCCCTATACTCACCCACACCTCATGTTATTCTCTGGCGACGGCAACTGTTGTTTGCTTGAACTACATTGGTATTTCCCCAAAGAGGAAGGGATGATGCAGCACAACAATGGTAGGTATTTCCCTCAGTGATGAGATCAAGGTTATTGAACCAGTTGGAGAACCACGCAACACCATGTAAACAACTCCTGCACACAAAGAACAAATACTTGCAACCCGACGTAAGAGAGGGGTTATCAATCCCTCACGGGTAAAAAGATAGATAAAGTTGTAGTAGATTGGATAAATAGATCTCGCGGGAACGCGAGATAAAATAAATTACTAAAAATTGCAGCAAGGTATTTTTGTATTTTTGGTTTAATTGATTTGAAAATAAAAGCAAATAAAAATACATTGAGTAGGCAAATATATTAAAGAAGAGACCCGGGGGCCGTAGGTTTCACTAGTGGCTTCTCTCGAGAAAAATAGCAAAGGTGGGAAAACAATTACTGTTGGGCAATTGATAGAACTTCAAATACTCATGACGATATCCAGGCAATGAACATTATATAGGAATCACGTCCAAGATTAGTAGACCAACTCCTACCTGCATCTACTACTATTACTCCACACATCGACCGATATCCAGCATGCATCTAGTGTATTAAGTTCATGGAAAAATGGAGTAATGCAAAAAAGAATGGTGACATGATGTAGACAAGATCTATTATGTAGAAATAGACCCCATCTTGTTATCCTTAATAGCAACGATACATACGTGTCATTTCCCCTTCTGTCACTGCGATCAAGCACCATAAGATCGAACCCATCACAAAGCACCTCTTCCCATTGCAAGATAAATAGATCAAGTTGGCCAAACAAAACCCAAATACCAAAGAAGAAATACGAGGCTATAAGCAATCATGCATATAAGAGATCCAAGAAGACTCAAATAACTTTCAGGGATAAAAACATAGATCTAATCATAAACTCAAAGTTCATCGGACCCCAACAAACACACCGCAAAAAGAGTTACATCATGTGGATATTCAAGAGACCATTGTATTGAGAATCAAACGAGAGAGAGGAAACCATCTAGCTACTAATTACGGACCCGTAGGTCTACAAAGAACTACTCACGCATCATCGAAGAGGCACCAATGGACATGATGAACCCCTCCGTGATAGTGTCTAGATTGGATCTGGTGTCTCTGGAACTTGCGGCGGCTGGAATTAATTTTCGTCGACTCCCCCCTGGGTTTCTGGAATATTGGGGGTATTTATAGAGCAAAGAGGTGGTGCGGGAGGCCATCGAGGTGGTCATAACCCACCTGGGCGCGCCTGGGCCCCCAGGTGTGCCCTGGTGGGTTGTGCCCCCCTCGAGGCACCCCTCCGGTACTTCTTCAGCCCATCTTGTGTCTTCTGGTCCAGAAAAAATCCACAAAAAGTTTCGCTCCGTTTAGACTCCCTTTGGTATTGATTTCCCGCGATGTAAAAAACAAGCAAAAAACAGCAACTGGCACTAGGCACTATGTCAATAGGTTAGTACCAAAAAATGATATAAAATGATTATAAAACATCCAAGAATGATAATATAGTAGCATGGAACAATAAAAAATTATAGATACATTGGAGACGTATCAGCATCCCCAAGCTTAATTCTTGCTCGTCCTCGAGTAGGTAAATGATAAAAACAGAATTTTTGATGTGGAATGTTGCCTAACATATTCATCACATATTCTTTTGTTTGTAGCATGGACATTTGGAATTTTGTATGGTTCAAAGCAATAGTCTAGTTATGACATGAAGACTTTAGTACTCAAGCATATCAACAAACAACCAAGTCTTTCAAAATATCAACGCTAAAGAAAGTTATATATCCCTAGCCCATTATGCTCAACCATTGATCCATTCAAAAAACACACTCGAATACTAGCTATACCCAATGCTCAAGTACGATCATAGTACATGTCAGTCCTTGATAATAGAAGATGGAGACTCAAGTAAAGATAAAAATTGCATAAAGTAAAAGAAAGGCCCTTTGTAGAGGGAAGTAGGGATTTGTAGAGGTGTCAGATCTCAAAATAAAAATTGAGAAATAAAAACATTTTGGGAGGCATACTTCTCCCACCAATGAAAATGACTTAGAGTTCCCAACACTTCCCATGCTAGATATATCATAAGAGGTTCCCAAACAGAAAATAAAGTTTATTCCTTTTTTCACCATACTTTCACTTTCCATGGCTAACTGTATCCACGGGTGCCCTCCATACTGATACGTCTCCAACGTATCTATAATTTATGAAGTATTCATGCTAATATATTATCATTCTTAGATGTTTTACAATCATTTAATAGCAACTTTATATCATTTTTGGGACTAACCTACTGACCCAGTGCATAATGCCAGTTGCTATTTCTTGCTTGTTTTTTACATCGCAGGAAATCAATATCAAACAAAGTCCAAACACCGCATAACTTATTGGAGATTTCTTGTGGACCAGAAGGAACCCAATGGGCCTGAGCTGCACCTGGGGGGTGCCCCAAGGGGGGCACAACCCACCAGGACGCCAGGGCCCCCTGGTGCACCCAGGTGGGTTGTGCCCACCTCGGTGGCCTCCCGCACCCCTTCTTCGACCTATAAAATCCCGAATATTCCAAAACCCTTCGGGGTAGCCCTAGATCAGAAGTTCCGTCGCCGCAAGGCCTCTGTATCCATGAGATCCAATCTAGACCATGTTCTGGCACCCTGTCGGAGGGCGGAATCATCTCCGGTGGCCATCTTCATCATCCAGGCGGCCACCACGATGAGGAGGGAGTAGTCCACCCACGGGGCTGAGGGTTTGTACCGGTAGCTATGTGTTTAATCTCTCTCTCTCTCTCTCTCGTGATCTTGAGATGTCACGATCTTGATGTATCGTGGGCTTTGTTAGCATAGATGGATAATATGATGTTTCTCCCCTCTCTACTCTTGTTGTGATGAATTGAGTCTTCACCCTTTGAAGTTTTGTCTTGTCGGATTGAATGCTCAGATATGAAAACACATGATATATGTCTTGCCGTATGAATACTTGAGGTGACAATGGGGTATCATATTGATTCACTTGATATATGTTATGGCACTTAACTTGTGGATTCCTGTGGTGGCATTGGGGTAATCTATGCATAGGGGTTGATGCATGTTTTATTATCTTTTCTCCGATTGAAACTTTGGGTCCCCTTGTAGTTCTTTGTGTTGGATTGAGCATTATGAATCTGAAATTGATTGATACATATCGTATAATTAACTCACAGGTACTCGCGGTGACATTGGGGTATCTAGGTGACATTAGAGTTGGTCGATATGTGTCATATGGTGTTATTTTAGTACGAACTCTTGATTAGATTGATCGGAAAGAATAGCTTGCTATTATTTTAGTACGAACTCTAGGATAGATTGATCAGAAAGAATAGCTTTAAGCTAGTTTCGTACCCTACAAACAATTTCTATCTTTTGTTCTCCGCTAATAGGAACTCGGGAGTGATTCTTTATTGCACTTTGAGGGATAATCATATGATCCAACTATGTTAGCATTGTTGAGAGGTTGCACTAGTGAAAGTATGCACCCTAGGCCTCATTTTCCGTCATTGCAATACCGTTTGTGCTCCGTTTACTATTTACTACCTTGCTGTTTCTTATTGTTCGCATTATAAAAACTCATATCTACTATCCATACTACACTTTTATCACTATCTCTTTGCCGAACTAGTGCACCTATACAATTTGCCATTGTATTGGGTGTGTTGGGGACAAAAGAGATTTCTTACATTTGATTGCAGGGTTGCTTGAGAGAGACTATCTTCATCTTATGCCTCCCACAGATTGATAAACCTTAGGTCATCCACTTGAGGGAAAATTGTTGTTGTCCTACAAAACACTGCGCTTGGAGGCCCAACACGTGTCTACAAGAATAAAGTTACTAGTAGACATCAAGCTCTTTTCTGGCGCTGTTGTCGGGGAGGTGAGTGCTTGAAGGTATATCTTTAGATCTTGCAAGTGAATTTTTTTGTTTCTTGTTTTATCACTAGTTTGGTTTATAAAATAAAACTAAAAAAATGGAATTAAGGTTGCATCATATTATTGATCATCTTTATAATATCTTTCTTGAAAATGATGGTTCGGAAAATTGTGCTCAATTGTTATAAGAAGAAGTCCATAAAATGTTTGGCACAGAATATTTGAATGATGAGCATGATTGCAATATTGTTGGTATGAACCCTTTGAATATCCATGATGCTAATGATATACAAAGCCACAAGCTTTGTGTTGACGCTCAAAAGTGGCACAATGGTAAAAGTTTGTTTAAGCTATGTCAAGATTAATTCAAACTTATGATTGGAGGTCACCATGGTATGGATCTTTTCGAGAAGATCAAGATGGATATGAAAATGGTCTAAAACGGAGCTCGGATGCAAAAGTTATGACAAGTTCAGATATGCTCATGTTGACACCAGATTAAAGAATGGATGGAAATCCAATTAACATGTCCTCATATGGAAAAATGATCAACACGAGTTGTCTTCGTCTCGTCGAAACGGTCGATTTTGATATAAAAGTCGTCTTAATCCGAGGTCGTATGAAAAAGTTATAGCCAGTGAAAGATGCTACTACACTGGATGGCCGGACACTCCGGGAAAAACCATCCAGGTTTTGATTTCTCTGTAGATGGCCGGACACTCCGGGTATTTTCGTCCGGGTTTTGAATTTCGCTGCTGCAGACTTCGGAAAACAGCAGAAAACCCCCTCAAGATGGCCTCAGATCAAAAAACCTTCAACATAAAGTTGTTCGTCTCATCGAAGCGGTCAAGATTGCTTTTGGGCTTGTTTCCATCCGAGATAGGTTACTCCCCCAAACATGGCCCGCAAGGTGCAGCCAGATTTTACTGAACAGTTTTGGAAAGTTCGGACCAAACAAATCCGAATTGGACTAGGATTTTTGACGTGAATTGAAGCCTTTTCCTTGCACGGGAAGTCCAGCCGCCTCTTATATACTTAAGGGGTGACGGCCGATTGAAAAACAACACACAATCGCAAACGCATCTACAACTTTTTCATCTATGTTTTGTTCCTCCCTCGTTCTTGCTCCCTCATTCTTCGTCGTTCTTCGTGTTGGAGAGCTGCGAATACCGAGGCTCTAGGGGCGGCTTGACCGACCTAGGGCAGCCCATAGCCGCCGCACTCCCCGACGGGGTCCCTCCAGGGAGTGTAGGGTTTCGGGTCTTCAAAAGCTCTCGCCGGTCGACTTGCGAATCACGCTTCCCGTGAGACTCCTTCGATGTGAGCTGCGGTGCACCACCCCCGGCATCGAGGGTACACGTGACGTGTTCGTGTGCGAACACACTTTTTGGCGACTCCGCTGGGGAAAAAGATCAATCATCATCATCATCATCATCATCCATCATGTCTGGCAACCACAAGATCCCCAAACCCTCGGAAATCGACGCCGATAACATAATCAAGCTCAATTTTGAGGAGTTATCGGAGGAACATCGCCAAGCTTATGAGGAGTACAAGAAGGCACGTGAAGAGAAGGAGATGCAGGAGTTCCTTGCTAAGTTCAAAAAGGATCATCAAGGCAATATCACTCCGGTTGGAGAAATCAAGTTTCCTCCTCTTCATGATGAACAGGTTAAACCCTCTGTAAGTAATACCTTCTCTCCTGAGGTATGGGCTGAAATTGATAGTCGCATTACTGATAGCAATAATCTTTTATACCAAATTTTCTTGGAAAATAGTAATGCTAAAAATAGTGTGCCTCAATCATCTAGTGGTAATGTTGCTGTGCCTGTTACCGCAGAAATCCCTAGTCCAACTTTACCTATTTCATCG
>NC_041385.1:489882914-489910594 GCF_002162155.2 Triticum dicoccoides
GCCGACGAATTTTTATCCTAGCCCCACAAATCAAATTGTTGCTGCACCCATTAATCCGATCATGAGTATGCCAAGTTCGGTGGTGACGATGAACCAAACCCTACCTACAAGAGCAAACACTATTAGATCCCTGCCGAATTACAATTTGGCATGCATGCCACAATTCACACCTGCAACTACTAACCCTACTCCTCCTATGCTACCGCCACAAGCTTCATCGTCCACTGTGGATGATGGTCTAGCTAATCTTAGAGGGGAGATGGCTAAGATGCTCCGAGAAAATTTTGGAGTTGAGTTACCAAGGAACCGTATTTATCAAAAGCCATATCCAGAATACTTTGATGCAATTCAATGCCCTCCGGGATATAAAATTCCAGATTTTGTTAAGTTTAATGGAGAGGGCACAAAAACCACCTAGGAGCATGTTAGTCAGTACTTGGCACAATTAGGTGAGGCAAGTTCACGAGATGAGTGGAGAGTACGTTATTTTCCTTTATATTTAACCGGTACTGCTTTCTCGTGGTTTTCTGCGTTACCACCTGGTTCTATTACTACATGGTTTCATTTGGAATAAAAGTTTCATGATCACTTCTACAGTGGTGACAATGAGCTTAAACTATCCCATCTTACATCGGTTAAGCAAAAGTATGATGAATCGGTCTCCGATTATGTCAAAAGATTTAGGGATAAAAAAAACCAGTGCTATAGTTTGGTGATAACTGAAAGAGATTTGGCTGATCTTGTGCTTAGTGGTTTGAGAACTCACATTAGAGAAAGGCTAGAAGGATACGAGTTTTTAAATATCAACCAAGTCTTGCAAAGGGCTTTGGCTCAAGAAAGCCAAAGCAAAGATTTTAAAGAGGTGCATAGATATAAAACTGATCGTCCTAAAATGAATATGGTTGAGTATGATAGTGACCACTCAGACGATGAGGGTGATATTTATGCTACTGAATTTGTTTGGCCATCTAAGGCCAAACCATTTACTTGCAATGATTTAAAGCCGATTCATAAGAATCGTGATGCAGAGATGAAATTTACTTTCAACATTGCTAAGTGTGATAGAATATTTGATGCTTTGTTGCAAGCCAAGATTATTAGAGTATCTCATACTTTACCGTTGTTCGAAGAGCTGAAACGGCGTGCTTATTGCAAGTATCATAATTCTTTTTCTCATGCTACTAATGAGTGTAATGTTTTTCGACGACAGATACAATCGGCCATTAATGACGAACGATTGAATTTTTCTGAAATGCAAGTTGATAAGCAGCCTTTCCCAATGAACACCATGGATTTGGAGGGGAAGAAGATGTTAATTTGGCCCAACATAGCCGAATCAACTAATAAAAATAATATTGTCATTGGTGAGCCTAGGGAAAATGAGGAGAGCAACAAGGTCTTGGGGAGACAAGTTGTGCTTGACAAGCAACCCGGTGGCAAGGAGGTAATCAAGATCACCATCAAGAATCCTACACTCGGGGGGCAATCACAAGTGCAAGAGAACACTCATGTCAAAATTGTTAAGCCCAAGAGTCCAGAGGTTGGCAAGTGGAAGACGAATGAAGCTAAAGTGTAGCGCAAGAGAATCAAGCCAACTTTTGATATGCTGTTGTCCAAGTATGCCAATCAAGCGGATGGTTCTAGCTCTAACCGGTCATCAAATTTGAAGCGCTCAACATCACCTCCGAGGGAAGAATCTCATCATCACGCAAGGCCATATGGGTCATGGGCACCAAGACCATGGATGGCGCCACCCCCCTATGCGCCATACTACATGGGAGGCTTCAATGGAGGATGGGGGCAGCCCCCAATGGCCCCTTATGCTTTTCATCCGGGTTGGGCAGAACCAAGGAGGCCCGTTCATGAGAGGCTTTCTTATCCCACACAAGGCCGTTTGAACAATGGTTTCAATCGGCCAATGCAAGATAATCAAAAAAGGGTCAACCGGCAAGTGTGGCGTGCCAAATCACCAAGTGCTGAAATTTCAGAGCCTAGCAAGCAAAAGGAGAAGAATGCTAGTGGTGAAACTATTATGATAGGCACTAAAGAATTAATAATCAAAGAGCCGATTATTGTTGATAATCCGGCTAATTCTAATAAAGATGTGGCTGCGGTCCAGCAAGGCCCCATGAGTAATGATCATGAATCTAGCATAAGCAAGGCCAAGTCGAGGGATCCAAAATATACTCAGCCTAAGTGGTGTCCTTCCGGTCTGACCAAGGCACAAAAAAGGAGATTGCAGCGCATGGGGAGTCATGAGAAGGAGGAACAAGAAGCAGAAAATCTAAGGGATAAATTATTCAATGAAAGCCATCCCATGGTACCCCCAAAACAAGTGTGGAGGCCAAAGCAAAAGGAAAACATTGCAGCTTCTGCATTAATCATAGCAACACCTACACCACCAACGGAGGATGATGCGGCTACTATTACATCGTCCACTTTGCCTACTACTTCCTCTTCCCTTGAAGATATTTCGGAGTCAGTGGACATGCTTGCGAAAGGAGAGTCTACACCAGTTCATGAAGGTATGGATATTAATATGGTGTATTACTTACCCGCTGAATTTCGTGCTATAGATGAAGAAGGGGAAGTATCTCAGCTAGATTTTGGTCCTAAAAATGCTATATTCGAGAAGCCAAAAGAACTGGTGACGCACTTGAAGCCATTGTTCCTTAAAGGTCATATTAATGGATCGCCGGTAGCTAGAATGCTTGTCGATGGTGGTGCTGTGGTGAATCTTATGCCATATTCGGTCTTCAAAAAATTGGGGATGCGTGATGAAGAGTTAATAAAGACCAACATAGTGCTTAATGGATTTGAAGGCAAAGAGAAAACTGAAGCCAAAGGTGTGATGTATGTGGAGCTTACGGTGCGAAGAAAAACTTTGGCTACCGCATTCTTTGTCGCCGAGGTGCAAGGTAACTACAATGTGATATTAGGCCGCGATTGGGTTCATGCGAACCAATGCGTGCCATCTACTATGCACCAGCTTTTGATTCAATGGGTTGATGATGAAGTAGAAGTCATTCATGCGGATAATTCGGCTTGTGTTGCTTTGGCCGATGCATCGGTGGATTGGCAACATCCCAATGCTACTTGCTTGACGGGGCGCGACTTATCAGAATATGATTTTCTTAGCACCACAAAAAGTGGTTTCGTGCCTGTTTCTTTAAAGCCGGTTGGCGATAATAGGCTCCAAGGTATGATATATTTAAATGGATCCTAACTCAGAGTGGTTAAAAAAGCGTCTTGTAGAATATCGGTCCAATGAGAACAATATGTATGAGTCCATAAAAGAGTTAGATGATATGGATAAGTTAGGACAAGGTTTTACATCGGCCGACCCATTAGAAGAGATAGATATAGGAGATGGTTCAATTCCTAGGCCGACATTTGTAAACGAAAATTGAAGAGCCGATCATAAGGCTAAGTTGATCGAGCTATTGAAAGAATATGTTTGTTGCTTTGCATGGGAATATCATGAGATGCTGGGTTCAAGCCGAGAGCTAGTGGAGCATCGGTTACCTATAAAGGACGGTTTTAGACCATACAAGCAATCGGCTAGAAAGTTTAATCCAAAAACGTATGACCGGATCAAGGAAGAGATTGATCGTTTTCTTAAAGCTAATTTTATTAGACCTTGCAGGTATGCCGAGTGGATTTCTAACATTGTACCAGTAGAGAAGAAAGGCTCTGGCAAGTTGAGGGTGTGCATTGATTTCAGAGATTTGAATAGAGCTACACCTAAAGATGAGTATCCCATGCCAATAGCCGATATGCTTATTAATGATGCTTCTGGACATAAGGTCATTAGCTTTCTTGATGGTAATGCGGGGTATAACCAGATTTTTATGGCCGAAGAGGACATGTCCAAAACGAGTTTTCGATGTCCTGGTTTTCTTGGTTTATTTGAGTGGACAGTGATGACCTTTGGATTAAAAAATGTCGGTGCCACGTATCAAAGGGCTATGAATTTAATTTTTCATGATTTACTTGCTGTTATACTTGAGGTTTATATTGATGATATTGTTGTCAAATCGGATGCTTTTGAATCTCACTTAGCTGATTTGCGTTTGGATTTTGAAAGAATGAAGAAATATGGGCTGAAAATGAATCCTTTGAAGTGTGCCTTTGGTGTATCGGCTGGGAAGTTTCTGGGTTTCATTATTCATGAAGATGGCGTGGAAATTGATCCCAAAAAGATAGAAGCTATACATAAAGTACGGGCTCCAACATGCAAGAGAGATATGCAAAAATTCCTTGGCAAGGTCAATTATTTGAGGAGGTTCATAGCCAATCTATCAGGGAAGGTTGATGCATTTACTCCTATCCTTCGGTTAAAGAATGATGTTGATTTTACTTGGGGGGCAAAACAGCAAGAGACATTTGATATGATTAAGAAATATGAGCCGAAGGTTATTGGATGCCGAGACAAGGTATACATTTATTGAGAAACTATGCTTATGCTTATATTATGCTTGCACAAAATTGAGACATTATCTAGTGCCTAGTACTTGCATTATAGCTTGTCAAACTGATGTCATCAAATACATGTTGCATAGGCCAATTCTTAGTGGTAGAATTGGCAAGTGGGCTTATGCTTTAATTGAATATGATTTGGCTTACGAATCTCTGAAATCCATGAAAAGCCAAATTGTTGCTAATTTTATTGTTGAGCATCGGATTGATGACAAGCATGATATTAATATAAACCTTGTCTCATTAGTACCATGGAGATTATATTTTGATGGTTCAGTGTGTACCAATGGCCAAGGTGTTGGTATTGTTTATGTATCTCCTCATGGTGCTATTTTTGAAGCCTCATGCCACTTAGAATACTTTTGCACAAATAATCAAGCCGAATATGAAGCATTGTTATTCGTCTTAGAGATGTTGCTTGCCATAGGTGCTATACATATTGAGGCTTTTGGTGATTCGTTATTAGTAGTGCAACAAATATCCAAAGTCTTTCAATGTTTTGACGAATCACTTAATGTTTATCTTGATAAATGTCTAGATATAATTTCAGATTTGGATTATTTTAGCATTGCTCATATATCTAGACATGACAATTGGAGAGCAAATGAGTTGGCACAACAAGCATCCGGCTATCATGTTGATCGTGGCATGTTTCATATTTCTCATAGGCCGATGTCTAGTCTTGCCAACATAGGGGAGGCCGAACCGGAGCCCACCGTTTCAGCCACTAATGAAAAATTTAATGCAGGAGAAAATCAAGACTGGAGGAAACCCATTATTGATTATTTGTGTGATCCTAGTAAAAGGGTGGACAGGACTGTTCGGTGTATGGCTTTCAAATACACAATGAGAGATGATGGTCTCTATCGCCGAACGGTTGATGATGTTCTTTTAAAGTGCTTGGACGAGGACCAAGCGAGAGTTGCTATGGGAGAGGTCCATGAAGGTATTTGTGGCACTCATCAGTCGGCTCCCAACATGAAATGGCTATTACGACGTGCTGGGTTTTATTGGCCGATGATGGTTAATGATTGCTTCCGGTATTATAAAGGATGTGAAGCTTGTCAAAAGTTTGGTGATATTCAGTTGGCTCCCGCTGCTATGTTACATCCTATTATCAAGCCGTGGCCTTTTAGAGGTTGGGGATTAGACTTTATTGGAGAGATTCATCCTTCTTCTTCAAAGGGGCATCGGTTCGTGTTGGTGGCGACTGATTATTTCACTAAATGGTCTGAAGCAATACCACTCAAAAATATGATGCATACAGAGGTAATTCAATTCATAACTGAGCATATTATTCATAGATTCGGCATTCCTCAAACATTAACTACGGACCAAGGTTCATCCTTTATGTCACATCAAGTCAGAGAATTTGCTGAATCATATAAGATAAAGTTGCTCAATTCGTCTCCATATTATGCCCAAGCCCATGGACAAGCTGAGTCTAGTAATAAAATATTAATCAAGCTCATCAAGAAGAAGATTGAGGATAATCCAAGGAGATGGCATGAGCTATTGTCCGAAGCTTTGTGGGCACATAGGATCTCAAGGCATGGTGCTACAAAGGTGACTCCATATGAGCTCGTAAATGGTCAGGACGCCGTTTTACTAGTGGAAGTGAATTTAAGTGCTTTGAGAATAGCCAAACAAAATGATTTATCGGCTGTGGACTTCTATAACTTGATGATGGACAATATTGATGAAGTTGCCGATAAACGTTTGGTTGCTTTAAAGGACATAGAGAGGGATAAGTTGAGGGTGGCAAGAGCTTACAATAAGAAGGTCAAATTGAAGAATTTTCAAGTTGGCGATCTTGTGTGGAAGGTGATTCTACCAATTGGTTCAAAAGATAGAAAGTTCGGGAAGTGGTCTCCAAGTTGGGAAGGTCCTTTTAAGATTACAAGAGTGGTTCTCGGAAACTCATATTTGGTGGAATCCGTATAAGGCACATTATTACCTCGAGCTCTCAATGGCAAATATTTAAAGAAGTATCACCCAAGTGTGTGGCAAGAAGCCTAGATAGGCAAACGGCCGATATATAACTATCGCCCTTAGCATAAACATGGATGATATATAATTATCGCCCTAAGAACATATAAATGGCCGATAGAGTGTTGACATCGTCCTTAGAACAAATATGGTACAAGTTATTTTTCGGCATCCTAGCTTTGCCGAAAAATAGGGGGCATGTGTTGACGCTCAAAAGTGGCACGATGGTAAAAGTTTCTTTAAGCTATGTCAAGATTAATTCAAACCTATGATTGGAGGTCACCATGGTATGGATCTTTTCGAGAAGATCAAGATGGATATGAAAATGGTCTAAAACGGAGCTCGGATGCAAAAGTTATGACAAGTTCAGATATGCTCATGTTGACACCAGATTAAAGAATGGATGGAAATCCAATTAACATGTCCTCATATGGAAAAATGATCAACACGAGTTGTCTTCGTCTCGTCGAAACGGTCGATTTTGATATAAAAGTCGTCTTAATCCGAGGTCGTATGAAAAAGTTATAGCCAGTGAAAGATGCTACTACACTGGATGGCCGGACACTCCGGGAAAAACCATCCGGGTTTTGATTTCTCTGTAGATGGCCGGACACTCCGGGTATTTTCGTCCGGGTTTTGAATTTCGCTGCTGCAGACTTCGGAAAACAGCAGAAAACCCCCTCAAGATGGCCTCAGATCAAAAAACGTTCAACATAAAAGTTGTTCGCCTCATCGAAACGGTCAAGATTGCTTTTGGGCTCGTTTCCATCCGAGATAGGTTACTCCCCCAAACATGGCCTGCAAGGTGCAGCCAGATTTTACCGAACAGTTTTGGAAAGTTCGGACCAAACAAATCCGAATTGGACTAGGGTTTTGGACGTGAATTGAAGCCTTTTCCTTGCACGGGAAGTCCAGCCGCCTCTTATATACTTAAGGGATGACGGCCGACTGAAAAACAACACACAATCGCAAACGCATCTACAACTTTTTCATCTACGTTTTGTTCCTCCCTCGTTCTTGCTCCCTCATTCTTCGTCGTTCTTTATGTTGGAGATTTGCGAATACCGAGGCTCTAGGGGCGGCTTGACCGACCTAGGGCAGCCCATAGCCGCCGCACTCCCCGACGGGGTCCCTCCCGGGAGTGTAGGGTTTCGGGTCTTCAAAAGCTCTCGCCGGTCGACTTGCGAATCGCGCTTCCGGTGAGACTCCTTCGACGTGAGCTGCGGTGCACCACCCCCGGCATCGAGGGTACACGTGACGTGTTCATGTGCGAACACTTGGGGATGCTATGTTTGATGAAGATGATATTTTTAGTCCCCCAAGTTTTGATGAGCAAGTTTATTATGATGAAAGCATGCCTCCTATCTTTGATGATTATGGTGATGACATGTATGCTATATTGAAAATGATAACCTTGAACCTTGTCATCATTATTTTAATTTTCAATCCCATGATTGTTATTTTGTTGAGTTTGCTCCCACTACTATTCATGAGAATAAATTTGCTTACGTGGAGAGTAATAAAATTTCTATGCTTGTGGATCATGAAAAGAATGCTTTATGTGATGGCTATATTATTGAATTCATCCATGATGCTACTGAAAATTATTATGAGGCAGGAACTTATGCTTGTAGGAATTGCAATAATATCAAGTTTCCTCTCTATGTGTTGAAAGTTTTGAAGTTATGCTTGTTTTGCCTGCTAGTTGATTCTTGTTCCCATAAGTTGTTTGCTCACAAAATACGTATGCATAGGAAGTGGGTTAGACTTAAGTGTGCTAGTCATATGCTTCATGATGCTCTCTTTATATTTCAATTCTTATCTTTTATGCGAGCATTATTGAACTCATCATGCCTAGCTAAAAGGCATTAAAGAAAAGCGCTTGTTGGTAGACAACCCAACACTTTTACCTACTGTTTTTGTGTGTTCACGTGATTATGCTACTGTAGTAATCATGTTTTATTTTTTTCGTTTCAATAAAGTGCCACGTAAAGCCTTTGGGATCATGTTGGGTGATGGTTGATTTGATCTTGCTGAAAAACAGAAACTTTTACACTCACGAAAATAACTCTCATTTTTAACAAAAGAGTGATTTTGAGTTGATTCTTTTTGCATAAGATTAATATACAAATTGCTCATGTGTTCATATTTTTTTCATATTTTTTGAAGTAGCAGAAGTATGGTTTGAGTATAGATTACTACAGACTGTTCTGTTTTTGACATATTCTGTTTTCAATGCATAGTTTCCTTGCTTCCTTGTTTCTATGGCTTATATTGCTCAATATAAATTGCGGAAATGATATGCTACAGTAGGCATTGTGTGGAAACAATTATGAATCTTGTCTTTGACAGTACCAAAAGTGAAATGGTTTGCTCTTTATCATACTAACCTATCACACAAGGTTCCGCTAAGTTTTGTGTGATTGAAGTTTTCAAGTTTTGGGTGAGATGTCGATATGAGGAGAATAAGGAGTGACAAGACCCTAATATTGGGGATTCCTGAGGCACCCCAAGGTAATATTCAAGGAAGATCCAAGCAACTAAGATTGGGGATGCCCCGGATGGCATCCCCTCTTTTGTCTCCAACATTACCGGTAACCTCACTTGGAGCTATGTTTTCATTCGTCACATGATATGTGTTTTGCTTGGAGCATCAATTTATTTTGCTAGTATTTGCTTGCTGTTATTTATAATAATGTCTTGCATATTTTATTTCAACAAAAGTGGCAATGATAGCCTTTGCCATGCTTATTTTGCAAGTATACTTGTTGCTGTTTGAAAACAGAAAGTTTATTGATGTTGCAAAATTTCCCTAGAAAATTTAGAATATGATAAATTGTTGATTTTTTTGAAAAATAAGGTCTGATAAATTTTCTACAGTGTAGTATTTTTCTCATAATTTTTGGAGTTAGGGAAGTATGATGAATCGTGCATTCTTTACAGACTATACTTGTTTGGCAGATTGTTGTTATGTTTGCATTGTTTGCATTGTTTGCATATGTTTGCTTGTTCAATGATTCTATTTGAGGATAGGAGTATTAAATATGTAGACGCATTTAGTAGGCAATGTTGAATAATAATTTTAGTGATTTGCTACAGTAGATAATGATAAGGTTTTTGCATTGGTTTATACTAACTTATCTCACGAGTTCTTGTTGAGTTTTGTGTGGATGAAGTTTTTGAGATTTAGGGAAACCGTGATATGAGAGGAATTAAGGAGACACAAAGCTCAAGCTTGGGGATGACAAAAGCATCCCAAGCTAATATTTTAATAAGTCCCAAGCATCTAAGCTTGGGGATGCCCCGGTAGGCATCCCACCTTTCTTCTTCAACAATTATTGGTTAGTATCGGTTGAGCCTAAATCACATGAGTTGTGCTACTCTTGAAATGTCATTTATTTTAATTTGTCTTACTGTTTTAATAAAATACTTAGACCTGATTTTTTTTAAATAAAATAGAGTCCTGAAATAGGAGGCTAGGTAAGCGGCATTAACATCCCATCAATGAAGCTCTTTTCCATGGAATTGCTCTAGTGCTTCACTTATATCCTATGAGTAAATTGTTGAATGAATTGAATATCATGAAGTTGAACTTACATGTTCATATCATGCCTAGTAGTGGCTTCACATTTGGTTTAGGAAGTGAAAGATTTTGAAGCTTGACAATCACAATATTGGTCATACAAGCAATTCACGAATAATTAGTATAAGGAAGAGAACTTTCACATGCAAATACACTATCTTGGAAATCTTTTGTGATTGTGAGCCCCCATCAAAATATTATGTGCCAAAATTGTTGATGTTGGACAAGGAAGACAATGTAATGATTTATGTTTGTTCATATTCACATAGAAGTTATATTGTCATAGATCCTTCAACATGTGGTGCTTGCCCCCTATCTTTGCTAGACAAAAATTCCGCACCAAGTAGAGATACTACTTGTGCATCCAAAAACCTTTAAACCCAAATCTTGTTTTGAGAGTCCACCATACCTACCTAAGGATTGAGCAAGATCCTTCAAGTAAGTTGTCATCGGTGCAATAAGGCAATAAAATTTGCTTCTAAAAGTGTTAGATCATTTAGTGTAAGAGAAAATTGAGCGTTGTACAAACTTGTTATGGCAAAGAATAAAAGCGACAGACTGCATAATAAAGGTTTCTATCATAAGGGCAATATAATGTGACATTCTTTTGCACTAAGGGGTTGAGCATACAAACAAATAAGTGCATGGCAACCTCTGCTTCCCTTAGGGCCTGAGCTGCACCTAGGGGGTGCCCCGAGGGGGGCACAACCCACCAGGGCGCACTAGGGCCCCCTGGCGCGCCCATGTGGGTTGTGCCCACCTCGGTGGCCTCCCGCACCCCTTCTTCGCCCTATAAAATCCCAAATATTCCAAAACCCTTTGGGGTAGCCCTAGATCAGAAGTTCCGCTACCGCAAGGCCTCTGTATCCATGAGATCCAATCTAGACCCCGTTCTGGCACCCTAATGGAAGGGGGAACCATCTCCGGTGGTCATCTTCATCATCCCGGCGGCCACCACGATGAGGAGGGAGTAGTCCACCCTCGGAGCTGAGGGTTTGTACCAGTAGTTATGTGTTTAATCTCTCTCTCATAATCTTGAGATGTCACGATCTTGATGTATTGTGGGATTTGTTAGGATAGATGGATCATATGATGTTTCTCCCCTCTCTACTCTTTTGTTGATGAATTGAGTCTTTACCCTTTGAAGTTTTGTCTTGTTGGATTGAATGTTCAAATCTAAAAACACATGATATATGTCTTGCCGTATGAATACTTGAGGTGACAATGGGGTATCATATTGATTCACTTGATATATGTTATGGCACTCAACTTGCGGATTCCCGTGGTGACATTGGGGTAATCTATGCATAGGGGTTGATGCACGTTTTTATTATCTTTTCTCCGATAGAAACTTTGGGGTCCCCTTGTAGTTCTTTGTGTTGGATTGAGCATATGAATCTGAAATTGTTTGATACATATCGTATAATTAACTCACGGGTACTCGCGGTGACATTGGGGTATCTAGGTGACATTAGAGTTGGTTGATATGTGTTATATGGTGTTATTTTAGTACAAACTCTTGATTAGATTGATCAGAAAGAATAGCTTGCTATTATTTTAGTATGAACTCTAGGATAGATTGATAAGAAAGAATAGCTTTAAGCTAGTTTCGTCCCCTACAAACAATTTCTATCTTTTGTTCTCCGCTAATAGGAACTTGGGAGTGATTCTCTATTGCACATTGAGGGATAATCATATGATCCAACTATGTTAGCATTGTTGAGAGATTGCACTAGTGAAAGTTTGCACCCTAGGCCTCATTTTCCATCATTGCAATACCGGTTGTGGTCCATTTACTATTTACTACGTTGTTGTTTTTTATTGTCCGCATTACAAAAACTCATATCTACTATCCATACTACACTATTATCACCATCTCTTCGTTGAACTAATGCACCTATACAATTTGCCATTGTATTGGGTGTGTTGGGGACATAAGAGATTTCTTGCATTTGATTGCAGGGTTGCTTGAGAGAGACTATCTTCATCCTACGCCTCCCACGGATTGATAAACCTTAGGTCATCCACTTGAGGGAAAATTACTGTTGTCCTACAAAACTCTGCGCTTGGAGGCCCAACACGTGTCTACAAGGATAAAGTAGCGTAGTAGACATCACATACCAACACTTTCCAAGGAATTTATTATTTGACAACATAAAGTAAATTCATTTTCCATTTCGGGACTAGGCATCCATAATACCTTTGTCGTACTCTCGTGCAATGACAAGTGAATAAATACTCATTGTGAGAATAACTCATCTAGCATGGAAAACATCGGCCACCCCTCACCGCCTCGCGAGCCGTACAAGCACACAAAGAGAAATTTATTTTGAAAATTAGAGATGGCACATACAAATTTGCTTAGAACAGCATGGAAATACCACATATAGGTAGGTATAGTGGACTCATATGGCAAAATTGGTTTAAAGGGTTTTCGATGCACAAGTAGTGATCATACTTTGTGCAAATGAAGGCTAGCAAAAAGATTGAGAAGCGTCCAACCAAGAAACAAAAAACCTAGTAAGAGAGCATTAAGCACAACTAACACCGAATAATGCACCACAAATAGGATGTAATTTCATTGCATAACTATTGACTTTTGTGCTTGCATAGGGAATCACAAACCTTAACACCAACATTCTTACTAAAGCATAATTACTCATCAACATGACTGACATATCATGTCGTCATATCTCAAAACCATTACAAAGAACCAAGTTTATTTTGTCCAATGATCTTCATGAAAGTTTTTATTATATCCTCCTTGGATATCTATCACTTTGGGACTAATTTCATATGTTGCTTTTAATAAGCTCAAACAAATTTAAGTGAAGAACATGAGCATAATATTTCTTTCTCTCAAAATAATTTAAGTGAAGCAAGAGATAATTTCTTAAAAAAAACTAACTCCCAAATAAATCTAAGTGAAGCATGAGAGCATTTCTTCAAAAATAACAAAGCACACCGTGCTCAAAAAGATATAAGTGAAGCATTAGAGCAATTCCATGGCTCTAAAAATTTAAGTGAAGCATAGGAGCAAGCATAGCATAATTTTTGGCTCTCTCAAAAAGGTGTGTCCAGCAAGGATTCGAGACATAAAACACAAATCAAAACAAGCAAAGACTCATATCATACAAGACACTCCAAGCAAAACTCATAATATGTGACGAATAAAAATATAGCTCCAAGTAAAATACCAATGGTTGTTAGAAGAAAGAGGGGATGCCACTCGGTGGCATCCCCAAGCTTAGTTGCTTCCTAGTTCTTGAATATTATCTTGGGGTGCCTTGGGCATCCCCAAGCTTAGACTTTTGCTAATCCCTATTCCTTCATCGATCATAACATCACCCAAAACTTGAAAATTTCAATCACACAAAACTCAACAAAACCTTCGTGAGATCTGTTAGTATAAGAAAGCAAACCACTACTATAAGTATTGTTGAAAAGCCATTCATATTTTATTTTTGCATTATATATACTTTGTTCCAATTTTTTTATGGAAAAAAACTCTTCAAATAAAACCATAGAATCATCAAAACAAGCACACAACGCAAAGAAAACAGAATCTGTCAAAAATAGAACAATCTGTAGCAATCTGGAAACTTCAAATACTTCTGTAACTCCACAAATTCTAAAAAATTAGGACAATGTGAGAAATTTGTTTATTAATCTTCTGCAAAAAGAATCAACTCAAAATCACTCTTCTGTTAAAAATGGGAATTATTTTCGTGAGCGCAAAAGTTTCTGTTTTTCATCAAGATCAAATGAACTCTCACCCAAATCATCCCAAAGGCCTTGCTTGGTGCAAACACTAATTTAAACCACAAAAACACATATAATCAGAGGCATAATTGGGTATTTTATTGAAAACAGCAAGAAAACCAAAAAGCAAAAAGATAAAAGTTGGGTTGCCTCCCAATGAGCGCTATCGTTTTATGCCCCTAGCTAGGCATAATGCAAAGGATCTAAGTGTTGTCATCTTTGTTCTCCAATTCTTCAATCAAACACTTAGAATTTTTCAAGGATTTAACATATAAATTCTCAACAACAATACTTCTAGGCACGAGATTGAAAAATTCGTTCTTGCAAATAGGTTCTCTTATCACTTCAATAAAATTGGGATGGATACTAATCATCTTAAGATCTCCTTTATCATTACTAGAAGTTGCACCCTTGTTTTTAGTAACTTGAGTAGTCTTGCCAATTTTTATGGGAGTTTTGGAGGAAGCAAAAGCCATACTTAAATTAGTAAAGATCTCTTCCAGTTTATCAATCCTACACGGGCTTTCTTCAATTCTTTCATGAACTATAGTCCCCTTTTCCTTTAACAACTTAAAAACTTCTCCCTATTTTCACCCAATTTTAGTAGAAAAATTTGCATCTTTCTATCCAAGTTTTTAGTAAGTTCTTCAGTGAGCATTTCTTTTCAATAGCATCTAGTCTTTCCATAACATGCTCAAGAGTCAAAGTTGTTTCATTGATTATAAGTGGTGGTGAACCAACTAAATTTCCCATACTGTTAAAAGCATCAAGAGAGGGACACATCAAGAAATTTCCACCGGTAAACGTATCAAGGACGAATCTATACCAAGTGGTGATGCCCACATAAAAACAACAAAGAAGAACAACGGTAAATTGCTTATGGATAGATCTATTATGAGCATTGCAAAGCCTATACCAAGCATATTTTAAATTCTCCCCTCCCCTTTGTTTAAAGTTAAGAACCTCATTCTCTGGGGTGCATGCAATAGAGGAAGAACTATCCATAACGACAAAAAGTGGTCAACAAGATTGCACTCAAAACAGATCTGATGAGAAAATGGCGAACGAAAAAGAGGGTAAATAAAACGACAAATTTTTGTGAAGTGGGGGAGAGGAATACGAGAGGCAAATGGCAAATAATGTAAATTGCAAGGAGATGAGATTTGTGATTAGGAACCTGGTAGATGTTGATGATGTCTCCCCAGCAACACAGCCAGAAAGCACATTGACGGGGGACTATCTTGACGTGATCCTCCCAGCAATGGTGCCAGAAATTCCTTTTGATGTTTGCTTGAACTACGTCGGTATTTCCCCAAAGAGGAAGGGATGATACATCACAGCAACAGTAGGTATTTCCCTCAGTGATGATACCAAGGTTATTGAACTAGTAGAATAACCACGCAACACCACGTAAATAGCTCCTGCACACAAAGAACAAATACTTGCAACCTGGCGTAAGAGAGGGGTTGTCAATCCCTCGCGGGTAAAAAGATAGAAAAATTGTAGTAGATTGGATAAATAGATCTCGTGGGAACGCGAGATAAAATAAATTACTAAAAATTGCAGCAAGGTATTCTTGTATTTTTGGTTTAATAGATGTGAAAATAAAAGCAAATAAAAATAGATCGCGAAGGCAAATATATGAAAGAAGAGACCTGGGGGTCGTAGGTTTCACTAGTGGCTTTTCTCGAGAAAAATAGTAAATGGTGGGAAAACAATTACAGTTGGGCAATTGATAGAACTTCAAACACTCATGATGATATCCAAGCAATGGTCATTATATAGGCATCACGTCCAAGATTAGTGGACCGACTCCTGTCTGCATCTAGTACTATTACTCCACACATCGACCGCTATCCAGCATGCATCTAGTGTATTAAGTTAATGGAAAAATAGAGTAATGCAATAAGAACGATGACATGTTGTAGAAAATATCTATTTATGTAGAAATAGACCCCATATTGTTCTCCTTAATAGCAACGATACATACATGTCGTTTCCCCTTCTGTCACTGGGATCAAGCACCGTAAGATCGACCCCGTCACAAAGCACCTCTTCCCATTGCAAGATAAATAGATCAAGTTGGCCAAACAAAACCCAAATATCGGAGAAGAAATATTAGGCTATAAGCAATCATGCATATAAGAGATCAAAGAAGACTCAAATAACTTTCATGAATAAAAACATAGATCTGATCATAATCTCAAAGTTCATCAGATCCTGACAAACACGCCGCAAAAAGGGTTACATCATATGGATCTCCAAGAGACCATTGTATTGAGAATCAAACAAGAGAGAGGAAGCCATCTAGCTACTAACTACGAACCCGTAGGTTTACAAAGAACTACTCACGCATCATTGGAGAGGCACCAATGGACATGATGAACCCCTCTGTGATGGTGTCTAGATTGGATCTGGAGTTTCTGGAACTTGCGGCGGCTGGAATTGATTTCCGTCGACTCCCCTAGGGTTTCTGGAATATTGGGGTATTTATAGAGCAAAGATGCGGTGCGGGAGGCCACCAAGGTGGGCATAACCCACCTGGGTGCGCCTGGGCCCCTAGGCACGCCCTGCTGGGTTGTGCCCTCTCGGGGCACCTCTTTGGTACTTATTCATCCCATCTTGTGTCTTCTGGTCTAGAAAAAGTCCACAAAAAGTTTTGCTGCGTTTGGACTCCGTTTGATATTGAATTCCTGCGATGTAAAAACAAGCAGAAAACAACAACTTGCACTGGGCACTATGTCAATAGGTTAGTACCAAAACATGATATAAAATGATTATAAAATGTTGTAAAACATCCAAGAATGATAATATAACAGCATGGAACAATCAAAAATTATAGATACGTTGGAGATGTATCAGTAGCCTCACACTGCAGCTGAAGCAGTCAACCCACGTACTCCCCTCCGCGTGGGCATCCACTGCCGCGACTTCCCCAGCTCCATGTCGTTCCCTTCCTAGGACTCACCGTCGTCCATTGCGTTTGTGCTCTCGACGCGGCATGGTCAACATGGTAAACAAATGACAGCCATCGGAGAGGGATGTTAGTGGAGAGGCTGACGGTAGGGACCCACATATGCAAGTGCCTCCTTATTATGCTGACTTGTGGGACTACTAACTTGACGCATTCGCAAGGCTTTGTCAACTTAGTCAACAAATGATTCTAGCAGCTGGATAGTTGGATGTTAATCCAACAGCCGTGCTGCTTCTTCAACCTTTGATCTTTTTGGTCCAGCCACCCAAACCAGCGCCGGCGGGACCGCCTGCTCCTGCCTCCCGTGGGTGGCAGTGCTGCCGCGATGGCCTCACCACTTCACCCTAATCCCACTACCGGCCAGGCCTCCCCTCTATTCACCCACACCCTGTGTTATTCTCCGGCGATGGCAGCCTCACTCCACAGCGGAACCAGTGAACCCTCATACTCCCCTTCATGTGGGTATCCACTGCCCCGTCTTCCTCGACTCCGCATCGTTCCCTTACCAGGCCTCGCTGTCGTCCATCCCCTTGGTGCTCTCCGCATGGAGTGGTCAACATTGTCAATGAACGACAGCCATCGGAAGACGACTGTACACGGTGAGGCTGACAGGTGGACCCACCAGCTACATCTTCAAACACAAGGAAGTGCCTCCTTATTACTCGTAGAAAAAATGATTCCTCCCCCTGATAGCTGGGACCCACCACATATATCTTCGCATGCAAGGGAGTGCCTCCTTATCCTCCCTGGCAGCTGGGACCTACCCGGTCGAAGCATACGTAGTGTTGCTTGTCTGGTCGCGAACGTGTACATACATAATGGTTGATCAGTCTCTCTGCAGGGATGAACCATGGCCGAGTAAGGAGCGGCACGTGTCACAGTAGAGGCGCGGATGTAGCATGTCACGCAGTCCCGTCTATATCATGTACACGTACGTACAACCACGCTGCAAGAAAGTAAATACGGCTACGTACATACATAAAGGCGAGGTCTCGAATGCGTACATCGACGTAGTCCTGTTCGCAACCAATCGGCTACGTCGTAATGGAGGAAACAACATCGTGTTCATCGGGAGGCAACCTTCTGAGTCAGAATACGTCGTGTTCATCCAGAGCCAACCGACTTGGATGAAACAGCCAAAGCAAGGTCTGGCATACCACATAACGGAGGAAACGGCCTTCTATTCGATCGCGTACGGCTGAAATGGGGTTCTATTTAGGGGAAGGAACGGAGGAAACGGACTTGTGTTTGAGCTCCTACGGTCGAAATGGGGTGCTGTTGGTCGGGAGGGGTGTGGCGTACTGCAAAACAAAGGAAACAGACTTGTGTTGGAGCGCCTACGGTCGAAATGGGGTCCTGTTCATCGGGAGGGGTGTGGCGTACCGCCAAACGGGACTCGACAGGCTACTTTTCATCCACCGTCTAATGCCTTGCTCCAGCCTCCACGGGCTACTGTTCATCCACCATTGACTTCCTCTAGCCTCCACCTGGTACTGTTCATCCACGGGCTACTATTCATCGAGCCTCCACCGGCGAATGTTCATAGAGCCTCCACTTGGTCCTGTTCATTGACCCCGACCTGCTGAGGTGTGGCGGCCTCCTAGGGGTCTTGTTCATCCGAGCGGAAATGGCCTACTACCATGGGGTCCTATTCATCCAACCCCCACCGGGAACTGTTAATCCACAACCAACCAACCGGCTTGACTCACCATGTCTCGACTCATTCTACATACCGCACGCACGGTAGCTACGGTCACTGTTCATCGAGAGGCAACCCAACACCGGCTGGCTATGTATCACATGGGGGCTCGGTCGGCTTCAATAAGCATTAGCAATGATCGATCGCTCGGGTTCAGTTAGCAGCAACAACGAAGGAATCGCTCGGGTTCAGTCAGCAGCGAATGAATCACTCAGATTTAGTTAACAGCCAAGGGATCGATCACCCGGGTTCAGTAACATAGCTAGTAGTGCGATTGCTCGGGTTCAGTTAGCCCATGCCTCGCACAAACGCGCATACACGAGAGAAACGCGCAAACCACAGCGCATCGCTCGGCCCCGACCACCCACTGTAACCGGGAACTCCCTGATATTTTCCTCGCCCTCGCTTCTACCATGATTTTTTCCGTCGTGGACAATCCAAAGAATGTCATGCAGGTGCTTCTCCAACCCGTCCAGGACGAAAAGCCCATTTTTTGTCATGATTTTTGTCATAGAAGTAGGAGCCACCACATCTATGATGATACGTGGTTTTGTCACAATTATCGTCATAGAAGTGTCATAAGCATGACATGAATTTTTTTTCGTTCGGGCCAAAATGTCACGGATGTGTCTTTTTTTAGTGCTTCAAGCAATTTCTTTTCCAGCGTCCTTTCTCTTTGCAGTAGAAACATGTAGTCTCATGAGATGCTCCACCCTTGTTCCTTTTGATGTTGCGTTTCTTCTTGAAACTTTTTGTTTTGTTCACTAATAACTTCTATTGGTTCTGCAACCCAATCTCATTGGTTTTAAGCATTGCTTCATAAAGCAAAGTGAGGAGTAAGTCATTTTCTAGTGTCTTGGGAAAATCAACTCCCATTGTAGTTGTACTATCATGATAGTCTGCAAGCCCGGCACCTTGCTTAACAACTTTTGTTTTCTTGCACTCCTCCATTACTTCCGCCATCTCGTGAATTTCAGTTGGTTCTTTGTGGTACAAAACTTATAGTGTCTCGAAAATCTCAATAGTACTAGATTTTTGAAAATGTTTCTGTAACTCGGTGTCCATGCTAGCTAACATAATGCTCTTGACAAACTGAAATTGTTCTTGCGAGATAAAAACATGTCAATGACATCTTGTGACGCTCCAGGCGCCGGGTAGTCACCAAGTGGTTGATCCAGCACACATTCTTTCTTTGCACTCCTGAGAACACATCTCAGAATGTGGATCCAATCCTCATAGTTTCCACCATTCTCATCCAACTTTTCTTTCTCAAATAGTGGTGCTAAATTGAAACTATTGCAATCCATTGATCTACAACAATAAACACAAGATTCACTTTAGAAACAATTCATAATTAATATGACACTAGTGTTCAAACAAGTTTTAATTTAAAGTGCACTCCCAGTCAAACTAATATCTCTCATAATTAATAGTGAGTGATTCAAGGTCCAAGTCTAGTTCTCAGCCATTGATGTGGACACCACTGATGACGAGAATTTTGACCGGTGGGCGAACTTTTTCCGATCATATCTCCATATGACTCTTGTTCATATTTTGATGCTTCGTGCTCCGAGCTCTGAACAATTATTCTAGAACTTCAACAAGACAACCGAGTGCTATCTACAAACATGGTCTAAACATCCCCGTCTTACACCTCACGTCCCGTTTGTACTCATGTGGACATGACGCACTTTGGAACGCTACATGTTATAGATGTTTGCAACACTGGGAAGAGCACCTTTTAACTTGATATTTACTATGGAGATCGCCCTAATAATTGACTGTTACGCAATCAAAGGGTGCAAACAACAATGGGATAAACATCTTAGGCAATTCACGATAGCATGATATGGTATAGCCCTGGGTGCTGGGAGTTCTCCATGATCGTCTTCAATCTCCAGTTGAAGCGACGCAACAACAAATATTTTGTTGTCGTGCCAACCATTTTAAAAACGTTGCTGTGGCGGCCGTTTCAGAAAACGTTGTCATGGCACCAAAATCATAAATTCTGTCGTGGCACAAAATTATAGCTCCTCGTCCTGTGCCTGGTACACCTTCTCCTTGTTGGGGTCCTCCATCTACGTCTTGCCACCATCACCTGTAACCTATCTCTACAATATTAACATTAAGGTGGCAATCTCGTGGCTCCACACATCATGCCATGACACACATGCCACTTAACATTACAACATAGAACCATCTCATACATAAACTCATTATCATGATGAAGGCTATACCACATTGATAACCCACAAGTATAGGGGATCGTTTGTAGCCTTCTTCGATAAATAAGAGTGCCGAACCCAACGAGGAGCTAAAGGCAGAACAAATATTCCCTCAAGTTCTATCGACCACCGATACAACTCTACGCACACTTGACGTTTGCTTTACCTAAAACAAGTATGAAACTATTTTGCAAGAATAAAACTATGAGTACTTCACGAGAATAAATCTACGAATAAATTGCAAGGTGATAAAAGTGGATACTTTTATCAACAAGAAAGTCATTTGTCCCTAGGCAATCGGTAACTAGTACCAGTAATCATTCTTGCAATTTTATATGCGGGAGAGGCATGAGCTAACATACTTTCTCTACTTGGATCATATGCACTTATGATTGGACCCCTCAAGCATCCGCAACTACTAAAGATCATTAAGGTCATGAAACCCAACCATAGCATTAAGTATCAAGTCCTCTTTACTCCCATACGCCATAACCCACTTATCCGCGTTTAGGTTACTGTCACCCCCTCAATACTGACAATAAGCAAACCAGGAACATATTGTGACACCCTACAGCAGGGGCCCCTCACATTTGTGTGAGACGGAGGGCACCATAGGACAGCACCATAAACAAAATATACAATCATACCAACCAAGATGACGATTAACCCATAGGACAAAACGGATCTACTCAAACATCATAGGATAACCATAGATCATTGGGAAATAATATATGGAGTTGAGCACCATGTTTAAGTAGAGATTACAACGGGGAGAAGGGGTGTTACACCACTGCATAGAGGGGGGAGAGTTAGTGTTGACGGTAGCAAGATTGTTCATGTAGATCGCCGTCACGATCCTAGCCCCGGCGGCACTCCGGCGCCACCGGGAGAGAGGTGGAGAGAGCCCCCCTCCTTCTTCTTCTTCCTTGGCCTCCCCCCTAGATGGGAGGAGAGTTACCCTTCTGGTCCATGGCCTCCATGGCAATGGAGGGGCGGGAGACCCTCCGAGATTGGATCTCCCTCTTTGTTCTCTTCTATTTCGCGTTAATCTGGCCCTTCACGGTTTCTTAAATTGCCGGAGATCCGTAACTCCGATCGCGCTGAAATTTTTACATGATTTTTTCCATAAATTATCTTTCTTGCGCCAGAAGAAGGGCTCCAACCGATGTTCGAGAGGTCATAATACACCTGGGCATGCCCCGGTGGCTTGTGCTCACTGTGGGCCTCCGTTTGCGTTGAGTCCACCTCCCAAAAATCACATAAGTTCCAAAATAATCCTCCGTAAATTTTTATCACGTTTGGACTTTGTTTGATATGGATTTTCCGCAATATAGAAAACATGCAAAAAAATAGGAACTAGCACTGGATCAATAGGTTAGTCCAATAAATCATATAAAAAGTTGCCAAAAGTATGTGAAAGTTGTATAACATTGCCATGAAACAATAAAAAATTATAGATAGGACGGAGACATATCAGCATCCCCAAGCTTAATTCTTGCTCGTCCTCGAGTAGGTAAATGATAAAAAAGATATTTTTTATGTGGAATGCTAGCTAACATAAACTTGATCATATATCTAATCATGGCATGAATATTAAGACATAAGTGATTCAAAGCAATAGTCTATAATTTGACATAAAGACATCAATACTCAGGCATCCCAACAAACAATCATGTCTTTCAAAATATCAACACTAAAGAAAGCTATCCCTACAAAATCATATAGTCTTGTCATGCTCTATCTTCTTAACACAAAGTATTTATCATGCACAACCCCGATGACAAGCCAAGCAATTGGTTCATACTTTTTAATGCGCTTCAGCTTTTTCAACCCTCACACAATACATGAGAGCAAGCCGTGGATATAGCACTACGGGTGGAATAGAGTATGATGATAGGGGTAAATATAGAGAAGACAAAAAGTAAGAAAGGCTCACATCGACACGGCTAACCAACGGGCTATGGAGATGCCCATCAATCGATATCAATGCGAGGAGTAGGGATTGCCATGCAGCGAATGCACTAAGAGCTATAAGTGTATGAAAGCTCAATATCAAAACTAAGTGGGTGTGCATCTAATCCTATAATGAAAAATTTCCACTAATATATGAAAGTGACAACATAGGAGACTCTCCATATGAAAAACATGGTGCTACTTTGAAGCACAAGTGTGGTAAAGGATACTAACAATGGCCCTTCTCTCTTTGTTTATTTTTTCTTTCTTTCTTCTTTCTTTTCTTTTTTCCCTTTCCTTTTTTTCTTTTTTTCCATTTTTTCTCTCATTGTCCGGAGTCTCATCCCAACTTGTGGGGAAATCATAGTCTCCATCATCCTTTCCTCACTGGGGCACTACTCTAAAAATGATGATCATCACACTTCTATTTACCTATAACTCAAAAGAAATAAAAATTACAACTCGATACATATAACAAAGTATGACTCTATATGAATGCCTCTGGCAGTGTACAAGGATGTGCAATGATCTATTGTAACATGTATGAAAAATGATGAACGGTGGTTGAGCCACAACTACTATGTCAGCTATATGATCATGCAAAGCAATATGACAATGAATGCTCAAGTCATCAAAACGGAAGTGGTGGAAGTTGCATGGCAATATATGTCGGAATGGCTATGGAAAGGCCATAATAGGTAGGTATGGTGGCTGTTTTGAGGAAGATATAATAAGGCTTATGTGTCAAAGAGTGTATCATATCACGGGGTTTGGATGCACCTGCGAAGTTTGCACTGACTCTCGAGGTGAGAAAGGGCAATGCACAGTACCGTAGAGGCTAGCAAATTGCGGAAAGGTAAGCGTGCGTATAATCCTTGGACTCACATTAGTCATAAAGAACTCATATACTTATTGCAAAAGTTTATTAGCCCTCGAAGCAAAGTACTACTACGCATGCCCCTAGGGGGTTAGATTGGTAGGAAAAGACCATCGCTCGTCCCCGACTGCCACTCATAAGGAAGACAATCAATAATTAATCATGCTCCAACTTCATAGCATAATGAGAGACTATATGTGCATGCTTCGGGAATCACAAACCTTAACAAAAATATTCTTACTAACCATAACCGTTTACTAGTACCTCCCACATATTCCATCTCTATATTGCAAAACTATTGCAAGGAATCAAACATGCCATATTCAGTGATCCCTAAGTTTTATGTAGGATTTCACGACTAACCATGCAATTGACCAATTCCTGTTGACTCTCTAAATAGATATAATTGAAGCAAGAGAGTTTAATTCTTTCTATGAAAGACCAAGCTCTAATAATATAAGTGAAGCAAAAGAGCATTCTTCAAATAACGGTTTTCTATGTGAAGAGAAACATCCAATCCAAATTCAAATGATATAAGTGAAGCACATGAAGCATTCCATAAAGCCATACTCAAAAGATATAAGTGAAGTGCAATGAGAATTCTATAAATCAACCATGGACTATCTCATACCAGCATGGTGCATAAAAGAAAAGTGAAAACTAAATGCAAAAGACGCTCCAAGATTTGCACATATCACATGAATTGAACAAAGACGAAAACATATTGATACTTGTTGAAGAAAGATGGGATGCCTTTCGGGGCATCCCCAAGCTTAGACGCTTGAGTATCCTTGAATATTTACTTGGAGTGCCTTGGGAATCCCCAAGCTTGAGCTCTTGCCTCTCCTCCTTCTCCTGATAGCGAAACCTCCTCGATCTTTCATCACTTCATCCACACAAAACTCAACAAAAAGACTCGGTAAGATCCGTTAGTATAATAAAGCAAATCACTACTCTAAGTCTTGTTGCAAACCAATTCATATTTTGTTTTTGCATTGTAGCTACTATAATATAACTTTTCCATGGCTTATACCACCGGCACAATCGATAGTTTCATCAAAACAAGCAAAACAATGAATCAAAAACATAATCTGTATTAAACAGGACAGTCTGTAGCAATCTGAACATCTACCATACTTCCGGTACTCCAAAAATTCTGAAAAATTATGAAGAAATAAAAAATTTGTATAGCAAGACTGTGCAAAAAGTTTTAGAACCTTTTGATATTCCAGTAAAAAAAGAAAATTCATGCTCTACAGACAAAGTTTCTGTCTCTGCACTGCACATACCAACAAGCAATCTACCCATCCTAAAGGTAAATCTTGGCACATTATTTTTATAATCCAATGGTATTGTACAAGGGGATAATTATTTTTGTGAGAATCTTCACGAAAAATTCTACATTGTTTCCATGAGCATGAACACAAGTGTTCAAGGTCAACCCTCACTTCACCAATGCATCACCTTTCAATCGCTTCTATTTTTGTGAAGTTTGAAGGGCCCCACTATATTTTTTTTGTTTTAAAACTTTATAAAAGCACTCAACAGAATAAAATTACTCTAAAACTTTTGGGTTGTCCTTTAAAGCCACTAAGCTAGGCATAAAGTGCTCAAGTTGTGAATCCACCCAGATCCCAAGGTATATCGAAGCCAATTTTACTTAACAATGATTTGGCATTTAGTAATGAGCACAAAGCAACATATATCATGCAATGACGAAGTCTAACTCCCTTCCTATGATCGACATGTCATACAAGAACAACTTATGCACATCAAGTAAAGGCCAATACATAGCATAAGCAATTTCTTGCAATTTTATCGTGTTGGAAACATAAAGAGGTGGAGATGTAGTTCCTCTCTCATAATAATTGCAAGTAGGAGCAGCAAGCACAAGCATATTATATTCATCAAAACCATCATGTGCAACAGTAAAAGCCAACCCACCAATATAATCCTTAACAAGTGCAAACTTCTCCGATATAGTGTATTTGGGAGAATTCAAAAAGGTAATAGGACTATCATGTGTGGGTGCAATAGCAACAATTTCATTCTTAATATAAGGAACCATAGCAAGTTCATCTCCATAAGCATAATGTAGCGACCCGGCCTCAGATGGTCAAGTCTCTGTACTTCCGTGTCATCCCTGGATCGGTAATGCTGACACACACAGTACTCGAAGGATTTATAGCGGAGTAGCAATCACACACTTATTACATCGAATGTCTCAAAAGAGAACTTATTACAATAATATGGCTTAAGGCCATCTAATGCGATAACAGCGGAAGGCTTGGAAGGTAAAGTGAGTCCATCAACTCCAACGGCATAGCTGAGCTGCAAGGCAACGACCTATCGAACCTTACTCCTCTTCTGAAAAGTCTGCAACATAATATGTTGCAGCCCGAGAACGGGTCAGCACATGGAATATGCTGGCAATGTAACACAAAAGAGCAATAACAGAGTAATGCTACCACTACATGCATATTTGGCTAGTGGAAAGCTCTATGGTTACATGTTTTTGCGAAAAGCCAATTTTTTCCTAAACAAAGGAATATAATTTTAATTTAACTACCATGGTGGTTGAAACATCATTTGAGAAGGTAACCCCAACTCAATGATCCCAATTAATATAATTAACAACCCAGCAATATTAATTAAGGGTGTTGAGATACATGTGAATACTCAAGTACTAGATACTCAGAAGTGTCCATAACCGGGGACACGGCTAACCATGACTAGATTGTACACTCTGCAGAGGATTGCACACTTTTCCCCACAAGACTCGATCGCCTCCGTTGATTTCTCGCACTACCTGGTGTTTGAGAAACGGATGACCGAGACACAGTCTTTCAGAAACATTAACTCTCTACTCCGGGTAGACCATACCAAACCTACAAAACCCACTACCTGCTGATCCATCTCTTCAAGAGCTTCACGTAACTTACTCAACTATGCTAGAGCCCATAATAGCTTGTGGCTGCACACGGAAGTTTCTAGCATGAATAAACTCAGTTCCCTTTGAGCCTGGGTGGCGGTCCATAGGAAGATCACACGGTAACCCCGGGATTTCCAAAATAACAGGCAATCACTGGATACCCCGGGTGCCTCAATCCACCCAGATGTGTATTTAAGTTGCCACCTTAAGTAAACCATTAATTAAACATCTCACATCTGTCATGGAAATCACTCAAACCCAATCCACGTCTACGAGCATAGCATGGCAATATAAGCAACGCGTAGAAGTAACTCCCAAGGGTTTGATAATAAACAGGGCAATAGGTTCTACCTCAACAACTACTTCCTGATACCCACATGTTAAAGGCATCCTAGTCATGCAATGTTTGAGGATTGAAACTAATGCATAAAAACTGGGTATGGAAAGAGTATGATCAATGTGTTACTTGCCTTGCTGACAATCCGTGAATCCTAGAGACTCAAAGTAACACGCTTCGCACTCCGAAATTCTATCGCAAACAAACAATAACATACATAAGCAACAAGCAAAGATGCACAAGTAGAACTCCAAATAAAAGAGTTTGACCGGAGAGTTCAACTTAAGAACTCCGAATTGCAAAAAGAATCAAATCAAACGGAGCAACGAAACTCAAACGGCGGAAGAAATAAGATCCGTTTACTAATCTGAACTAGTGTCAAATTTTACAGAGATAAAAACTTGTTTGAGTTGATTAATCGGAAAGAGGGTTTCGAGATGAAACTCCAGGCGCTTGAATCACCTGATTCTAATAAACGAGCGAAAAGATAAACAGGTTCGAACATCGGATCAGAAATCGCGATCAGAATAATCGCGGAATAAATCCGATAAAAAGAAAAATGACGAACGGGTAAACGAAAGAACGTTCGTTAGCAGAAACTAAACAATGAACACGTTCGTTAAAATGAACGAATGAGCGAACGCTTGCTAAGAAAATAAACCGAAGAATAAACCCGATCTAAAAAACGAACTAGGGTTTTTCTCAAAAAACGAAGGGGGTTATATTCGGAAAAAAACCGGCGGCAGGGTGGCTACCTCCGGCGAGGTCGTCCGGCAGGGCGGGCGGCTCCGGCGGGGCTCGGCGAGGGGCGGTGGGGCTCGGCAAGACGGCGGCGGCAGCGGTGGCGCGGAAGACGGCGCGGCGGCTCGG
>NC_041385.1:489911012-490031682 GCF_002162155.2 Triticum dicoccoides
GGCGTGCGCGGGGAGGCGGCGACGAGGCGGGCCGGCCTGGCTGGGCCCTTGGCCCGGTCGGGCGCGGTTTTTTTTTTAAATGTTCCGCCGACTTAGAAAAATCCTAGGAAAATAAATAAAAATTCTAAAAATTCCAAAACAAGTTTTCTCTATCTAAATGGAATATTTAGAAAGAGATGAACTTTTCTTGGCCCCTAAAATGCGACTTTTAAAACATGCAAATTTTTCTAGGGCAAATAAAATCCCGAATAAAATCAAATAAAAACCAAATAATGATTTTAACATTTTTCCTCCGATATTTCAATTATTTTGGAGAAGTCATATTATCTCCCCTCATTTTTTTATTTGAGATGAAATATTTTCCGGAGAGAAAAATAATTAAAATCAAAATCCTCGTCTTCAGTATTTGATAAAACTTCAAATATGAAAATCGGAAAATCCCCAACTCTCTCCGAGGGTCCTTGAGTTGCTTAGGATTTCGAGGGTTGCAAATGAAAAGCAATAAAATATGATATGCATGGATGATCTATGTATAACATGCCAAATTGGAAATTAGGATGTTACACATAATTCATATTGGCATCATGGCCACAAGCATCAAGTTCACCAAAAAGGGATATTTCAAACGAATCAATGGGATCATAGCAATTATCATAGCATTCATCCTTCGATAAGAACGAAGTGACGTTAAACAATGCATGAGTTGACGAGTTACTCTCATTAGAAGGTGGGCACGGGTGATCAATCCGCTCTTCCTCCTTTTGTTCTTTGCTCTCCTCATTATCTTTTTCATCCAATGAGCTCACAATTTCATCAATTTCTTCTTCCATTGACTCCTGCAAAATATTAGTCTCTTCTCGGACAGCAGAGATTTTCTCAATAAATGCATCAATATCGGAATTGTATTTATAATAATCATAGCAATATTTAAGGATAGCAAAAAATTTAGGTCTATAAACTGAATCATCAAAATCTTCAAACTTTTCAAACAAAGATTCAATTTTATAAGCACCCTTAGAAGCAACAAATTCTTCTATTCGTTCCACATCATAATCATATATACCATTAGCATGAAAAGGGAAGGTGTGGAGCATTCATCCTAGAGCAACAAGTATAATCATATCTCAAGCATAAATCCCGAGCATACCAATGCAACATATGAATTTGATCCGATAACAATTTCCCTTTTTGTACCAAGCGATAATCCCTAAAGTATTCACGTTGATCCAACGTTACTCCCATTATCAAGTTCAACGGGGTTTTCTCAGGATTATCAAAGTAGTGCATAATATCTTTCACATAGCGAGCATCGAGGGTTTTAGGAGGTCCCCCATCTCCATGAGTAGCAAGTACCACTTTTTTTGGTGTTTCATGTTCCATATCCGTAACTAAAGATAGAGAACAACTTAGAATAGGAAATAAAAACTACTTAGTGATAAAGCAAACAAGTACACACGAGAATATTCACCCCACGCTATTGCTCCCCGGCAACAGCGCCAGAAAAAGGTCTTGATAACCCACAAGTATAGGGGATCATTAGTAGCCTTCTTCGATAAATAAGAGTGTCAAACCCAACGAGGAGCTAAAGGAAGAACAAATATTCCCTCAAGTTCTATCAACCACCGATACAACTCTACGCACACTTGATGTTTGCTTTACCTAAAACAAGCATGAAACTATTTTGCAAGAATAGAACTATGAGTACTTCACGAGAATAAAATTATGAATAAATTGCAAGGTGATAAAAGTGGATAGCTTTTGTCAACAAGAAAGTCATTTGTCCCTCGGCAATTGATAACAAGTACCGGTAATCATTCTTGCAATTTTATATGAGGAAGAGGCATGAGCTAACATACTTTCTCTACTTGGATCATATGCACTTATGATTGGACCCCTAGCAAGCATCTGCAGCTACTAAAGATCATTAAGGTCGTGAAAACGCAACCATAGCATTAAGTATCAAGTCCTCTTTACTCCCATACGCCATAACTCACTTATCCGAGTTTAGGCTGTTGTCACCCCCGCAATACTAACAATATGCAAACCATGAACATATTGCAACACCCTACAGCGGGGGCCCCTCACGTTTGCGCGAGAAAGAGGGCACCGTAGGATAGCACCATAAATAAAATATACAAAACGGATCTACTCAAACATCATAGGATAACCATAGATCATTGCGAAATAATATATGGAGTTGAGCACCATGTTTAAGTAGAGATTACAGGGGGGAGAAGGGGTGTTACACTACTGCATAGAGGGGAAGAGAGTTGGTGTTGACGGTAGCAAGATTGTTGATGTGGATCGCCGTCATGATCCTAGCCCCAGCGGCACTCCGACGTCACCGGGAGAGAGGGGGAGAGAGCCCCCCTCCTTCTTCTTCTTCTTCCTTGGCCTCCCCCCAAGATGCAAGGAGAGTTCCCCCTTTGGTCCATGGCCTCCATGGCGGAGGAGGGGTAGGAGCCCCTCCGAGATTGGATCTCCCTCTCTGTTCTCTTCTGTTTCGTGTTCCCTAGATTTGGCCCTTCATGATTTCTTGAATTCTTGGAGATCCGTAACCCCGATTGCGCTGAAATTTTTACACGATTTTTTCCCATAAATTAACTTTCTTGCGCCAAAGAAGGGCTCCAACTGACGTTCAAGGAGGGCATAATACACCTGGGCCCCCAGGCGCACCCCGGTGGGTTGTGCTCATTGTGGGCCTCCATTTGTGTTGATTCCACCTCGCAAAAATCACATAAAGTGTGGACTTTGGTGGAGTTGCCCGATGATTGGCAAGCCATATTGTATAAATGGATCTTTAAGAGGAAGACAGACGATGATAGTAGTGTTACTATCTACAAAGTTGGACTTGTCACAAAATGTTTTTCGACAAGTTCAAGGTGTTAAATACGATGAGATTTTCTCACTCGTATCGATGCTTAAGTATGTCCGAATCATATTAGCAATTGCCACATTTTTTGAAATTTGGCAAATGGATGTCAAAACTGCATTCCTTAATGCATTTATTAAAGAAGAGTTGTATATGATGCAACCAGAAGGTTTTGTCAATCCTAAAGGTGCTAACAAAGTGTGCAAGCTCCAGTGATCCATCCATGGACTGGTGCAAGCATCTCGGAGGGTGAATATACGCTTTGATGAGTTGATCAAAGCATATAGTTTTATACAGACTTGCGGTGAAGCCTATATTTATAGGAAAGTGAGTGGGAGCACTACAGCCTTTCTGATAAGTATATGTGAATAACATATTGTTGATCAGAAATAATGTAGAATTTTCTGGAAAGTATAAAGGAGTGTTTGAAAGGAGTTTTTCAAAGAAGGACCTCAGTGAAGCTGCTTACACACTGAGCATCAAGATCTATAGAGATAGATCAAGACGCTTGATAAGATTTTTCAATGAGTACATACCTCGATAAGATTTTGAAGTAGTTCAAAATGGAACATTCAAAGGAGTTCTTGCCTGTGTTGCAAGGTGTGAAGTTGAGTAAGACTCAAAGACCGACCACGGCAGAAAATAGAAAGAGAATGAAAGTCATTCCCTATGCCATAGTCATAGGTTCTATAAAGTATAATATGCTATGTACCAGACCTATTGTATACCTTGCTCTGAATTTGGCAAGGAGTACAATTTTGATCTAGGAGCAGATCACTAGGCAGCGGTCAAGAATATCCTTAGAAAGGACTAAGAAAATGTTTCTCGATTATGGAGGTGATAAAAGAGTTCATCGTAAAGAGTTACATTGGTGCAAGCTTTTACACCAATCCAGATGACTCTAAGTCTCAATCTGGATACATATTGAAAGTGGGAGCAATTAGCTAGAGTAGCTCCGTGCAGAGCATTGTAGACATAGAATATTTGCAAAATACATACGGCTGTGAATGTGACACACCCGTTGACTAAACTTCTCTCACGAGCAAAACATGATCACACCTTAGTACTCTTTGGGTGTTAATCACATATCGATGTGAACTAGATTATTCACTCTAGTAAACCCTTTGGGCGTTGGTCCCATGATGATGTGAACTATGGGTGTTAATCACATGCAGATGTTAATATTAGTGTTAAATCACATGGTGATGTGAACTAGATTATTGCTCTAGTGCAAGTGGGAGACTGAAGGAAATATGCCCTAGAGGCAATAATAAAGTTATTATTTATTTCCTTATTTCATGATAAATGTTTATTATTCATGCTAGAACTATATTAACCGGAAACATAATACATGTGTGAATACATAGACAAACATAGTGTCACTAGTATGCCTCTACTTGACTAGCTCGTTAATCAAAGATGGTTGTTTCCTAACCATAGACATGAGCTATCATTTGATTAACAGGATCACATCATTAGGAGAATGATGTGATTGACTTGACCCATTCTGTTAGCTTAGCACTTGATCGTGTATTATGTTGCTATTGCTTTCTTCATGACTTATACATGTTCCTATTACTATGAGATTATGCAACTCCCGTTTACCGGAGGAACACTTTGTGTTCTACCAAACATCACAATGTAACTGGGTAATTATAAAGGTGCTCTACAGGTGTCTCCGAAGGTACTTGTTGAGTTGGCATATTTCGAGATTAGGATTTGTCACTCCAATTGTCGGAGAGGTATCTCTGGGCCCTCTCGGTAATGCACATCACTATAAGCCTTGCAAGCAATGTGACTAATGAGTTAGTTGCGGGATGATGCATTACATAACGAGTAAAGAGATTTGCTGGTAATGAGATTGAACTAGGTATTGAGATATCGATGATCGAATCTCGGGCAAGTAACATACTCGGAGGTGTCATACGTTCGGTACTTGGATCGGTCGGATCGTGAAGACGTACGACTACATCAACCGCGTTGTGCTAACGCTTCCGCTTACGGTCTACGAGGGTACATGGATAACACTCTCGCCTCTTGTTGCTATGCATCACCATGATCTTGCGTGTGCGTAAGAATTTTTTTGAAATTACTATGTTCCCCAACAGTGGTATCAGAGCCAGGTTTATGCGTAGATGTTATATGCACAAGTAGAACACAAGTGAGTTGTGGGCGATACAAGTCATACTGCTTACCAGCATGTCATACTTTGGTTCGGCGGTATTGTTGGATGAAGCGGCTCGAACCGACATTACGCATACGCTTATGCGAGACTGGTTCTATCGACGTGCTTCGCACACAGGTGGCTGGCGGGTGTCAGTTTCTCCAACTTTAGTTGAATCGAGTGTGGCTACGCCCGGTCCTTGCGAAGGTTAAAACATCACTCACTTGACGAAATATCGTTATGGTTTTGATGCGTAGGTAAGAATGGTTCTTGCTCAGCCCGTAGCAGCCACGTAAAACTTGCAACAACAAAGTAGAGGACGTCTAACTTGTTTTTGCAGGGCATGTTGTGATGTGATATGGTCAAGACGTGATGAGATATAAGTTGTTGTATGAGATGATCATGTTTTGTTGAAGTTATCGGCAACTGGCAAAAGCCTTATGGTTGTCTCTTTATTGCATAAGATGCAAGCACCAAATAATTGCTTTACTTTATCGCTATGCGATAGCAATAGTTGCAAGAGCAATAGTTGGCGAGACGACCATGTGATGACACATTGATATAGATCAAGATGATGGAGATCATGGTGTCATGCCGGTGACGATGGAGATCATGACGATGCTTTGGAGATGGAGATCAAAGGCACAAGATGATGATGGCCATATCATGTCACATATTTTGATTACATGTGATGTTATCTTTTATACATCTTATTTTGCTTAGTTCGGCGGTAGCTTTATAAGATGATCTCTCACTAAATTTCAAGGTATAAGTGTTCTCCCTGAGTATGCACCGTTGCGAAAGTTCTTCGTGCCGAGACACCACGTGATGATCGGGTGTGATAAGCTCTACGTTCAAATACAACGGGTGTAAGACAGTTTTGCACACGCAGAATACTCAGGTTAAAGTTGACGAGCCTAGCATATGCAGATATGGCCTCAGAACACTGAGACCGAAAGGTCGAGCGTGAATCATATAGTAGATATGATCAACATAGTGATGTTCACCGTTGAAAACTACTCCATCTCACGTGATGATCGGACATAGTTTAGTTCATATGGATCACGTGATCACTTAGATGATTAGAGGGATGTTTATCTAAGTGGGAGTTCTTAAGTAATATGATTAAATGAACTTTAATTTATCATGAACTTAGTCCTGATAATGTTTTGCAAATTATGTTCTAGATCAATAGCTCGCGTTGTTGCTTCCCTATGTTTTATATGTGCTCCTAGAGAAAACTAAGTTGAAAGATGATAGTAGCAATGATGCGGACTGGGTCCGTGATCTGAGGTTTATCCTCATTGCTGCACAGAAGAATTATGTCCTTGATGCACCGCTAGGTGACAGACCTATTGCAGGAGCAGATGCAGACGTTATGAACGTTTGGCTAGCTCAATATGATGACTACTTGATAGTTTAGTGCACCATGCTTAACGGCTTAGAATCGGGACTTCAAAGACGTTTTGAACGTCATGGACCATATGAGATGTTCCAGGAGTTGAAGTTAATATTTCAAGCAAATATCCGAGTTGAGACATATGAAGTCTCTAACAAGTTCTATAGCTAAAAGATGGAGGAGAATAGCTCAAGCAGTGAGCATGTGCTCAGATTGTCTGGGTACTACAATCACTTGAATCAAGTGGGAGTTAATCTTCCAGATAATATAGTGATTGACAGAGTTCTCTAGTCACCATCAACAAGTTAGAAGAACTTCGTGATGAACTATAGTATGCAAGGGATGACGAAAACGATTCCCGAGCTTTTCTTGATGATGAAATCGATGAAGGTAGAAATGAAGAAAGAGCATCAAGTGTTGATGATTAACAAGACCACTAGTTTCAAGAAAAGGGCAAAGGGATAGAAAGGGAACTTCATGTAGAATGGCAAGCAAGTTGTCACTTCCGTGAAGAATACCAAAGCTAGACTAAAGCCTGAAACTGAGTGCTTCTACTGCAAAGGAAATGGTCACTGGAAGTGGAAATGCCCTGAATATTTGGTGGATAAGTAGGATGGAAAAGTGAACAAGGGTATATTTGATATACAGGTTATTGATGTGTACCTTACTAGTGTTTATAGTAGTTGTAGGTGTCCTGGACTAGGGGGTACTCGCCCATCGTCTCCCGATTAGTTAGATTGGGCCGAGGACCCCCATGGCCGTATACTCATGGGCCAGTTTGGACAGCTTCCGCATACAAGGAAGATTCCACAAGACTTGGTGATCAAGACAAGGACTCCTCCCCACCGGCGTATTCGGCTAGGACTCTTATTATCCTAGGCCTCTGGTGCATTATATAAACCGAGGCCAGGCTAGTCGATAGAAGATATACACAATCATAATCATATGCTAGCTTCTAGGGTTTAGCCTCTACGATCTCGTGGTAGATCAACTCTTGTAATACTCATATCATCAAGATCAATCAAGTAGGAAGTAGGGTATTTGAGGGAGTCCTGGATTAGGGGGTATCCGAACAGCCGGAATGTGTACAACGTCCGGACTATTGAAGCGTGAAGATACAAGACTCAAGACTTCGGCCCGTGTCCGGATGGGACTCTCCTTTGCGTGGAAGACAAGCTTGGCAATCCGGATATTGTGTTTCCTTCCTTGTAACCGACTCCATGTAAACCCTAGCCCTCTCCAGTGTCTATATAAGCCGGAGAGGTTGGTCCTTAGAAGGCCGATCACAATTACAATCATACCATCATCGGCTAGCTCTTAGGGCTTAGCCTCTACGATCTCGTGGTAGATCTACTCTTGTACTACTCATATCTTCAATATTAATCAAGCAGGAAGTAGGGTTTTACCTCCATCGAGAGGGCCCGAACCTAGGTAAACATTGTGTCCCTTGCTTCCTGTTACCATCAGCCTAGACGCACAGATCGGGACCCCCTACCCGAGATCCGCCGATTTTGACACCGACGTTGGTGCTTTCATTGAGAGTTCCTCTGGGTCGTCGCTGCAAGGCCTGATGGCGCCTTCAATCGTCAACAACACGGTCCAGGCGGAGATTGTTCTCCTCGGACAGATCTTTGTGTTCGGCGGCTTCGCACTGCGGGCCAATTCGCTTGGCCATCTGGAGCAGATCGATAGCTATGCCCCTGGCCACCTGGTCAGGTTCGGAAGCTTCACCTACATGGCGGATATTCGTGGAGACTTGATCTTCGACGGATTTGGGCCTGCGCCAGGAGCACCAAACATTCACGACGAGCACGGCTTAGACCTGTTGTCGGACAAAGCTCGGGATATCACCCCTGCGGTAGCCCCGGACCTAAATCCGGAACAGGCTGCGCTGCTTAAAGACGGAGGGTTGGACCCCGTACCGCAAGCTGCACACTCATCGGCGGTGGAGCCGAACACGGGTCTCACCTCTGTGGTGGCATGTGACTTTGGACCTCCAGATTCGCATCCGGATGTTAGCTCCTGTCCGCACGCTCCCGAGCCAGTCGATTTGGGTTGGGCTCCGGTAATGGAGTTCACCGCTACGGATATCTTCCAGCACTCGCCCTTTGGAGACATGTTGAGTTCGTTAAAAACTCTCTCTTTGACAGAAAATTCCGGGCCGAACTATGTCCGGCTCGAGTGGGAAGCAAGCGACGAAGAAATTCATTACCCACCCACCATCCACTTCATAGCCACGGTTGATGATTTAACCGACGTGCTTAACTTCGACTCTGATGGCATCGACGGTATGGACGAAGATGCAGGAGAAGATTCAGAATCTATGAGGTGCCGGACTTCCGCCTCGTCACACGACATATACATGGTGGATACGCCCAAGGAGGACGATGGCGACAGTCCGAAAGAAAAAAACCCCGGGCAAAAGCCAAAGCGACGGCGCAGACGCTGTTCCAAGTCCAGCAACAGTAAAAATAGCAGCAAGAGCGCTAGAAGGATCGATACTCCGGTCAACCCCGAAGGCAACAACGACCATACGGAACCAGCGATGGAGCAGGACGAGCCAGGTCACGCCGAACACAGTTCGGAGCAGATGCCCGGTGACAATGATCCAGAGGGACGAGTTCATCAAACCGGCCCAGGACAAGAAGACAGTCCGGACAATGATGCATTCATCATTCCGGAAGAATGCGTGGAACGAGATAACCTCCACAGAAAGCTTATGGCCACAGCGAGAAGTCTAAAGAAGCAGAAGCAACGGCTCAAAGCCGCAGAGGAAACGCTCAATCGCAGATGGAATAAAGTGCTAGACACTCAAGAAAGATATGGCGACGATCGCCATACAAAGAGCTATCCAAAACGCAAGCTACTGCCAGAATTCGACGACGAGGCCGTTCCACCAAAGAGCAACACGACCAGGAGGCTAGACGTACCACTTCATAACCGCAACAAAGTAGCTACCGACGCCGCACACGATCTACGTGAGCACCTGGATAAGAAAGCTGGCGCAGCTCGGTCCATCTACGGATCTAAAGGACACACCCCGGCAAGGGACTGTGGTCATCAAAATGATTATGCCAACCAAATACCAGATCGAAATAAACACCGGACACAACAACAGCCGACGGCATGCCACAACACGTCCAGATACAGAGGGGCTGCTCACCTCTTGTGCTTTATCTAAGAAGTACTGGACCATGAATTTCCATAGGGCATTAAACATGTGAACATAGAGGCATACGACGGAACGACAGACCCAGGGGTCTGGATCGAGGATTTTATCCTGCATATACATATGGCTCGTGGGGATGACCTCCACGCCATCAAATACCTTCCCCTCAAAATAAAGTGACCAGCTCGTCACTGGTTGAAAAGCCTCCCCGAAAATTCAATTGGGAGTTGGGAGGAACTTGAAGACGCTTTCAGGGCCAATTTTCAAGGGACTTATGTCCGGCCTCCGGATGTTGACGATTTAAGTCACATAATCCAACAGCCCGGAGAGTCCGCCCGCAAGCTTTGGAACAGATTCCTCACTAAGAAGAATCAAATTGTCGATTGTCCGGACGCCGAAGCCTTAGCGGCATTCAAACACAGCATCCGCGACGAGTGGCTCGCCAGACACCTCGGCCAAGAAAAGCCAAGGATAATGGCAGCCCTAACAAGCCTTATGACCCGCTTTTGCGCGGGTGAAGATAGCTGGCTAGCCCGTAAAGGCACCAGCAACCCCAGCACATCCGAAATAAGGGATGGTAACGGGAAGCCACGGCGTAATAAAAACAAACGCCAAAACAAGGAAGAGATCCCGGATAACACAACGGTTAATGCCGGATTCAGGGGCTCTCGACCTGATCAGCAAAAGAAGACATTTAAAGGCAGTAAAGAGGGACCGTCCGGTCTGAATAGCGTCCTAGACAGACTGTGCCAAATTCATGGCACCCCTGACAAACCTGCGAACCACACGCACAGAGAGTGTTGGGTCTTCAAGCAGGCCGGAAATTAAATGCCGAACACAAGAGAAGGGAAACACCAAGTGAAGACGAGGATGAACCTCGCCAGCTGAACACTGGGGGACAGAAAAAAATTCCCCCCAGAGGTTAAAACAGTGAACATGATCCACGCGACTCGTACATCCATGAGAAGGCATGAACGCGTGCATAGAGATGCGTGCGATATAGAGCCCATCGTATCCACACCTAACTACTGGATGTCCTATCCGATCACCTTCGATCACTTGGACGGCCGAACTAGTATTCGGCGCGAAGGATCAGAGGCCTTGGTGCTTGACCCAATAATCGATGGATACCATCTCACCCACGTCCTCATGGACGGTGGCAGCAGTCTCAATCTAATATATGAGGACACTGTCCGCAGGATGGGGATAGACCCATCCAGAATTAGTCAAGGCAACACCACCTTTGAAGGGGTGATACTAGGCGTTGAAGCCTACAGCAGGGGCTCCATCGTACTGGAGGTAACATTCGGATCTCCAGGCAACTCCAGAAGTGAAGAACTACTCTTCATCATTGCACCCTTCCAAAGCGACTATCATGCATTGCTTGGAAGAACGGCCTTCGCCCGCTTCAACGCATTGCCGCACTATGGCTACCTTACACTCAAGATGCCCGGTCCACGTGGCGTCATCACCGTTAGCGGAACCATAGGGCGCTGTTCACGCGCAGAGGCACACACGATGGCCCTGGCGGCCGGACTATAAGCGGCCTCCAATATCAAAAAGCATGACTGGTCATTAAGACCACAGACACGGTTAGACGAGTCCGGTAGCCCGGACAAAATTGAACGCACCGTATATGTAATCCCATAAAGGACACCAGGGGCTATAAATATTTAATAAAGCCCCACACTTGGCTCAACTTTATTAGCAGGCCAACATCTTACACTTTTATTATCCATCGCATACTTACGTTGTACTCTCCTACAAGTTCTCTTTTTCGCAGACAACGTTCGCGCGATACCCTTCCAGGATACGGCACAATGGAGACAAAGGCACAGACGTGCAGCAGGGCCCTGCTCAACAGGTTTCTTTTTAGGTTAAGCCCCTGTGTAAACCTTTTCTATTGCCTCTTGTTGTTTAACCATCCCATGGGTTCCATACCCACAGAGGATACTGCCTTTATGGGCATTTTGCCACGACAGATTAACGCACGTACCTGGAAACACAGGGTTTATAATGAATGGGCATTCTTGAGCCCATCGTCTGTTATAAAGTCCGAATACCTTCGGGAGTGTTCGGCATCACGAGTTTGGCCTTATATGCATCAGCTCCGAATCATGTCTTTGGTCAAATGTTGGGTTAGCCTGGCTCCTGGGTTTGCCGCCTTACGTTCCATTATTATCGGCTAAGGTGGCCAAAGGAGAACTACTGCGATTGTGCCCTGGTTATTCCGGATGAGCACCTCGGTAGAGAAAGCCGAAAACTGACTATCATGATACAGCGAGAGACTGATCAACCACTCGAAGACTTATCGGAATCTTTATGATCCCTCCGCATTAACGAAGGACCGTTTCCCAGTCATGTACACACGCGCCCGTATTTGGATGCAAGCGAAAGTACCAGGGGCTACATAGTAGCCCCACCATTAGACTCCCATGGCTAAGCGAAAGCGTTACAGCTATATAGTCTGGTTGCCTAGTTCGACGTGCGATCACCTCCTTAATGGACCAAGACGTTGGATCAAGTGTGATTATGCACATTTTTTCTCGAACACCCCCGCATTATATGCGTGGGGGATGAAGCCAATGACTGCTAACTTTCGGGTTACATATATATATATATGGTGGGTCTATTATGATAACACACTTAAGAGTGTTATTCTGCACACCGAAACATCTTATTCTGCTAATACTTCTGTACTACTCGATCCACCTGACCCGCACCGCATAGCTACCCGAGAAAACTGCCTCCATCCACGACATCGACCTCCTTCCTCCACCCATTAACTCTCCCCTCCACCTCCTTCCTTTGATCGGGGCCGCGCCCACCCCAACCCGCGCCACCTCCTTCAACCTCTCCACACCACCACCCCCCTCTCTCGCGCCGCCACCCCACATTCCTCTCCCGCGCTGCACCACCACCCCCTTCTCCGCGCCACCGCCCCACCTCCCTCCATCGCGCCGCCCGCCCCGGCCACCACCTCCCTCCCCCGCGCCACCTCGCCTCCTCCTGCGAGCACGAGCCCTTCCTGTCGTGCAAGCACCTCGCAGGAGCCTAGATCCGGCGACACCCAAGGCGTCCCCGGCGAGGTAGAGTCCCGGCAACGAATCCAGAGCAACCACCGGCCGGATCTGCACGGAGCCGACAAACACCTCCCAGTGTACCGCCCGGGTGCCGCCATCACCGCGCCGCTCACCGCGCCGCCTGCTCCCGCCCCGACCCAACCACATCCAGTGGAGTACGCGCCGGATCCGCCGATGGGGAGGGTCGTCGCTACCATATCTCCCCTCCAGATGGTCTTCTTGCGGCGACCAGCTGCTGGCGATTTGGCCAGCACCAACGGCCACTGTTGCTCTACCCCCTTCTCCAGCTTCCTCTCACCCCCGCCCCGCCGCAGTCCAGCGGCTCCACCGGTGACGCGACTTGCAGCGCGGACGGTGAGAACGGTTACCCCCCCTCCCGGATCTGTATCCATCTTCCTCCCCCTCCACTGGCTGCTGGCCATGACAGGGAGCCCAACCTCAGAGAGGAAGGACCACGAGCGGCGCAGAGGAAGCGCCGGCAGCTGTGGCTCTGCCCTGGTCGATCCAAGGGCGCCCGTGCAGTCCACTACCTGGGAGTACGCAGCACGCCAGCACTCCCCCTCCCCCCCCTCGCGCGAGATTCGGCGGGCTGCAGGTCGTCCCTTGCCACTGTGAGGTTGGCTTCCAAGTGCGCCATGGCACCCTACCGCAAGTTTCCCTCCCCTCGTCACCTCCACCTCCATGGCCGGTCCCCGGATGTGCGTCCGCGAGCTACTACAACTGTTGCAGTTCATTTGACGTTTTATTGAAGCTCACTAAAATTTGTTTTGCAGTTAACTATGGAAAAAATGCGCCAAGTTTCCTGGAGTTGGCTCAATTCCTCTCCCCCGACGAGGAGTCCATGCACCCCTACCTGAACCAGGCATCCAGGAGCTCCTCTCGGCCCACGGCGACCTCCTGTGCGCGGCACCACCACTCTTCCTTCGAATCGCGGCATGAAGATTGGAGCATGTGATCAAGCAATGCAAATGGTGCATTTTTTGTTTTGAGGATTTATGTATAAAAATTACAGGGACTCATTTTGTGTTTTGCGATGAGACTTCACTTTTGAGAGTGATGTTGTTCACTTGCCCTCAACATGAAAATGCAAAAAAATTAGTGAAACAACAAGATGGTAATGCGGTACACTTTGATATATATTGCGGCTCACTTGCCCTTGTCTTTACGGTCCACTCTCGTTCATAAAAGAAAGTTGAAAAAAAGACAACAAAAACTCGTATGAGAAAAATAACGTCCGACAAAAGAAATTATGCAGCTCGCTTGCCCGCCCGATGCAGTGCGGTTTTCATTCTAAAGCAGTGCGGTCGGCCATGTGATGTTCATCCCGTAAGTGCAAAAATATTGTTACGGAAGCAAAAAAAAGTAATGCGGTTCACTTTTTGATAGTGTTGTGGTTCATTTACACCCGATGTGAAGTGCACTCTACTTTCTCGTTCTTGAAAAAATTACGTTTGAATAAAAAGAAACCATGCAGTTCTCTTACCTGTGTGATGCAGTGCGGTTTTTCATCTGTTGCAGTGCGGTTTTCAGTCGGATGAAGTACCCACGTCAATTTGGGTGTCGCGAAAAACAGAGTGTCCGCATTTTGGTAAATTCGAAATTCCTCTTAAACCGTAAAGAATTAGAGAGAGTGTTCTACATGAAAAAGTTGTGTCTCGATGATATCTTTCCAACAACGTACAATTTGAATCATTTCGACCAGCGGTTTGTAAAAATTTCTCGAAAAACGGCCGCTGCCTCTCGTAGTCAACCGCACGATTTTCAAAATTAACTAAAAACCGTAAGGAATCTCAAAACCATTTCTACATATGAAAGTTGCGCCTTGTCCATAGCTTTCCAACGACGTATTACACGCCTCGTTTCGACAAACGGTTCAAAAACTAGAGCGAAAACAGTACCGAAAATTGCAAAAAATTCAAAAAAACGTAATTCCGCGATTTAATAAATTTGAAACTGCTCTTAAACCGTAACGAATTAGAAAACATAATAAATATGAAAAAGATGCGCCTTGACGATATCTTTCCAACGGCGTATCATTTGCTTTATTCCGATGAGCGCTTTAGAAAAAATCACGAAAATACGCTCACTGCCACACGTCATCTGCCGCGCCATTTTTGAAACTGCTCTTAAACCGCGAGGAATCTCGAAAAGTGTTCAACATAGCGAAGTTGCGCCTAATCCATAGATTTTCAACGATATATTATACGCCTCGTTCCAATAAACAATCAAACAATTAGAGCGAAAACGGTACCGAAAAAACACTGCGTGCAGTTTTTTCCGACGCGAAGTTCACTAGTCTATATTGCAGTGCTCGTCGTTAAGAAGATGCGGTGCACTTTCAGCGTGCAGTGCGGAAGTGGTGTGCAGAATAGTTATTCTGCTAATATTAGCAGAATAGACCGTCTGTGTGTGTGTGTGTGTGTGTGTGTGTGTGTATATATATATATATATATATATATATATATATATAAACGTCCGCACAGGGGACACAATCATATTTTCAGGCAAACAGTATAAATATAGTCTCATAATCAAAATAAACATTGTTTTTACAATGATTCGATTCATCACTCGAACAAGACATTTTTCGAGCACTGCGCCTCGATTAGGCGGGCACCTTCTGTGACCTGCGCCAAGTAGTGCTCGGCCGGATATTGGCCCCTCGCCGGATCCTGTGTCGCTATAATGGTGGCCTCCATATCCGTCCAATAGGCTTTAACATGGGCAAGAGCCATCCGCGCACCCTCTATGCACGCCGACCTTCTCATGGCGTCGATCCGAGGCACGGCCGCAAGGAATTGTTGCACCAAGCAATAGTAATTGTCCGGCTTAGGCCCCTTTGGCCAAAGATGGTCTATTACAGACCGCATTGCAAGCCCGGACAGCCTGTGAAGCTCCGCTACAGCAGCCATCTTGTCACTTAACGGCAGCGGGCGAGTGGGAGCATTGAATTGCGACCAGAAAAGCTTCTCCACTTCCTTGTCACCCTGATCTTCGAAGAACTTGGCAGCGTCAGTTGTACTCTTCGCCAAATCTGCATACGCGTCCGCACGACTCCAGCGTCCATCCAAGGGAACATACTTCGGATCGAAAAACTTTGTCTGCAGCAAGTAGGAGCCCCCAGCCGCGATTTTTCTGGCCTGTTGAAGCTCCTCCCGCGCACCCCTGAGCTCGGTCCGTATCTCCTTGGTGGCATTCAGTGCCTTGTTCAGATTGGCCGAACTATCCTTATGCTCCTTTTTAAGGAGCTCATACCGGTCAGCGGCATTTTTTTAACTCCAAAGCCATTTCGGCTATCTTTTCCTTACTTCGGCGATGAGCAGCCTGTTCGGCTCTCAGTTCCTTGGCCGCCTTTAGGGCAGCCGCATTGCTAACCCGAGCTTGTTCCTTGGCCCGGGCAAGTTCCGCCCTCAGGGATTCCACGGCAGCAGCACCGTCTGCAGTCCAAGCATATTTCATTAATATCATGCCGCCTTCATATTTTCCTATACAAAGGAAGGTAGAGCACATACCTTGTGATTTGTCTAGCCGCTTGTTCACCAGCGTGATATCGGCATCAATCGATCCAATCTGCCTCGTTAGTTCGGCAACTTCAACGGACTGATCGGCGGCCGGACCCATAGGTACCTGCATGTATTTACAAAGCAATTATTGGTTTATCATCCCTCGTTTGCCGCCTAAGGGCGGGCAACCAGAGTCTAAGGGGCTACTACCTATATGGAGCACACCTAGCGCGTGCCTCACAACCAAAAAAACTAGCATATTCTTCACTACATACCTCAAAGCCTGTGAGCAGGCTTGTAAGTGCTTCATTGAAACCGCTTGTAGCTGATGAAATCTTCTTGAGCACCTCGCTCATCAATGAGCGGTGCTCCTCCGAGAGCGCAGCTCGCTCCACTAGGCCAGTCAGTATGTCCGGCCGGACATTGAACTATGTCGGACCCTTCCCATCGCCCCTCGTGTGAGCCAAACGCTCCGGGCTCAGGGCGGCTGACGCATTGGCTTCCGGCTTCGGCAGATCTGGAATCCTCCATGATGATACCTTGGTGTCGCCCGCTTCATGAGTCGGAGAGGCGGGTGGGGTCTCGCTCTCCATCATCTCCGGAGGAAGGTCCCCCGAAGACGAACTCTGTTGAGAAGAGCTGCTAGCCGGACTGCAAAAGACGAATCTTGGTTATTGATCTAGGAGAAACGCAATACCTTCAAATTAACGATTGACTTACAGCTCGGTGGAGGGCTGGCCCATTGGCGGGCATGACACGGTGAGGGTGCCTGTCAGGGCAGGGGCCCCTGGGGATGCCTTTTTCCCTGGTTTGGGCATCTCCGCCTCCAAGTCTTCGGAGGCAGCCCTCTTCTTCCCGCGCGGGGAGGAGGCCTTAGCCTCCCCTTCCCGACTATCCTCCTTAGGGGAGGTAATAATTCCCCCGGTTCGGATGCGTAGCGTGTGGAGTTCGGTTTCTTCGTTCTTCCCCTTGTCTTTCCCTGAGGGCATTCTGCTGAGTACCCGGTCAAGCATCTTGGGCTCTTGGCCATGGTGGGACCAGGCGAGCCTTCGGGAAGGGGCACTGGACACCTTATTCTCTCTGCCTTGCTGAGCCATTCCTGGCCGCGGATGATTTTCACAATAAAAAATTATGACAAATACCAAAAAAGGTGTCCGGTATCAAAATTACTTACTTGGGTATCTAGGTGATTGCAGCTTAGGCCCGCATCCTAGGTGGTGTCCGAACACTCTACTTTCGGTCCGAAGAATAATTTGCACATCCCTTCGAGCTTCAAGCCGAAGAAGTGCTTAACAGTCTATGGACCCTCTGGATTAAACTCCCACATCCGAAGAGACCGGCGTTGACACGGCAACAACCGTCGGATTAACATCACTTGCATTATGCGAACAAGATTTATGTCCCTCTCGAGAAGCTCCCGGATGCGATTCTGCAGTACTGGTACATTGCCAGCGGGCCCCCAATTCCGTCATACGTCGGTCCAAGATGCTAACTGTGACGGAGGGCCCAAGCGGAACTCGGGGGCGGCTACCCACTTTGTGCCCCTGGGAGCCGTAACATAAAACCACCTCTGCTGCCATACATCGGATACTTCTAGAAAAGAACCCTCTGGCCATGGGGCATCAGCGTTCCTGCTTATTATGGCACCTACGCACTCCACATGTCGCCCCTCGATCATCTTCGGCTTCACATTGAAGGTCTTGAGCCATAAGCCGAAGTGTGGGGTGATGTGGAGAAAAGCCTCACACACAATAATGAATGACGAGATATGGAGGATAGCATCTGGAGCCAGATCATGAAAATCCAACCCGTAATAAAACATGAGCCCCCTCACAAAAGGATCGAGGGTGAGGCCCAAGCCACGGAGGAAGTGAGGAACAAACGCGACGCACTCATTGGGCTCCGGTGTAGGGATGACCTGCCCTAGAGCGGGAAGCCTGTGCCGGATGTTGGCAGTCAGATATCTGACCTCCCTAAGCTTTGCAATGTCTTCCTCTTGGATCGAGGAGGCCACCCACCGGCCTTGAGTGTTGGATCTGGACATATTTGAGGATTTGGGTGTTTGGGCTTAGGTCTTGGGCGTTGGAGCTCGAGGTGCGAGAAGGTGCAAGGGAGGTGGAAAAGAGGCATAGGCCTCGACCCCTTTATAAAAGGGATGAATATCAAAAGTCCTCAGCGTGACCGCTTGAGGCTTATCTAAAAAACACACAGAGTTATACCAACGGTCGTCATGGGGTCACGCACGCCCATATTAATGGAAAATCCAGTAATAAGAGGAACACGATCTCTGCTTTGGCAGGACATGCCAGTAAAACTGCCTCGCAACACGAGTCGAGGTGGGTCAAGAAATGCCGGTTCACATTGGACTAGGCCACGATGCAAGGGCACGACGTACAAAGATTGCCAGCGGATCAGATTTATGCTACGTTCCCAACAATGGTATGTGAATATTATCTCGCAGATCCGGACACGGTCTAAATGTTCGATAACTACTTTGGAGTATTCAGAGAAGGAACCCGCCTTGCAATGTCGAAGACAAGACTGTGCGCCAGACTCATCGTCATTGAAGCCTGATTCAGGGGCTACTGAGGGAGTTCTGGATTAGGGGGTATCCGGACAGCCGGACTGTGTACAACGTCAGGACTATTGAAGCGTGAAGATACAAGACTCAAGACTTCGGCTCGTGTCCGGATGGGACTCTCTTTGCGTGGAAGACAAGCTTGGTGATCCGGATATTATGTGTCCTTCCTTGTAACCGACTCCATGTAAACCCTAGCCCTCTCCGATGTCTATATAAACCGGAGAGGTTGGTCCTTAGAAGACCAATCACAATTACAATCATACCATCATAGGCTAGCTCTTAGGGCTTAGCCTCTACGATCTCGTGGTAGATCTACTCTTGTACTACTCATATCTTCAATATTAATCAAGCAGGAAGTAGGGTTTTACCTCCATCGAGAGGGCCCGAACCTGGGTAGACATTGTGTCCCTTTCTTCCTGTTACCATCAGCCTAGACGCACAGATCAGGACCCCCTATCCAAGATCCGCCGGTTTTGACACCGACAGTATTACCTCCATCGAGAGGGCCCAAACCTGGGTAAACATCGTGTCCCCTGTCTCCTATTACCCATCGATCCATGACACACAGCTTGGGACCCCCTACCCGAGATCTGCTAGTTTTGACACCGACAATGGTGCTTTCATTGAGAGTTCTGCTGTGTAATCGGCAAAAGGATCGATGGCTCGTCTACAGATTAACTGCGACATTGACATCTTTGTCACCGGCTCGACTGGTCACCTTGGCTTGAACGAGGACTATGCCCTATCTCTGATTGTCATGTTTGGATGAGGGCCTTCTTCAACACCAACTCCGATCTCTATCAAGATCATGGAGGAATCATCCATGGAGCTTGGGGGCTCAACGTCAACATTGCCCTCGGGCGACCGTGCTATTTTTCTAGACAACAAATTTGTATCCTCAGCCACCACCTCCTCGAGTGTCGTTTTAACGATTGCTTTGGTGGAACTGTGCGGAATTGATTCTATAACAACCCTGGAAAATTTTGTTGAGTTCCGATGGAGGAATCTCTAGCAATCTACGATACACCAGAGCCCTGTCAAACCTGGACGGGAATCTAGACGAGTTTAGGGCGTGGTGTCCAGAGCCCGGCTTGGAGGTCCTTTGGAAGATCCAACCGTTCATTTGCTGCGGAATTCCCATATCTAGCACCCCTCAAAATTTCAGCTCGATCCGACGGTCCAAACTCTGGGAACCTTCCGATTAGCACATCACTTTTCAGATATGCTTTCTGCGCGAATACGGATCCGACCCGAATTCATGTTTCTTTATGAACGTGGTATTGGACAACCTTTTTAAAGGAATTTTCTTCTAAGGTATTGCACGTTGTTCTTAACACGTGCCCATAAAATTTTAAGCCTCCTCTAAGGTAATCTTCGCCATCACACTGGTGTCAAACCAGTCCGGCAATATAGCTCCACGGCTGCCGACCCGCGGTAGACATGTCGTCGCTTTTTGACCCGAGCTCAACTTCTTTGGATCCTCACCTCGATGATCCGAACAAGAGTTTGGAATCGCCAAAGATAAACCATCACCAACATCGTCGCCCCATGGATTACATGGAGCAGGCACACCGGCATCGCCGCATGGTCACTTCATCAAACCAGCATTCACGTCACAAGTTACGACCTGCGTCGGCATGGCCGTAATGTTGCTTCTTCGAGCCGATGGCCATCACGCCGAACTACCTCAACACCTCGGCTCTCATGGCGGCTGCAATGACTCCTTACCGACCTGCTCCGTCACCTCGGCTAGACCGGGGACTTGGCTATTTCTTCATCAACATACTCTGATGACCTCGGCGTCACCAGCCGACCAGCTTCGTCATGTTAGCTGGACCGAGGGCTTTGCCTAGGCAAGCCAACCTTTGCCAACTTTGCCATGCCGTCGCTTTATCGCCCATCAGGCAATGGGTGTGCGGATCAATTCCCAATTTTGGGAGTCGCTTTTCTTCGGACTGCTACAACAAATAAACCAGGTGATATTAATCCTAACAATTTTTGCTTGTCGGGTTTATTTTTCCTAAGGAATTATTACTCTGGTTTGTTCCATCATCTATACACAGGTCTATCAAATGACGGCCACACTAAAGACGGTCACGTGGTGGTTCGGTCAGTTTCCGTACATAGTTCAACGAACGCCGCATCTGAAACTCGGACTGCCCTGCAAATTCAGGCTTTGTCACGCCTTCACTACGTCACGCCGATGCCCTGCATCGACATTGGCTTCATCGCCAGGCCACATCTCTTTAAATAAATAATTGTCAGCTAAGTCACTTTCATGCTCAAAGACTTTCTGTTTTGAATTCGGTTCGACCAAGCATTATACTTTTTTGGCAAAAAGTTGTTTGTGACAAAGTTCCTTGTCAAAACTTTGTTCGTAACACACAAATTCAAATACCCCTTTTACATGGGGGCTTCCTTTATGAAGCTTTTCCTCTTTCATATGACTATACTTGTACGGCTTTGTTCTTTGTTCGTGTATTACGCCACAATATGCACCATATTGACCTAAGTGTTCCGCAAGCTGGATTGCCTTGCTCCTGTGTTTACCCCTACGTTCCCGATTGTTCGTCTAGGGAGTAAAGGGAGCACCTCTGCGATTGTCATGGTCGGGTCATCCGAGCTAGACCTCAGACTGGGTGAAGTCGAAAGCTAGCTCTCTTACTGTTTTCAATAATGGTCGGCACACAACGGAACTCATGAGTACAAAAAATCTATTGCACAAGTCTCATAGTAATAATGAGCAACCGAAGAAAGGTATAGGTGGGGGTACTATTTTCTTTGAAGATGCTTCTTACACTTCGTCGGTAATATAGCATAAGTTCCCTGAGCGCGCTTTGTCTGTTACAGCCTTATGTCCTGATTGCCTGGTTATCGGAAACACCGTCGATATTCTCGATAGGTGGAGTACATAACACTTTTTGGCCCTTGACCGAATAGGGAGAAGCCGACGGTCGGTTAAGACACGTGTAAAGTTTGGGTGAACACATATATATAAGTACTTCGGTACATACAATCATTATACATAAAATTCATTTGCCCAAGTCACTTGGGGGCTCTTAAATTTATTTGAGCTGTTTTACAGTAAATGTGTTTTTCTCTTGGTCATTGCAAAGTCTTTTTCTACCGCTCCTTTTTCGACTCGATTATATGGTCAATAGTCGGATAGCCTGTCTTCTCTCTAAAAGCCGCTCAAGTTTAGTTCGCTAAACTGGCCTCAGAGAAGAACTCTGCCTTTGGGATAAGGAGCTTAAAGCCGTAGGCTGACCCGCGTGAAGTCTTGAGATTGGATGTGTCATGTTAAAGCACAATAGAAGCACAATTTTTTTCCCCAATTTTCGGATTGGCACCGAACACTCGATCTTGTTCGCATGGCAAGTTTCTTGGTTTTCCAAGCTTATGGCACTTTTAAACTATTTGTGTATTTCCAGCATAAGTCTTGCAGTGCAACGTCGGACATCTTTAGAGATTAGGCAAAAACATTCTCGGATATTTGCTATATATGCATCGGTATCGAATTGTGTCTTCGGTCAATAGTGGGGTTGCCCGGCTCCTGTGCTTGCCTCCTACGTTCCGCTTTGTTTGGCTAGGTGTGCAAAGGGAGAACCACTGCGATTGTGCTTCCAGCTTGCATGGTTAAGCACCTTAGTGGAGAAAGCCAAAAACTGACTGTCACGATAAGCTTAAACTGGTCAGCGATCCGATGACTATGTTAAATGATGGGCCATTCATAACATTGGCCGAAGTGTTTACGGCTTGACCTCAGCTATCACCGAACACTAACCGGGGGCTCGTAGCTAGCTTCCCAAGTTCAAAACTCCTATGACTAAGTGAAAGTTATAAAGCCCGGATATATGATTGCCTCGTTCCCGCTAACACAACCGCCTTCGGGCACCGAGACGTCGGCTAAGGGTTGTCATGTTATTGCGGAAACACCCTGCGTAGTATCTACAAAGGGGTAGAAGCCAATGATGGGCCACTTTCAACTGATAAATGGTCGCAATGGAGTCAAATAAGTATATATCATCAACATTTGTCTTCATTATACAAGTGTTTCCTTCCGTAATTATCGTTATATAAAGCCATAAATATGCATCAATTTGACTTAAGATTTTGGCCAAGCTGGGTTGCCTGGCTCTTGTGCTTACCCCTACGTTCCTGATTGTCAGCTAGGCGGTAAAGGGAGCACCTCTGTGATTGTTACTACCGGGTCATCCGAGTTAGTACCTCAGACTAGGTGAAGCCGAAAGCTAGCAATCTTAAAGGATCACATTGGTCGGCAATGACGGAAGTAAAAAATTTGGTTCATTAATACATAGAGTTCGGGAACTTTCCGCGAACTAAATCCTCAATATTTCCCTCCCACATTGATCGGAGCCGAGGTTTCATGATCATGCTTAGCATGACAACCCAAAGAAAGGAACCGATAGTTGGATTATTTTCTTTGGAAGATGTTTCTTACGATAAAAAGTAATATAACATATCTCTCCACGTACCTTTGTTTATAAAACCGTATGGCCAGATTGCCTTATTTGCCGTAAATCTTTGCCCTCATAAAGGCTTTATAAAGTAGGACAAACACTCCTCGGCTGCTGGCCAAGGAGGTGGAAGTCGATGGTCGGTCAACAAAGTTTTTTACAATGCGGATCCGAGCATTAATGATGTAAAGTACTTGGATACATAGAATCATTACACATAATTTGTGATTTTACTACGGATATCGATCCTTAATTCAACCACCCGTGCCCACATTAAGGCTTGGGGGCTACTGGGCTTCGTGCTTATCATTTACAAATATTAAAGGGGTACATCGATCCCCTGATCTGGTGTTGCCACTCGACCAGTGGCTCGGGGGCTACTGTATTGACAATCCAATGCAGAAAATATAAAGTGCAATATAGTTTTCGAGGAGATTATTATCCTCGGTTTGGTCGGCCGCACCCAACCTGAGTCTAGAGGACTTTGCACACCGTGTTTTTGTTCCTAAGTATGCTGCCGAGCTGGGAATTGATCCTCAGGCTGATTTTATGAATTGACCTGAGTCTCAGGGCTACTAGGGTCAGCGGTTTTATTTTTTACTTCAGGTGCATCCCGGATATTAGGCCAACACGCACCTAGAGGGCTACTGGCTATACATCTCGGCCAAGATTACATTGCACAATTTGAAACTAAATTCATAAAAATCAGCCCATGGCCAAGGTGGTGCACCACCTCGGAAGTAGTCCAGCATAAAGCTCGGGCGCCAGTGGCTGGCTCCATAGCGGTCATTTCTGACATTAACCTCGGCTAAACTCCTTCAAACTTTTTGAGCCAAGGTGATCTATGACACCTCGGATATAGTTCAGCGTTGAAGCTCGGATACATTCCGGCGTTGGAGCCCGAATGCAGTTTGGTGTTGGAGCTCGGCTGTAACAATACCCTTATACAATCCGGCGGTGGAGCTCAGATACATTCTAGCGTTGGAGCTCGGAAGCAGTCCGGTGTTGGAGCTCAGCTGCGAAAGATAAATTGAATGCAGTCCTGCGTTGGAGCTCGGACGTAAGAGGACACTGCCGCCCGGGAACAACTTCAAACCCGAGGTGTGGCATAAAAATAACAAGGCATTGATAAAGACCAGGAACTTAAAGGGGCTCCTTGGATACCCGACGTGTAAACTCTTCGGATTCACCTCGGCGATCCTCAAGATCGAAGATGAGAAGATTTGCTGAACCAATTTTCAAGACCGGTGACCGAAGATGAAGAAAAGTTTGGAAGAATCGAGGAGCGTCCCCAACTTGAAGACCGGTTCAGGAGGCTACTGTCGGTGTCCTGGACTAGGGGGTACTCACCACGTCGTCTCCTAATCAATTAGATTGGGCCGAGGACCCCCATGGCCTTATACTCATAGGCCAGTTCAGACAGCTGCCGCATACAAGGAAGATTCCACAAGACTTGGTGATCAAGACAAGGACTCCTCCCCACTGGTGTATTCGGCCAGGACTCTTGTTATCCTAGGCCTCTGGTGCATTATATAAACCGAGGCCAGGCTAGTCGATAGAAGATATACACAATCATAATCATAGTCTAGCTTCTAGGGTTTAGCCTCTACGATCTCGTGGTAGATCAACTCTTGTAATACTCATATCATCAAGATCAATCAAGCAGGAAGTAGGGTATTACCTCCATCGAGAGGGCCCGAACCTGGGTAAACATCGTTTCCCCTGTCTTCTGTTACCCATCGATCCATGACACACAGCTTGGGACCCCCTACCCGAGATCTGCCAGTTTTGACACCGACAGTAGGCCTTGGGTATTTGATACTTGTTTGGTTGCTAAAAATTAGTAACTCGAAATAGGAGTTACATAATAAACAGAGACTAGTTGAGGGTGAAGTGATGATGTATGTTGGAAGTGGTTCCAAGATTGATATGATCATCATCGCACACTCCCTATACTTTCGGGATTAGTGTTAAACCTAAATAAATGTTATTTGGCATTTGCGTTGAGCATGAATATGATTTGATCATGTTTATTGCAATAGGGTTATTCATTTAAAGTCAGAGAATAATTGTTGTTCTGTTTACATGAATAAAGCCTTCGATGGTCATACACCCAATGAAAATAGTTTGATGGATCTCGATCGTAGTGATACACATATTCATAATATTGATGCCAAAAGATGCAAAGTTGATAATGATAGTGCAACTTATTTGTGGCACTCTCGTTTGGGTCATATCGGTGTAAAGCGCATGAAGAAACTCCATATAGATGGATTTTTGGAATCACTTGGTTATGAATCATTTGATGCTTGCGAACCGTGCCTTTTGGGCAAGATGACTAAAACTTCGTTCTCTGGAACAATGGAATGAGCTACTGACTTGTTGGAAATAATACATACCGATGTATGCGGTCCAATGAGTGTTGATGCTCATGGCGGGTATCGTTATTTTCTGACCTTCACAGATGATTTGAGCAGATATGAGTATATCTACTTAATGAAGGACAAGTCTGAAACATTTGAAAAGTTCAAAGATTTTCAGAGTGAAGTGGAGAATCATCATAACAAGAAAATAAAGTTTCTACAATCTGATCATAGAGGAGAATATTTGAGTTACGAGTTTGGCCTTCATTTAAAACAATGTGGAATAGTTTCACAATTCACGCCACATGGAACACCACAACATAATGGTGTGTCCGAACGTCGTAACCGCACTTTATTAGATATAGTGCGATCTATGATGTATCTTACCGATTTACCACTATCATTTTGGGGTTATGCATTAGAGATAGCTGCATTCACTTTAAATAGGGCACCATCAAAATCCGTTGAGACGACGCCTTATGAACTGTGATTTGGCAAGAAACCAAAGTTGTCGTTTCTTAAAGTTTGGGGCTATGATGCTTATGTGAAAGAGTTTCAACCTGATAAGCTCGAACCCAAATCGGAGAAGTGTGTCTTCATAGAATACCCAAAGGAAACTATTGGGTACACCTTCTATCACAGATCCGAAGGCAAGTTATTCATTGCTAAGATGGATCCTTTCTAGAGAAGAAGTTTCTCTCGAAAGAAGTGAGTGGGAGGAAAGTAGAGCTTGATAAGGTAATTGTACCTTCTCCCGAATTGGAAAGTAGTTCATCACAGAAATCAGTTCCAGTGATTCCTACACCAATTAGTGAGGAAGCTAATGATGATGATCATGAAACTTCAGATTAAGTTACTACAGAACCTCGTAGGTCTTCCAAAGTATGGTCCGCACCAGAGTGGTACGATAATCCTGTTCTGGAAGTCATGTTACTAGACCATGATGAACCTACGAACTATGAGGAAGTGATGATGAGCCCATATTCCGCGAAATTGCTTGAGGCCATGAAATCTGAGATGGGATCCATGTATGAGAACAAAGTGTGGACTTTTGTGGAGTTGCCCGATGATCGGCAAGCCATATTGTATAAATGGATCTTCAAGAGGAAGACAAACGCTAATATTAGTTTTACTATCTACAAAGCTCGACATGTCGCAAAAAGTTTTTCGACAAGTTTAAGGTGTTGAATATGATGAGATTTTCTCACTCGTATCGATGCTTAAGTTTGTCCGAATCATGTTAGCAATTGCCACATTTTATGAAATTTGGCAAATGGATGTCAAAACTTCATTCCTTAATGGATTTATTAAGGAAGAGTTGTATATGATGCAACCAGAAGGTTTTGTCAATCCTAAAGGTGCTAACAAAGTGTGCAAGCTCCAGTGATCCATCCATGGACTGGTGCAAGCATCTCGGAGTTGGAATATACGCTTTGATGAGTTGATCAAAGTATATAGTTTTATACAGACTTGCGGTGAAGCTTGTATTTACACGAAAGTGAGTGGGAGCACTACATCCTTTCTGATAAGTATATGTGAATAACATATTGTTGATCAGAAATAATGTAGAATTTTCTGGAAAGCATAAAGGAGTGTTTGAAAGGAGTTTTTCAAAGAAAGACCTCGGTAAAGCTGCTTACACATTGAGCATCAAGATCTATAGAGATAGATCAAGACGCTTGATAAGATTTTTCAATGAGTACATACCTTGATAAGATTTTGAAGTAGTTCAAAATGGAACAGTCAAAGAAGGAGTTCTTGCCTGTGTTGCAAGGTGTGAAGTTGAGTAAGACTCAAAGCCCGACCACGGCAGAAAATAGAAAGAGAATGAAAGTAATTCCCTATGCCATAGTCATAGGTTCTATAAAGTATGCTATGCTATGTACCAGACCTATTGTATACCTTGCTCTGAATTTGGCAAGGAGTAAAATTTTGATCTAGGAGCAGATCACTGGACAACGGTCAAGAATATCCTTAGAAAGGACTAAAAAAATGTTTCTCGATTATGGAGGTGATAAAAGAGTTCATCGTAAAGAGTTACATCGGTGCAAGCTTTTACACCAATCCAGATGACTCTAAGTCTCAATCTGGATACATATCGAAAGTTGGAGCAATTAGCTAGAGTAGCTCCGTGCAGAGCATTATAAACATAGAATATTTGCAAAATACATACGGCTCTGAATGTGACAGACCCGTTGACTAAACTTCTCTCACGAGCAAAACATAATCACACCTTAGTACTCTTTGGGTGTTAATCACATATTGATGTGAACTAGATTATTGACTCTAGTAAACCCTTTAGGCGTTGGTCACATGACGATGTGAACTATGGGTGTTAATCACATGCAGATGTGAATATTAGTGTTAAATCACATGGTGATGTGAATTATTGACTCTAGTGCAAGTGGGAGACTGAAGGAAATATGCCCTAGAGGCAATAATAAAGTTATTATTTATTTCCTTATTTCATGATAAATGTTTATTATTCATGCTAGAATTGTATTATCCGGAAACATAATACATGTGTGAATACATAGACAAACATAGTGTCACTAGTATGCCTGTACTTGACTAGCTCGTTAATCAAAGATGGTTAAGTTTCCTAACCATAGACATGCGTTCTCATTTGATTAACAGGATCACATCATTAGGAGAATGATGTGATTGACTTGACCCATTCCGTTAGCTTAGCACTTAATTGTTTAGTATGTTGCTATTGCTTTCTTCATGACTTATACATGTTCCTATGATTATGAGATTATGCAACTCCCGTTTACCGGAGGAACACTTTGTGTGCTACCAAACGTCACAACGTAACTGGGTGATTATAAAGGCGCTCTACAGGTGTCTCTGAAGGTACTTGTTGAGTTGGTGTATTTCGAGATTAGGATTTGTCACTCCAATTGTCGGAGAGGTATCTCTGGGCCCTCTCGGTAATGCACATCACGATAAGCCTTGCAAGCAATGTGACTAATGAGTTAGTTGCGGGATGATGAATTACATAACGAGTAAAGAGACTTGCCGGTAACGAGATTGAACTAGGTATTGAGATACCGACGATCGAATCTCGGGACATTAACATACCGATAACAAAGGGAACAACATATGTTATTATGAGGTTTGACCGATAAAGATCTTCGTAGAATATGTGGGAGCCAATATGAGCATCCAGGTTCCGCTATTGGTTATTGACCGGAGACGTGTCCCGATCATGTCTACATAGTTCTCGAACCCGTAGGGTCCGCACGCTTAACGTTCGATGACGATTTATATTATGAGTTTATGTGTTTTGATGTACCAAAGGTAGTTCGGAGTCCCGGATGAGATCGGAAACATGACGAGGAGTCTCGAAATGGTTGAGACGTAAAGATAAATATATTGGACAACTATATTCAGACATCAGAAAGGTTCCGAGTGATTCGGGTATTTTTTAGAGTGCCGGTGGAGTTACGGGAATACGGGAGTACATATGGGCCTTAGTGGGCTTTAAGGGAAAAAGAGGAGAAGCCACGAGGGCTGGCCGCGCGCCCCCATGGGCCTAGTCCGAATTGGACTAGGGGAGGGGCTGCACCCCCTCTTTCCTTCTCCACCCCCTCTCCTTCCTTCCCCCTCCTAGTGGGACTAGGAAAGGGGAGTCCTACTCCCACTAGGAGGAGGACTCCTCCTCCTGGCGCACCCTACATGGACGGCCTCCCTCCCCCCTTGATCCTTTATATACGGGGGCAGGGGGCACCCCCAAGACACACAAGTTGATCTGTTGATCTCTCCCAGCCATATGCGGTGCCCCTCCACCATATTCCACCTCGGTAATATCGTAGCGGTGCTTAGGCGAAGCCCTGCTTCGGTAGCATCATCAACACCATCATCACGCCGTCGTGCTGACGGAACTCTCTTGCAAAGCTCTGTTGGATCGGAGTTCGTGGGACGTCATCGAGCTGAACGTGTGTTGAACTCAGAGGTGCCGTACGTTCGGTACTTGGATCAGTCGGATCGTGAAGATGTACGACTACATCAACCGCGTTGTGCTAACGCTTCCGCTTATAGTCTACGATGGTACATGGACAACACTCTCCCCTCTCGTTGCTATGCATCACCATGATCTTGCGTGTGCGTAGGAAATTTTTCGAAATTACTACGTTCCCCAACAACAATCACATGTGATCTAGATCGAAACCTCCATCTACTCATAGAACCGCTCATGACGCCACTATTGGGAAACGTAGTAGAAAACAAAAAAGTTCACCCTACGGACACCCAAGAACAATATGAAGATACATATCGGGTTTGGATCAACGATCATTACCGACTCCGGAGTGCGGCGGAAATAGACAAGTCGGTGTAAATCGTACTTGTGAGTCCCTCAAACGTCAATGATGATCCCGCAAACCACCCTCGATTGATCCCTCGAATGTAAGACCTAAAGCACAGCCTCTCCACTTGGTTGCAAGCGTACGGTCTTCATGATCCGACAATGCTTTGTCGTCCAGAGCTAATCGTCGGTGGAGAATTAGAGGGAGGAGATTAGAAACACACAGGGCTTCTAATTATGAGGATTGTATGTGGCTAGAGCCAACTAGAGGAGGCTCCAAAACTTTGTTGCATAGGGTGGAAATCCTCTAGTATATATAGGTTTAGGGGAGAGGTGGGCGCACCACAAAGGGAGGAAGGACTCCCCTCCCCTTGCATCGATAAAGGGGGAAATGAGGAGCCTCCTTCCCCCACTAGGATTTGGCCTCCCGTAGGGGAAGGGGGGTGCCTCCCCTATTGGGCCCTTGTGGCCCAATTCCTTCTCCGCCTCTTTGTCTTATTAAGCCCATCAATATTAAAGTAAATATATATTTCATTCTAAATTTTTTAGAGCATTATACATATAATTTAATATCGCCGGAAATATTTTCCACCTATACATAATTAATCGGTAATACCGGGTATTACCCGATATTCAGTGAAACCCTTCCGGTGGCCCCGAAACGCTTCCGGAACCTCTCGAAACTATTCCAGATATTAATGAAAAAATTCCATAAATATATTCTCATCCCTCCCGTACTACTAACACTCATTAGATCGTGATTACCTTAATCTTGTGACCCCGTAGGTTTGGTAAATCATAGACATGAACGAAACCCCTTCGTTCAATGATCGATAGCGGAACCGTGGACATCCATATCGATCCCTATGATTACATGAATGATACTCAAGCGAACCTTTGGTTATCATGTGATGTTCCCTTTGATTCGCGATACTTTACAAAACTCGGTGTGCATTGGTATCCTCCTGAATCATCACCATGCTCACTATACCATTGCTCCATTATCGGTTTTGTTCTTCTTTCTCTTTAATGTGTTCTGGCATCCCCGTGAGATACACATCTATGTCTGGCCAGACGATGATGGATGTCGTCACACTGAGAGGGCCCTCAGAATAATTCTCCATCGTCTGAGGAGCAAATCCCACTCCCGAGCTATCCGGTCAATTGTGGAACTTTCCGGTGAGCCTGAAAGTTGATGTTATGATCACCTTGTTAGAGATGACGTTTGAGAAATCCCAAGGCACACCGTCTGGTAGGAATTGACCGAGACACTCTCATGGTCCGAGGAACTAAAACACATGCTAACACTCCGTGTTATAACAGATGATTTCAGACGATATAATCACAAAGTATAACCGACAAGTATTGGATCGATTCAATATGATTGTTCTTCTAATGCCATGCCCTCAATGTTGTTTTAGGACTATCATTACAATTAACGATATTCTAAGATCTGGAAAATGTGATCACCAACAATACTTGAGACAGTTATAGAGGCGAGACCGGGAACATATTGTTACCGTTTTTCATTTCACACGTGCATATGAGTTTTCCACCGAATCACATATTTCAGGATCATGACAGTTATAGCATGAAATATAAACTCTTAATTATTAATAATGGAAATACAATAATACAATATTATTGCCCCTAGGGCCTATTTCCAATAGGGGGGGCTCGATATGGAGCGTTCGCCATCGGCCAAACGCTCACGCGAAAGGAAAATTTCAATTCCTTCCTGGCCTGTTGCCAAGTTTGCCCACCACTCACCATATTTGCCTGCCACATGTTGTTTTCACCTCTAAAGAACCTCTCTTCCCTTCTAGCCGCCCACAAACCTCCACTTCCCTTCTAGTCGTCCACAACCTCCACTTCCCTTCTAGCCGTGCACAACCTCCACTACCACCGTCAACGGAGTAGATGTTGTTTTAAAAGGAGGATAAGCATAGGTAAACCTTATGCTAGCCAATTGGGGAGACACGTAGGGATCTCCGCATGGATTACCATATGTATCCCCAAAATGGTTAGCATAATTTCTCTCATTAGGGGGATTGAAATCGATCTCACTGTCACCGCCTAAATCGAGTGGCCACAAAAATTGAGTAGCCCTCATCGCCAGAATCGGCGCCATTGTTTGAAATTATGATAAACATTAGGTGGGTGATAACCCACGAGTATAGAGGGTCGTTTGTAGCCTTCTTTGATAAATAAGAGTGTCGAACCCAACGAGGAGCTAAAGGCAGAACAAATATTCCATCAAGTTCTATCGACCATCGATACAGCTCTACGCACACTTAACGTTTGCTTTACCTAAAACAAGCATAAAAATAGAAGTACTTTGCGGTAATAAAACTATGAATAAATTGCAAGATAATAAAAGTAGATAGCTTTTGTCACAAAAGAAAGTTAATTGTCCCTAGGTGATCGATAACTAAACTGGTGATCATTGTTGTAATTTTATATGAGGGAGAGGCATGATCTAACATACTTTATCTACTTGGATCATATGCACTTATGATTGGAAATCTAGCAAGCATCCAAACCTACTAAACATCATTAAGGTCGTAAAACCCAACCATAGCGTTAAGTATCAAGTCCTATTTATCCCATACGCAATGACCCCCAAATGCAGGCATGTGCTTCTGTCACTCACACCACCCACCACAAGAGAACCATGAACATATAGCAACACCCTATAGCGGGGATCCCTCTGTTTGCGTGACACAGAGGGCACCGTAGGACAACACCAAAATAAAATATACAACTCAAACCAATCATGATCAACTATCAACCCATAGGACAAAACGGATCTACTCAAACATCATAGGATAACCACATATCATTGGGAAATAACACATAGTGTTGAGCACCATGTTTAAGTAGAGATCACAGCGGGGAGAAGAGGGGTCACACCACTGCATAGAGGGGGAGAAAGTTGGTGTTGATGGTAGCAAGATTGTTGATGTAGATCACCGTCGCGATCCTTGCCCCGGCGGCACTCCGGCGCACCGGGAGTGAGGGGGAGAGAGCCCCCTCCTTCTTATCTTCCTTGGCCTCCCGCCAAGATGGGAGGAGAGTTCCCCCTCTGGTCCATGGCCTCCATGGCGGCGGAGGGCCGGGAGCCCCTCTGAGATTGGATCTTCCTCTCTATTCTCTTCTATTTCGTGTTCCCGTTTTTATGGCTGAAACCGTTTTTATATTCCCGGAGATCCGTAACTCCGATTGCGTTGAGATCTAACACAATTCTTTTCTGGATATAGGCTTCCTTGCACCCAAAGGAGAGCTCCAACCGACGTACGAGGTGAGCACAACCCACCATGGTGCGCCTGGGCCCTAGGGCACCCCCAGGTGTCTTGTGGTGGTTGTGGGCCCCCGTTTGCGTTGATTCTAAGTCCAAAAAATCACATATATTCCAAAATAATTCTTCGTAAATTTTTATCACGTTTGGACTTTGTTTGATATGGATATTCAGCGAAACAAAAAACATGCAACAAACAGGAACTAGCACCAGTACTAGATCAATATGTTAGTCCAATAAATCATATAAAATGTTGCCCAAAATATATGAAAGTTGTATAATATTGGCATGAAACAATAAAAAATTATAGATACGATGGAGACGTATCAGCATCCCCAAGCTTAAGTCCTGCTCATTGTCGAGTAGGTAAATGCTAAAAAATATAATTTTTGATGTGGGATGCTACCTAGCATAATGTTGATCATATATGTAATCATGGCATGAATATTAGGACACGAGTGATTCAAAGCAATAGTCTATAATTTGACATAAAGACATTAATACTTAGGCATCCCAACAAACAATCATGTCTTTCAAAATATCAACACTAAAGAAAGCTATCCATACAAAATCATATAGTCTTGTCATGCTCTGTCTTCTTAACACAAAGTATTTATCATGCACAACCCCGATGACAAGCCGAGCAATTGGTTCATACTTTTTAACGCGCTTCAGATTTTTCAACCCTCACGCAATACATGAGTGCAAGCCATGGATATATCACCATGGGTGGAATAAGTATGATGATAGGGGTAAATATAGAGAAGACAAAAAAGTAAGAAAGTCTCACATCGACGCGGCTAACCAATGGGCTATGGAGATGCCCATCAATCGATATCAATGCGAGGAGTAGGGATTGCCATGCAACAAACACACTAAGAGCTATAAGTGTATGAAAGCTCAACATGAAAACAAAGTGGGTGTGCATCTAACTCTATAATGAAAAATTCCTGCTAGTATGTGAAAGTGACAACATATGAGACTCTATATATGAAAAACATGGTGCTACTTTGAAGCACAAGTGTGGAACTAGCATGCCCCTTTTCTTTTTTTCTTTCTTTTTTTCCTTTTCTTTTCGTCTGACGTCTCATCCCGACTTGTGGGGGAATCATAGTCTACATCATCCTTTCATCACTGGGACATGACCTAATAATGAATAATGCTGACCATCACACTTCTATTTACTTACAACTCGATACCTAGGACAAAATATGACTCTATATGAATGCCTCTGACAGTGTGCCAGGATGTGCAATGATCTAGCATAGCAGAGATGTCAAAAAACAGACAAGCCATGGAAATATCATGCTATCTATCTTACGATCATGCAAAGCAATATGAAAATGAATGCTCAAGTCATCAAAACAGAAGTGATGGAAGTTGCGCGGCAATATATCTCGGAATGGCTATGGAAAGGCCATAATAGGTAGGTATGGTGGCTGTTTTTAGGAATATATAATAAGGCTTATGTGTGATAGAGCATATCATATCACGGCGTTTGGATGCACTAGCGAAGTTTGCACCACGTCTGGAGGTGAGAAAGGGCAATGCACGGTACCGAAGAGGCTACCAACTTGCGGAAATGTAAGAGTGTGTATAATACATGGACCCACATTAGTCATAAAGAACCCATACACTTCTTGCGAAAGTTTATTAGCCCTCAAAGCAAAGTAATACTATGCATGCCCCTAGGGGGATACATTGGTAGGAAAAGACCATCACTCGTCCCCGACCGCCACTCATAAGGAAGACAATCAATAATAAATCATGCTCCAACTTCATAGCATAACGAGAGACTATACGTGCATGCTTCAGGAATCACAAACCTTAACACCAATATTCTTACTAACCACAACCGTTTACTAGTACCTCCCACATATTATCATCTCTATATCGCAAAACTATTGCAAGGAATCAAACATATCATATTCAATGATCCATAAATTTTATGTAGGATTTTATGACTAACCATGTGAATGACCAGTTCCTATTGACTCTCTAAATAGATATAAGTGAAGGATGAGAGTTTAATTCTTTCTGCAAAGACCATGCTCTAAAAAATATAAGTGAAGCAAAAGAGCATTCTACAAACAATGGTTTTCCATGTGAAGAGAAACAGGCAATCCAAACTTCAAACGATATAAGTGAAGCACATGAAGCATTCTATAAAGCCATACTCAAAAGGTATAAGTGAAGTGCAATGAGCATTCTATAAATCAACAATGGACTATATCATACCAGCATGATGCATAAAAGAAAAGGGGAAAATAAACACAAAAGACGCTCCAAGATTTACGCATATCATGTGAACGAAACAAAGATGAAAACATACTAATACTTGTTGAAGAAAGATGGGATGCCTTCCGGGGCATCACCAAGCTTAGACGCTTGAGTCTCCTTGAATATTTACTTGGGGTGCCTTGGGCATCCCCAAGCTTTAACTCTTGCCTCTCCTCCTTCTCCTCATATCGAGAGCTCCTTGATCTTTGATCACTTCATCCACACAAAACTCAACAGAAACCTCGTGAGATCTGTTAGTATAATAATGCAAATCACTACTTTAAGTATTGTTGAAAACCAATACATATTTTGTTTTTGCATTTTAGCTATTGTAGTATAACTTTTTATGGCTTATACCACCGATACAATCGGTAGTTTCATCAAAACAAGCAAACAATGCATCAAAAACAGAATCTGTCAAAAACAGGACAGTCTGTAGTAATCTAAACATTGACAATACTTGTGTAACTCTATTTTTTTGAAAAATTAGGAAAAAACAAACATTTTGCATAGAAGCACTGTGTAAAAATTTCAGAAACTTTTGACGTTCCAGTAAAAAACAAAAATTCACGCACTGCAACAGAAGTTTCTGTTTTTACACTGCACAGACCAACAAGCAACCTAATCATCCTAAAGGCAAATCTTTGCACATTATTTTTATAATACAATGGATTTGTACAAGGGGATAATTATTTTTGTGACAATCTTCATGAAAAATTCTACATTGTTTCCATGAGCATGAACACAAGTGTTCAAGGTCGACCCTCACTTCTCCAATGCATAACTTCCAATCGCTTTTCTTTTGTTGAAAGTTTTTAAGTTCCCCTCTATATTTTTTTGTTTTTAAACTTTATAAAAGCACTCAACAGAATAAAAAGACTTTCTAAAACTTCCGGGTTGTGTCCCTGACAGCGCTTTCTTTAAAGCCATTAAGCTAGGCATAAACTGCTCAAGTAATGGATCCACCCGGATCCCAAGGTATATTGATAACCCACAAGTGTAGGGGATCGCAACAGCTTTCGAGGGTAGAGTATTCAACCCAAATTTATTGATTCGACACAAGGGGATCCAAAGAATATTCTTGAGATTAGCAGTTGAGTTGTCAATTCAACCACACCTAGATAACTTAGTATCTGCAGCAAGGTATTTAGTAGCAAAGTAGTATGATAGTAATGGTAACAGTGGCAAAAGTAAAGATAACAGTTTTGTAGTAGTTGTAATAGTAGCAACGGAAAAGTAAATAATCAAAGCACAAGATGTGAAAAGCTCGTAGGCATTGGCTCAATGATGGATAATTATGTCGGATGCGATTCCTCATGTAATAGCTATAACATGGGGTGACACAAAACTAGCTCCAGTTCATCAATGTAATGTAGGCATGTATTCCGAATATAGTCATACATGCTTATGGAAAAGAACTTGCATGACATCTTTTGTCCTACCCTCCCGTGGCAGCGGGGTCCTAGTGGAAACTAAGGGATATTAAGGCCTCCTTTTAATAGAGTACTGGACCAAAGCATTAACACATAGTGAATACATGAACTCCTCAAACTATGGTCATCACCGAGAAGTATCTCGATTATTGTCACTCCGGGGTTGTCGGATCATAACACATAATAGGTGACTATAGATGTCACAGCCCTAGAGCTTGCTTGTAACTAGTGGCGTTGCAGTCATGCATCATGTCTAAATTTCTTTAAATTTGAATTGGGGAATTGGAGAGCCTCAGAAGTCATTTAAAAAAAATGATGATCAACATTAAAAATTGCTTCAAATGTTTCCAAGGAAATGTTCCTTTTCAGCTCTGAAAAATATTGGCAAGAATAAAATGCAAACCAATATTTTTGGAGTGACTGAAACATTTATTTTGGGGCCTTTGAATTAATTCAATAACTATTTGCATTGGATATACATTTGATATATAATTAATATATGTCCAATAATCCTGGAACATTTTATGTGGTTTGGGATATTTTAATTCTAGTCACATATTTATTTTCAGGATTTTATAGAATGATTTGGTTTGTAAGCTAAATCAAAACAAAGCAAATAATTAGAAAACACAACAAAAAAAAGGAAAGAACAGAAACTTACCTGACGCAGCAACCGGCCCAACTCCTGTTCTGGCCCAGCCCACCACCGCAGCTCTTCCTGTCGTCTTCCTCCTCGGACAGAAGGACGAGCGTGTGGCCGCGGCGCGCGCGCACGCGCCCGAGCCACCTCCTGCTTGCCGCCCCGCCCTGGATCGGCTAAGGATGCCACGACACCCCCCTGAATCCCCACTCTCTCTCTCTCTCTCGAGCATTCCCCCTCTGGCCCCTCTCTCCCTCGCTCCTCTGCTCCCAGCTGAACGCTCCCGCCGGCCACCGCAGATCGCCCGCGAGGCCACCATCGATGAAGCGCTGCTCCACCTTTTCCCCGAGCTCCGCAAAGTCCCTCCCGTCCTCTACACCGAGTCACGCATCACGGGAGGCCCTGCATCGCCGCCAACGCGCCGTCTTCAACCTCCGGATCCGACGGCCCCCTCCGGTCAATTTGCGGCCTCAGCGTGTCGCCGGCTACATCGAGTTGCTCCCCTTCACCGCTGTGAGCTCCTCTTCGTTCTCCCCCTCTCCCCACCATCGATTGCATCCCCTAGCCGTTGTTTCTATGATGGCCGAGAGCTCGCTGTCGCCGCCGTGAAGCTCGCCGTTGCTAGCAACCCCTGCTAACCATGAAGAGCACCTGGATGAGTTCGACACGTCCCGCAGATGCTTCCTAACCGCCTAGCTTGTTCGTTTGCATGCTGCAGCCCCGCGCCCGACCGAGCCCGAGCGCCGCCGCCACCAAAGCTCGTCGCCGGCATGATTCCGGCGACCCCCGCATCCAACTCCCCTTCTCCTAGATGTGGGCAAGCAAGGGCTATGCCCTGGTGCCATCGGCACATTCATCCGACGCCCACAGCGCAATTCCGGCGAGCCGCCGCCGCACCGTGAGGTCGCCGGCGTCCAACTCCGGTGACTGGTGATGTGGCACCGTCATTAGCGCCTAACCAACCCCCTAGTGTCGCTGACGTATGGGCCCCGCCCTGCTGACACTTTAATTAGGATTAGCTTAATACTAATTGACCCAGTTAACTAACTGTGCCACTGACGTGTGGACCCCACTGGTCAGGTTTGACCTGGACCCGCCTAGGTGACCTGCTGACATCAGCATGACCTAGTGCTGATGCAATAAATCATTTTCTGGATTTAATTTAATTCTGAGAATTTCAGAAAATGCCCTAAACTTCAATAAATCATAGAAATTCAACCGTAACTCCAAATTAAATAATTTATATATGAAAAATTATCAGAAAAATTCAAGGAATCCATCTGTACCATTTTCATGCATGTTAGAACAACTTATAGCTGCTGTTTAGCACAAATCAATTAAATGGCATTTGAATAATCACATATGGAGTTTGAGTTTGAATCTTGGATTCAAACCAACTTCATTTAATCTGGTTTTAGTTGCATTAGCACAAACCAGAGCATATTGCCATGTCACATTCATGCATCATATTGTGCATTGCATTGATTGTGTTTTTCCTCAGTTGCCGGTGATTGTCGATAGACGTGATACCGACGATGTGATCGATGACACCGATGAAGAGCTATATTATCTTCAGAAGTGCCAGGCAAGCAAAACCCCCTTGTTCATTCCGATACAATCCTACTCTCTCGCCCTGCTCTCTTTTAATGCATTAGGACAACACCGATTCATCTATTACTTGCTGCGGTAGCTAAACCCCTTTATCCTTTGCATGACCTGTCATTGCCACAGTAAATAGATGAAACCCACTAGCATGAGTAGGAGTTGTTTGAGCCCTGATGTGCCTACTCATTCATGCTTGTTGTCATGCCTGCTACTGCTTAGAGTTGAGTCAGGTCTGATTCATCGGGGATGAATCAGAGGCGTGTGAACATGTCCTACTGTGTGTGAGTTAAGTGTGTGAACACGATTTGGTAAAGGTAGCGGTGAGAGGCCATGTAGGAGTACATGGTGGGTTGTCTCATTGCAACCGTCCTTAGGAACTGAGTCCTGTGTTTGTGATCCATGACCAGTTACTACCACACATTGGAATTCTTAAGTGCCCCTCTCGACTTATTAATCAACTTGATCTCTGTCCAGGAGTTGCAACTAGTTTCTGGTGTTTGTAGGTAGTGTTAGTAGTCTACCAAGTGGCACCCGGTACAGGTGGGCTTGGGACAGACTAGGCACAGTGGCACGGTGTACCAAGTGGCACCCGGATGGTGGGCTTGGGAACCCTGCTCACATCGTTTGGGTCCGTGAGCGACACCCCGGCCGGATCTCCTTGCGGATGGAACCCGAATAGGCGATAAACCTGGACTAGAGACTTGTTCGGTTAGTCAGGTCGTGGCCGACTCCCTCGCCCGGTTTCCGCTTGAAGGTTGCCGAGGTACATGACGTGTACAGGGCGGTAAGTGGCGAGAGCATGTGTGAAGAAGTACACCCCTGCAGGGTTATCATTATCTTTTCGAATAGCCGGATTCCTCGGATATGGAAACTTGGACCCCTTGCATAGTTCATAGACAAGTGAAAGTGGATACTCTAAAATACGCAAGATAAGCGTGAGTGCTATGGATGGCGTTCTCGTAGGGAAACGGGAGCGGATCCATAGTGGTGTATTGATATGGTGAATATGTGGACTCGTGTGCGCCACCTCAAAAGAGTTACTTGCAGTCGTAGTTCAGGATAGCCACCGAGTCAAAGCTGGCTTGCTGCAGTTAAACTCCACCACCCCTTTATTGATAATGATGCATATGTAGTTAGATCTGATGTAAGTCTTGCTGGGTACATTTGTACTCACGTTTGCCTATTTTATGTTTTTGCAGAGAGACTTCAGTCTCACTAGTAGTTCCGCTTGGACTTCGACGGTTAGCTTGTTACCTCAGCTACGATCGTGTTCCCTCGACAGGATCTGATAGATGGTCAGGCTTCTCAGCCTTTTTCATTTATAGATGTCTGTACTCATACATGATAGCTTCCGCTTGTGCTTGATTTGTATGCTCTGAATGTTGGGTCATGAGACCCCTGTTTGTAATATCTCGCTCCTCGGAGCCTAATGTATAAATATTTGAGTCGTAGAGTCATGTTGTGATGCCATGTTGTATTTGCACATATCGAGCATATTGTGTGTATGTTATTGAAATGCTTGGTATGTGTGGGATCTGGCTATCTAGTTGTTTATCCTTAGTAGCCTCTCTTACCGAGAAATGTCTCTTAGTGTTCCCACTGAGCCATGGTAGCTTGCTACTGCTCCGGAACACTTAGGCTGGCCGGCATGTGTCCTTCTTCGTTCCTGTGTCTGTCCCTTCGGGGAAATGTCACGCGATGAATACCGGAGTCCTGTTAGCCCGCTACAGCCCGGTTCACCGGAGTCCTGCTAGCCCAGTGCTACAGCCTGGATTCACTCACTGATGACCGACACGTTCGATGCTGGGTCATGGATGCCTGTCCCTGTAAGTTAGTGCCACTTTGGGTTCACGACTAGCCATGTCAGCCCGGGTTCTTTGTCATATGGATGCTAGCGACACTATCATATACGTGAGCCAAAAGGCGCAAATGGTCCCTGGCCTGGTAAGGTGGCACCCGTGGGAATACCGTGCGTGAAGCCGCAAAGTGATATGATGTGTTACATGCTAGATCGGTGTGACTTAGGATCGGGGTCCTGACAGCGCTGGTATCAGAGCTTGACTGCCTGTAGGATTACCAAGCCAAACTGGTCGAAGTTGAGTCTAGAAATTCTTTAGTTATATAAGGGAATTGATTGTGGGATGGAACGTAAGGCTCTTTTTACTCCTTATACCTTATGCCTTCTGATCTGAGTCATCCTCTCCTCTTCTACGGGGATTAAGAACTAGGCTATCTCTTCTTTCTATCAGGATCACGTGTTACTTATCCGTAAACTTATAAGATTGTTGGACTTAAGCCTCTGTTCAGTTCCTACTACTTCCGTATGTTAATTGTTGATCTCCAAACCTTATTATTGTGCTTCCGAGTGGTTATGCCACCATTTTTGTGAATGTCTCAAGTCTTTTTGAGCATTTATAGTCGTTATGCTGTCCGAGTCATCCCAGGTTTCCAAAGAGTCTGATGCATTTGCAAAATCCTTTTTCCTTTGGTTTCAATGTCTTTCTAGGCCAGGTTAATCACACAAATTGTTGAGTTGAGGTACTCTACTGCCTCGACCTTTATGTTGGAGTTATTATAATGACCCTAGGTGTCTCAGGGGATCATCTAGTAATTTAGCCATGATTTGTGTCCCAGTGTGACGATTCTGGCCTTTATTCTCGAAAGCATTCCGTGATGCTACTTAGGAGTAGGTATTCTATTCCTGGGTTCTTGAACCCGAGATTCACCCTACTTACCTCATGTTGATAGTGTTTGCTCGTTCCTTTAGGTTATTAGTAACCTTTGCATTAGTCCTCGAGGTCCGTGGTATTTCCTTCTTCCAAATACTATGAACCACTTATGGCAGTAGTTTGTTGGATCAAAAGATCATAACAGGAGTGCTCTCGATGGGTTCTCCATTCATAATTGTGACTCTGCCAGTTCTACCTCTCTGAATGGATTATCCGGAAGAAACATGTTGAACTTGGTTCGACATACTAATCTATGCATCCACAACTCAGAAAGTTATATGTTCCTTTGAGTTGTCCCTCTTTAGTTGTCTTCTGACCCTCGTCTATCAATTGATAGTCAAGATTATGTGTGCATTCATTCATCGATGCCTATTACTCTTGTGGTTTGTCAAGCCATTCTATCCCAGAATGACTAGGAGAAATGAACTCCAGTACCTCATCCATATCTAGGATTGGGTCAAAGCAGTTGTATTCTGCAGATCAAGTTGCTAATCCAACTTTTGTTCTGTTCTACCTTGGAGTATTACCATCTTTTATATCGGGATTATCGTGAGAATTGCACACCCTCTTATGAATTCTTGACACAGTGATACTTCTCTCCATCATTATTCATTTCTCGGTTCCTGTGTTATTGTAACCGGAATGCCGACAAGTGAATCATGGCGTGTGAAATCAATACTCCTAGCAACCTTGTTGCTTGGTAGTTAAATGGTCAATAACCTCATTTTTAATGTGTTGGTTCTTGAATCATCATTCTAAGATTGATCGTGCTACCTTGTCCATCTTCCTGGTGCACATTTCGATCAATGAGTTAGGATTTTGGAAATCCCTCGCCCTTTTAATCATATCATCTTGCCCTGAAAAGCAAGATTGTTCTCGAGCTTAGTAACATACCGGTGGTTCATGATATTCCGAATTTCTTCTCGGAAGTATCACCAGGTTGTCGCCTGACCGCTATGTTGATCTCGTGATCAAGTTGGTTTATTCCTGTAAACCACTATTTCTCCAAGAATCCGTGTTGGATACCCCTGAGCTAGTTGGTTAAGCTAGACAACAACTTGGAGAATTGGAAGATAAAAGCTTGCCTAACTTAGTTCGTTCCAAAGGGATATTGTTGTGTAGTGTGTGTTGAAGAAAGATGATATCTTCATCGATTGGTCCCTGTGATTAGTTGTTGGACCTATTATCTTATCCAATCTTTGATTTGAGTATGAGCTATCGTCAAATCAAATCAGAACCAATGATATTCGTAATGTTGTCTTACTCGTGGTTTTCCTCGAGCATACACCATTATATTCTTTGGTCTGACCAATACTACCACTGTGTTCACATGATGGCGGAAGTCCAGTGATATGGAAATTCCGATGAGTTACTGTTGAGCCCATCAGCAGCATTTTGTCTCCCCCATGATTCATGTTGAACATCAACCTAGTGTTGGAAACTTGTGTAAGCATTTTCTTCATGCCCCGTTCATGAAGTATATGTTTGGATGAAAGGAGTGACTTCCTCCTATACACGTGCATTTGATGAAAGTTGTCGTCGTGAATTCGAGAAAGTTTGTTTTTGCTCCTCTGGAATCATCCCAGGTCAGTCATGCATGTGCGAAGTATTCTATGGTCTGATAGACTGATCATCTTCATTCCCTATGTATCCCTAGCACACCAAGCCACTGATTGATTTGTTCAAGGAAAAGGAGTTGCTGTGCAAATACTAGTTCATGCACAAGATTCCTATATCCTCAATGATGGTTCCCTACCAGAACTCGGTAGTGTTTTATTGTAAGACTACCATGTGATAATGTTTTGTCTGGGACAACGTGTTCACATGTTTGTAGCAGAACCAGCTCATGTTTTGGAGCTTGCTATCATAGTTCATTTCCTGAGAATCTCGCAACGTCATCTCGTCGATTTGTGTTGCAAACTTTCATTTTTCTTTCTAAGACTCGATGAGTCTGGAATATCCTGACACCAGCCAGATCTCAATCTCAGGCAGATATGATGGTTGGAACATTTCCCAAGAACTATAATATTGGTCCCTCGATAACCGGTAAAGTGGATGTCATGGCCAACACACCCAACCGGAAGACCTATTATTGTAGTATCTTGATTAAGGAAGTTGGCCACCTTCCCATAAGGACTTCGTAGGATTTACTCCCTAGTTGTGCCTTATGATTTTTGTGTTCCGAAGTCCGACCTTTTACTTGATGTTCTAGATATCCAACCATAATTATCTTTGGATTAGGCTAGCACATCAAGGAGAACACTAGAAGCGGAGTGCTAAATGTCTCTCGGTCGATCATCCAGATTTCGTTCCCTTGGCCTCGCTAAGGTGAAATCTGAGAAAGTGTTATCTTCCTTTGCATCTGCATCGTCCATCGCTATTCATCATGGTAGTATGTTGTGTTGTCAGCACCCTTGATGCGGTTGTTGATAAAACCTTGATGATTGTGGAAATGCTCAAGTTCTTGAGAGCACGCACAAGCGATACGTGTTATCATCGGCACGAACTGGGATTCCTCTCAGTTTCCTCGGTTATGCCATGACCTTTCAAACAGTGAATTCACTCTTTATTGTTGGGTTCTTCCCCAGTTACCAGAATCATTCCCAGCATTTGCATTTTGTTCCCAGCTTGCACCTCCAATGTGCCATTCTACCACGGGTCTCTTCCATTTCCGGTGGTAAGCAAATCCATCCATTACGTTGTCTTCAACAAGGTAATCCACATCATCCAAGTCCGAGTATGCCATTCTACCGAACCCCTCCAAGCGATCACTCAAGAATTGCCTTAGGCTGGTATAAAGAGTTTCAATGATCTCGGAATCAAAAGTAATTCTTTTTGCCACTTAAGGGGATATATCTATGAGTCACCATCCCTAAGGTGCCTCGTTGTGGTATCATGGCAACTCAACTCCTCGCTACGTTGACAACCGTTCACCACCTTTTTAAGTGTGGAATTGTTGCCTACCTAGTGAGCCTTCGTCATTTGTTCCACTCCATCCCTCTAGATGTGTGTTTTGTGTCTCAGCTTGAGTGATGTTGCTATGTCTCATTCCTTGCATTGATCCTAAGTTGTTTGATCTTCGAGAAGATTGATCCTTCTAGAGTCTCCTTCTCCTCTCGTTGTCATGTTGGCAGGATTTCTCAGAGCAAGACGACAAGACAATGATGGTGATCAAATCAACACTCTTATGGAATGCACCCTGGATCGTGAAGATTATACTAGTTTGCGTTTCCCCTTCGTCTTGCCCTACACTTGAATCTCGGGTCGAGATTCTTGTTTAGTGGGGGTGAGTTGTCACAGCCCTAGAGCTTGCTTGTAACTAGTGGCATTGGAGTCATGCATCATGTCTAAATTTCTTTAAATTTGAATTGGGGAATTGGAGAGCCTCAGAAGTCATTTAAAAAAAATGATGATCAACATTAAAAATTGCTTCAAATGTTTCCAAGGAAATGTTCCTTTTCAGCTCTGAAAAATATTGGCAAGAATAAAATGCAAACCAATATTTTTGGAGTGACTGAAACATTTATTTTGGGGCCTTTGAATTAATTCAATAACTATTTGCATTGGATATATATTTGATATATAATTAATATATGTCCAATAATCCTGGAACATTTTATGTGGTTTGGGATATTTTGATTCTAGTCACATATTTATTTTCAGGATTTTATAAAATGATTTGGTTTGTAAGCTAAATCAAAACAAAGCAAATAATTAGAAAACAGAACAAAAAAAGGAAAGAACAGAAACTTACCTGACGCAGCAACCGGCCCAACTCCTGTTCTGGCCCAGCCCACCACCGCAGCTCTTCCTGTCGTCTTCCTCCTCGGACAGAAGGACGAGCGTGTGGCCGCGGCGCGCGCGCACGCGCCCGAGCCACCTCCTGCTTGCCACCCCGCCCTGGATCGGCTAAGGATGCCACGACACCCCCCTGAATCCCTACTCTCTCTCTCTCGAGCATTCCCCCTCTGGCCCCTCTCTCCCTCGCTCCTCTGCTCCCAGCTGAACGCTCCTGCCGGCCACCGCAGATCGCCCGCGAGGCCACCATCGATGCAGCGCTGCTCCACCTTTTCCCCGAGCTCCGCAAAGTCCCTCCCGTCCTCTACACCGAGTCACGCATCACGGGAGGCCCTGCATCGCCGCCAACGCGCCGTCTTCAACCTCCGGATCCGACGGCCCCCTCCGGTCAATTTGCGGCCTCAGCATGTCGCCGGCTACACCGAGTTGCTCCCCTTCACCGCTGTGAGCTCCTCTTCGTTCTCCCCCTCTCCCCACCATCGATTGCATCCCCTAGCTGTTGTTTCTGTGATGGCCGAGAGCTCGCTGCCGCCGCCGTGAAGCTCGCCGTTGCTAGCGACCCCTGCTGACCATGAAGAGCACCTGGACGAGTTCGACACGTCCCGCAGATGCTTCCCAACCGCCTAGCTTGTTCGTTTGCATGCTGCAGCCCCGCGCCCGACCGAGCCCGAGCGCCACTGCCCCCAAAGCTCGTCGCCGGCATGATTCCGGCGACCCCCGCGTCCAACTCCCCTTCTCCTAGATGTGGGCAAGCAAGGGCTATGCCCTGGTGCCATCGGCACGTTCATCCGACGCCCACAGCGCAATTCCGGCGAGCCGCCGCCGCACCGCGAGGTCACCGGCGTCCAACTCCGGTGACTGGTGATGTGGCACCGTCATTAGCGCCTAACCAACCCCCTAGTGTCGCTGACGTATGGGCCCCGCCCTGCTGACACTTTAATTAGGATTAGCTTAATACTAATTGACCCAGTTAACTAACTGTGCCACTGACGTGTGGACCCCACTGGTCAGGTTTGACCTGGACCCGCCTAGTTGACCTGCTTACATCAGCATGACCTAGTGCTGACGCAATAAATCATTTTCTGGATTTAATTTAATTCTGAGAATTTCAGAAAATGCCCTAAACTTCAATAAATCATAGAAATTCAACCGTAACTCCAAATTAAATAATTTATATATGAAAAATTATCAGAAAAATTCAAGGAATCCATCTGTACCATTTTCATGCATGTTAGAACAACTTATAGCTGCTGTTTAGCACAAATCAATTAAATGGCATTTGAATAATCACATATGGAGTTTGAGTTTGAATCTTGGATTCAAACCAACTTCATTTAATCTGGTTTTAGTTGCATTAGCACAAACCACAGCATATTGCCATGTCACATTCATGCATCATATTGTGCATTGCATTGATTGTGTTTTTCCTCAGTTGCCGGTGATTGCCCCCTTTCGATAGACGTGATACCGACGATGTGATCGATGACACCGATGAAGAGCTATATTATCTTCAGAAGTGCCAGGCAAGCAAAACCCCCTTGTTCATTCCGATACAATCCTACTCTCTCGCCCTGCTCTCTTTTAATGCATTAGGACAACACCGATTCATCTGTTACTTGCTGCGGTAGCTAAACCCCTTTATCCTTTGCATGACCTGTCATTGCCACAGTAAATAGATGAAACCCACTAGCATGAGTAGGAGTTGTTTGAGCCCTGATGTGCCTACTCATTCATGCTTGTTGTCATGCCTGCTACTGCTTAGAGTTGAGTCAGGTCTGATTCATCGGGGATGAATCAGAGGCGTGTGAACATGTCCTACTGTGTGTGAGTTAAGTGTGTGAACACGATTTGGTAAAGGTAGCGGTGAGAGGCCATGTAGGAGTACATGGTGGGTTGTCTCATTGCAGCCGTCCTTAGGAACTGAGTCCTGTGTTTGTGATCCATGACCAGTTACTACCACACATTGGAATACTTAAGTGCCCCTCTCGACTTATTAATCAACTTGATCTCTGTCCAGGAGTTGTAACTAGTTTCTGGTGTTTGTAGGTAGTGTTAGTAGTCTACCAAGTGGCACCCGGTACAGGTGGGCTTGGGACAGACTAGGCACAGTGGCACGGTGTACCAAGTGGCACCCGGATGGTGGGCTTGGGAACCCTGCTCACATCGTTTGGGGCCGTGAGCGACACCCCGGCCGGATCTCCTTGCGGATGGAACCTGAATAGGCGATAAACCTGGACTAGAGACTTGTTCGGTTAGTCAGGTCGTGGCCGACTCCCTCGCCCGGTTTCCGCTTGAAGGTTGCCGAGGTACATGACGTGTACAGGGCAGTAAGTGGCGAGAGCGTGTGTGAAGAAGTACACCCCTGCAGGGTTATCATTATCTATTCGAATAGCCGGATTCCTCGGATATGGAAACTTGGACCCCTTGCATAGTTCATAGACAAGTGAAAGTGGATACTCTAAAATACGCAAGATAAGCATGAGTGCTATGGATGGCGTTCTCGTAGGGAGACGGGAGCGGATCCATAGTGGTGTATTGATATGGTGAATATGTGGACTCGTGTGCACCACCTCAAAAGAGTTACTTGCAGTCGTAGTTCAGGATAGCCACCGAGTCAAAGCTGGCTTGCTGCAGTTAAACTCCACCACCCCTTTATTGATAATGATGCATATGTAGTTAGATCTGATGTAAGTCTTGCTGGGTACATTTGTACTCACGTTTGCCTATTTTATGTTTTTGCAGAGAGACTTCAGTCTCACTAGTAGTTCCGCTTGGACTTCGACGGTTAGCTTGTTACCTCAGCTACGATCTTGTGCCCTCGGCAGGATCTGATAGATAGTCAGGCTTCTCTGCCTTTTTCATTTATAGATGTCTGTACTCAGACATGATAGCTTCCGCTTGTGCTTGATTTGTATGCTCTGAATGTTGGGTCATGAGACCCCTGTTTGTAATATCTCGCTCCTCGGAGCCTAATGTATAAATATTTGAGTCGTAGAGTCATGTTGTGATGCCATGTTGTATTTGCACATATCGAGCATATTGTGTGTATGTTATTGAAATGCTTGGTATGTGTGGGATCTGGCTATCTAGTTGTTTATCCTTAGTAGCCTCTCTTACCGGGAAATGTCTCCTAGTGTTCCCACTGAGCCATGGTAGCTTGCTACTGCTCCGGAACACTTAGGCTGGCCGGCATGTGTCCTTCTTCGTTCCTGTGTCTGTCCCTTCGGGGAAATGTCACGCGATGAATACCGGAGTCCTGTTAGCCCGCTACAGCCCGGTTCACCGGAGTCCTGCTAGCCCAGTGCTACAGCCTGGATTCACTCGCTGATGACCGACACGTTCGATGCTGGGTCATGGATGCATGTCCCTGTAAGTTAGTGCCACTTTGGGTTCACGACTAGCCATGTCAGCCCGGGTTCTTTGTCATATGGATGCTAGCGACACTATCATATACGTGAGCCAAAAGGCGCAAACGGTCCCGGGCCTGGTAAGGTGGCACCCGTGAGAATACCGTGCGTGAGGCCGCAAAGTGATATGATGTGTTACATGCTAGATCGGTGTGACTTAGGATCGGGGTCCTGACAATAGACTTGCAAGATAGGATCAAGAACACACATATATTCATGAAAACATAATAGGTTCAGATCTAAAATCATGGCACTCGGGCCCTAGTGACAAGCATTAAGCATAGCAAAGTCATAGCAACATCAATCTTAGAACATAGTGGATACTAGGGATCAAACCCTAACAAAACTAACTTGATTACATGGTAAATCTCATCCAACCCATCACCGTCCAGCAAGCCTACGATGGAATTACTCACGCACGGCAGTGAGCATCATGAAATTGGTGGTGGAGGATGGTTGATGATGACGACGGCGATGAATCCCCCTCTCCAGAGCCTCGAACGGACTCCAGATCAGCCCTCCCGAGAGAGATTAGGGCTTGGCGGCGGCTCTGTGTCGTAAAACGCGATGAAACTTTCTCTCTGATTTTTTTCTCCGTGAAACAGAATATATGGAGTTGGAGTTGAGGTCGGTGGAACAGCAGGGGGCCCACGAGACAGGGGGCGCGCCCAGGGGGGAGGGCGCGCCACCCACCCTCGTGGATAGGGTGTGGGGCCCCTGGCCTTGATTCTTTCACCAGTATTTTTTATATTTTCCAAAACTTATCTTCGTGGATTTTTAGGTCATTCCGAGAACTTTTGTTTTCTGCACAATAAACAACATCATGGCAGTTCTGCTGAAAACAGCGTCAGTCCAGGTTAGTTTCATTCAAATCATGCAAGTTAGAGTCCAAAACAAGGGCAAAAGTGTTTGAAAAAGTAGATACGTTGGAGACGTATCAACTCCCCCAAGCTTAAACCTTTGTTTGTCCTCAAGAAATTCAGTTGATAAACTGAAAGTGATAAAGAAAAACTTTTACAAACTCTGTTTGCTCTTGTTGTTGTAAATATGTAAAGCCAGCATTCAAGTTTCAGCAAGTATTATGAACTAACCATACTCACAATAACACTTAGGTCTCACAATTACTCGTATCAATGGCATAATCAGCTAGCGAGCCATAATTATAAAACTCGGATGACAACACTTTCTCAAAACAATCATAATATGATATAACAAGATGGTATCTCGCTAGCCCTTTCCGAGACCGCAAAACATAACAGAGCACCTTTAAAGATCAAGGACTGGCTAAACATTGTAATTCATGGTAAAAGAGATCCAGTCAAGTCATACCCAATATAAACCAATAGTAATGAATGCAAATGACAGTGTTCTCTCCAGCGGGTGCTTTTTAATAAGAAGGATGATGACTCAACATAAAAGTAAATAGATAGGCCCTTCGTAGAGGGAAGCAGGGATTTATAGAGGTGCCAGAGCTCGATTTTAAAATAGAGATGAATAACATGTTGAGCAGCATACTTTCACTGTCAACGCAACAACTATGAGATGGCAATATCTTCCATACTACATGCATTATAGGCGGTTCCCAAATAGAATGGTAAAAGTTTATACTCCCCCACCACCAACAAGCATCAATCCATGGCTTGCTCGAAACAACGAGTGCCTCCAACTAACAACAGCCCTGGGGGAGTTTTGTTTAATTATTTTGATTTGCTTTGATCTTTTTGGATCATGGGACTCGGCATCCCAGTTACCGTCCCTTTCTCGTGAGTGGGGAGCGGAGTCCACTCCTCTTGAGAATAACCCACCTAGCATGGAAGACACGAATAGCCCTAGTTGAAACATGAGTTGCCCGAGCATACAAAACAGAATTTCATTTGAAGGTTTGGAGTTTGGCACATACAAATTTACTTGGAACGGCAGGTAGATACCGCATATAGGAAGGTATGGTGGACTCTTATGGAATAACTTTGGGGTTTATGGAGTTTGGATGCACAAGCAGTATTCCCGCTTAGTATAGGTGAAGGCTAGCAAAAGACTGGGAAGCGACCAACTGAGAGAGCGACAACAGTCATGAACATGCATTAAAATTAATTCACGCCGAGTACAAGCATGAGTAGGATATAATCTACCATGAACATAAATATCATGAAGGCTATGTTGATTTGTTTCAACTACATGCGTGAACATGTGCCAAGTCGAGTCACTCAGTTCATTCAAATGAGGATACCATCCCATCATGCCACATCATAATCATTTTAATAGCATGTTGGCACGCAAGGTAAACCATTATAACTCATAGCTAATCAAGCACGGCACAAGCAACTATAATCTCTAAAGGTCATTGCAAATATGTTTACTTCATAATAAGCTAAATCAGGAATGATGAACTCATCATATTTACAAAAACAAGAGAGGTCGAGTTCATACCAGCTTCTCTCATCTCAATCAGTCCATCATATATCGTCATTATTGCCTTTCACTTGCACAACCGAACGGTGTGTATAATAATAATAGTGCACGTGCATTGGACTAAGCTGGAATCTGCAAGCATTCAACTCAAGAGAGAAGACAAGTAGTATGGGCTCTAAGTTAAATAAACAATCATGCAAATGAGAGCCACTAAACATTTTCAATATAGTCTTCTACTCTCGACCCCCAGAGGAAAGAAAAGAAAATAAAACTATTTACACGGGAAAGCTCCCAACAAGTAAAAAGAAGAACGAGAAATCTTTTTGGGTTTTCATTTTAAGTCTAGTACAAGCATGGAGATTAAACTAACTAATTTAATTGATTTTTTCTTAAGGTTTATCAAACACACAAGAAGAAAGCTAGAAAAGGAAAATTAAACTAGCATGGATAATACAATGAAAGAGTATGAGCACCGACAACTAGAATAGTGTGTGAACATGAATGTAAAGTCGGTGAGAAAATACGTACTCCCCCAAGCTTAGGCTTTTGGCCTAAGTTGGTCTAGGGCCAAGGATAGCCTGGCTGATATCCGTAGTTGTAACTGGAGTCGTACTGAGATGCAGCAGCAAATGCCTCCTAAGCTGCGGCATGTTGATGAGCCGCCTCCGCTCTCCCCTCGTGGTCAGCTGCCTCCTCCCTGGTAACAACATATCTTCGTTTCACCTAGTAATCAAAAAGGGAAGGAGCAGGGAGAGTAACATGGACAGAGCTATGTCTGTCAAAGATTAGTCGATACTCGAGGAATTGTTCATTCCTCAAAAGAAAATGATGTTTGACAATCGCATCATAATCTAAATAAGCAGGAGGCATCACCATATCCCCCTCTCGTGGGGCTATACCAAGATAATTAGCCACACGGGTCGCATAAATTCCTCCAAATAAATCTCCAGCCCTACCATTATTATGCAACCTACGTGCAAATATTGCCCCCAAGTTGTAATCTTTATTACCTAACACAGCACTCTTGAGGACACAAAGATCAGGGACACACATATGACATGCTTCGTCTTTACTGTTAATGCATCTACCAATGAAAAGAGCAAAATAATGTATAGCAGGAAAATGAATGCTCCCTATGGTAGCTTGTGCTATATCCCTAGATTCTCCCACAGTAATTCTAGCAAGAAAGCCTTTATATTCCGATTTGTGGGGATCATTAACATTGCCCCACTGCAGGAGTTTGCAAGCAGTTGTAAAATCTTCTAAGTCCATGGTATAAGATTTATCATAAATATCAAACAGGACACTCTGAGAATTACGTGAACAATTATATTTGAACCTTCTCACGAATGAATCAGTCAATTGATAGTACTGAGGACACTTATCTTGTAAGAAGTCCTCAAGATCGGCATTATGCACATATGCGTCAAATTCATCCTTAAAGCTTGCATTGACCATAAAATCGTTTGATGGCCACTCACAAGCTCGTACTTCTGCGTCCCTCGGTGGTTCATCGTCTTGCTCACGCATAGCAAGCCTGGGTCCTTTCTTTATTGAGGAACCACCTTGGTACATTCTCCTAGGCATATTTCTTTTTCTGAAAAAATTCTGAAATTTTAGTAACTTCAAAATAAAAGTGAATAGAACTAAACAAGATTGCTAGCAACTACTCCTACAAGTGCCTAGAGCCTATATCATGCATTAGAATTACTTGGGACCTCATAAATTTGACATGCAAGCTCAAGAACAGGGTCACCTATGCAGCAAAAATTTGCAATGAATAAAGCACTAGAACAGAAACTAATTGGACCAATGGAGGAGTCACATACCAAGCAACAATCTCACAAAGCAGTTTTGTGAATGGAGCTTTGAGCAAGGAGATCGAAAATCGCAGAAAAATGAGCCAGAACTCGTCCTTGAGCTGGATGAGGATTTTTTTGGGAAGAAGATGGAGTGTGTGGGTGCAGGAATAAGTGGAGGGGGGCCACCCTGGGCCCACGAGACAGGGGCGCGCCCAGGGGGTGTGGGCGCGCCCTCCACCCTCGTGGTCAGGTGCTTTCCCCTCCTGCAGTGTTTTCAGTGCCTAAAATCCTCAAATATTCCATAAAAAATCATACTAAATTTGCAGGGCATTTGGAGCACTTTTATTACGGGATATTTTTTATTGCACGGATAATTCAGAAAACAGACAGATAATACTACTTTTGCTTTATTTATTCTAAATAACTGAAAGTAAAAAGAGGGTACAGAAGGTTGTGCCTTCTAGTTTCATCCATCTCATGATCATCAAAATGAATCCACTAACAAGGTTGATCAAGTCTTGTTAACAAACTCATTCCAAATAACAAGGAAGCGGAGAAATTTCGAATAACACTAGGTTACCTCAACGGGGATATGAACATCCCCAACAATAAGAATATCATACTTTTTCTTGACAGTAGGTAGAGGAAATTCAAAACCTCCAATAATGATAGTTGGAACTTTTCTAATAGAATTGATGCTATGAACTTGAGACTGTTTCCTCGGAAAGTGTACCGTATGCTCATTACCATCAACATGAAAAGTGACATTGCCTTTGTTGCAATCAATAACAGCCCCTGCAGTATTCAAAAAGGGTCTACCAAGGATAATCGACATACTATCGTCCTCGGGAATATCAAGAATAACAAAGTCCGTTAAGATAGTGACATTTGCAACCACAACAGGCGCATCCTCACAAAAATCGACAGGTATGGCAGTTGATTTATCAGCCATTTGCAAAGATATTTCAGTAGGTGTCAACTTATTCAATTCAAGTCTACGTTATAAAGAGAGAGGCATAACACTAACACCGGCTCCAAGATCACATAAAGTAGTTTTAACATAATTTCTTTTAATGGGGCATGGTATAGTTGGTACCCCAGGGTCTCCAAGTTTCTTTGGTATTCCACCCTTAAAAGTGTAATTAGCAAGCATGGTAGAAATTTCAGCTTCCGGTATCTTTCTTTTATTTGTAATGATATCCTTCATATACTTCGCATAAGGATTTAATTTAAGCATATCAGTCAAGTGCATACATAATAAAATAGGTTTAATCATTTCAGCAAAGCGCTCAAAATCCTCATCATCCTTTGTCTTGGATGGTTTAGGAGGAAAGGGCATGGGTTTCTGAACCCATAGTTCTCTTTCTTTACCATGCTTCCTAGTAACAAAGTCTCTCTTATCATAACGTTGATTCTTTGATTGTGGGTTATCAAGATCAACAGCAGGTTCAACCTCTACTTCATTATTATTGCTAGTTTGAGCATCAACATGAACATTATCATTAACATTGGCACTAGGTTCATGTTCATCTCCTGATTGTGTTTCAGCATTAGAAATAGAAATATCATTGGGATTCTCAGGTGTGCTTACAACGGGTTCACTAGAAGCGTGCAAAGTCCTATTGTTTTTCTTTTTCTTCTTTTTGGAAGAACTAGGTGCCTCTAAATTATTTCTCCGAGAATCCTGCTCGATTCTCTTAGGGTGGCCTTCAGGATACAAAGGTTCTTGAGTCATTCTACCAGTTCTAGTAGCCACTCTAACAGCAAAGTCATATTTATTATTTAATTCATCAAGCAAATCACTTTGAGCTTTAAGTACTTGCTCAGTTGAGTGGTAACCATAGAAGCATATTTGCTAATGAGTTTAAGTTCACCTTTAACTCTGGCCATATAATCACTCAAGCGTCCTATCTCGAAAGTATTATTCTTTAATTCTCTACCAACATAAGCATTAAAACTTTCTTGTCTAGCCATAAAGTCATCAAATTCATCTAAGCATGGGCTATGAAATTTAGTAGACGGTATTTCAACTTTATCATATCTATAGAGAGAATTTACCTTTACTACCTGTGTCGGGTTATCAAGACAATGTGTTTCTTCAACAGGCGGTATATTAAGACCATGTATTTCTTCAATAGGTGGTAAATTCTTAACATCTTCAGCTTTTATACCTTTTTCTTTCATTGATTTCTTCGCCTCTTGCATATCTTCAGGACTGAGAAATAGAACACCTCTCTTCTTAGGAGTGGGTTTAGGAATAGGCTCAGGAGTTGGCTCAATTGGCTCAGGAATTGCCTCGGGAATTGGCTCAGGAAGAGTCCAATTATTTTCATTAGTCAACATATTATTCAATAGTAATTCAGCTTGGTCGACTGTTCTTTCCCTGAAAACACAACTAGCACAACTATCCAAGTAGTCCTTGGAAGCATCGGTTAGTCCATTATAAAAGATATCAAGTATTTCATTTTTCTTAAGAGGATGATCAGGAAAAGCATTAAGTCATCGGAGAAGCCTCCCCCAAGCTTGTGGGAGACTCTCTTCTTTGATTTGCACAAAATTATATATCTCCCGCAAGGCAGCTTGTTTCTTATGAGCAGGGAAATATTTAGCAGAGAAGTAATAAATCATATCCTGGGGACTACGCACACAACCAGGATCAAGAGAATTAAACCAAGTCTTAGCATAACCCTTTAATGAGAACGAAAATATCTTAAGGATATAATAATAGCGAGACTTCTCATCATTAGTAAACAGGGTGGCTATATCATTCAACTTGGTAAGATGAGCCACAACAGTTTCAGATTCAAGGCCATAAAAAGGATCAGATTCAACCAAAGTAATTATTTCAGGACCAACAAAGAATTCATAATCCTTATCAGTAACACATATAGGTGAAGTAGCAAAAGCGGGGCCAGGTTTCATTATAGCATTAAGAGATTGTTGCTTCCATTTAGCTAATAACTTCTTAAGATCATATCTATCTTTGCAAGCAAAGATAGCTCTAGCATCTTCCTCATTCATAACATAACCCTTAGGACCAATAGGTAATTCATAATTAGGGGGAGAACTTTCATCCTCACTATCATCAATAATAGCATCTTCAATAATTTCATTCTCTCTAACCCTAGCAAGTTGTTCATCAAGAAATTCACCTAATGGCATAGTAGTATCACGCACAGAAGTAGTTTCATCATAAGTATCATGCATAACAGAAGTGGCTTCATCAATAACATGCGACATATCAGAATTCATAGCAGTAGCAGGTTTAGGTGTCGCAAGCTTACTAATAACAGAAGGAGAATCTAGTGCAGAGCTAGATGGCAGTTCCTCACCTCCCCTCGTAGTTGAGGGCAAAATCTTGGTTCTTTCGTCTTTCAAGTTCCTCATAGTGATCAATAGATATAAATCCCAAGTGACTCAAAGAATAGAGCTATGCTCCCCGGCAACGGCGCCAGAAATTAGTCTTGATAACCCACAAGTGTAGGGGATCGCAACAGCTTTCGAGGGTAGAGTATTCAACCCAAATTTATTGATTTGACACAAGGGGAGCCAAAGAATATTCTTGAGCATTAGCAGTTGAGTTGTCAATTCAACCACACCTGGATAACTTAGTATCTGTAGCAAGGTATTTAGTAGCAAAGTAGTATGATAGTAATGGTAACAGTGGAAAAGTTAAAGATAACGGTTTTGTAGTAGTTGTAACAGTAGCAACGGAAAAGTAAATAAGTGAAGCACAAGATGTGAAAAGCTCGTAGGCATTGGATCAGTTATGGATAATTATGTCGGATGCGATTCCTCATGTAATAGCTATAACATAGAATGATATAGAACTAGCTCCAGTTCATCAATGTAATGTAGGCATGTATTCCGAATATAGTCATATGTGTTTATGGAAAAGAACTTGCGTGACATCTTTTGTCCTACCCTCCCGTGGCAGCGGGGTCCTAGTGGAAACTAAGGGATATTAAGGCCTCCTTTTAATAGAGTACCGGACCAAAGCATTAACACATAGTGAATACATGAACTCCTCAAACTACGGTCATCACCGAGAAGTATCCCGATTATTGTCACTTCGGGGTTGTCGGATCATAACACATAATAGGTGACTATAGACTTGCAAGATAGGATCAAGAACACACATATATTCCTGAAAACATAATAGGTTTAGATCTGAAATCATGGCACTCGGGCCCTAGTGACAAGCATAAAGCATAGCAAAGTTATAGCAACATCAACCTCAGAACATAGTGGATACTAGGGATCAAACCCTAACAAAACTAACTTGATTACATGGTAAATCTCATCCAACCCATCACCGTCCAGCAAGCCTACGATGGAATTACTCACGCATGGCGGTGAGCATCATGAAATTGGTGATGGAGGATGGTTGATGATGACGACGACGATGAATCCCCCTCTCCGGAGCCCCGAACGGACTCCAGATTAGCCCTCCCGAGAGAGATTAGGGCTTGGCGGCGGCTCTGTATCATAAAACGCGATGAAACTTTGTCTCTAATTTTTTTCTCCGTGAAACGGAATATATAGAGTTGGAGTTGAGGTCGTGGAGCAGCAGGGGGCCCACGAGACAGGGGGGCGCCCCCACCCTCATGGACAGGATGTGGGCCCCCTGGCCTTGATTCTTTCGCCAGTATTTTTTATATTTTCCAAAACTTATCTCTGTGGATTTTCAGGTCATTCCGAGAACTTTTGTTTTATGCACAATAAACAACATCATGGCAGTTCTGCTGAAAACAGCGTCAGTCCGGGTTAGTTTCATTCAAATCATGCAAGTTAGAGTCCAAAACAAGGGCAAAAGTGTTTGGAAAAGTAGATACGTTGGAGACGTATCATATATCAAAGCCAATTTTAATTAGCAAAGATTTATAATTTAGTAGTGAGCGCAAAGCAACATATATCATGCCATGACGAAGCCTAACTCTCTTCCTATGCATCGGCATGTCATAAAAGAACAATTCATGCACATCATGTAAAGGCCAATACATAACATAAGCAGTTTCTTGAAATTATATCATGTTGGAAACATAGAGAGGCGGAGCTATAGTTACTCTCTCATAATAATTGCAAGTAGGAGCAGCAAGCACATGCATATCATATTCATCAAAAATATCATGTGCAACGATAAAAGGAAACCCATCAATATAATCCTTAATAAGAGCAAACTTTTCCGATATAGTGTAGTTGGGAGAATCCAAAAATATAATAAGACTATCATGTGTGGGTGCAATAGCAACAATTTCATTCTTAACATAAGGAACTATAGCAAGTTCATCTCTATCGGCGTAAAAAGTATGGGCTCTTTCTGTACCTCTTACTTGTGCACAGGTAGTTGTAGCCACACCTGCAGCAGGGCCCGGCGTGCAGCAGAAGACAGAACAGAAGACTACCAAGACAGATACTTAATATAGTGAACAAAGAGCACAGGACATGCAGAACCTCCCTTGGCAGCATCCTTGCCGGGGCGACGTACGTAGCCCCGGCGAGCTCCTTGCCGGGGCAACCTACGCAACACCAGCAAGGCCATCACCCTTGAGGCTGAGAGTTTTGACACCATCGACAACGTTAAGGCCAAGATTTGGGAACGCATGCGTGGTAGCATGCAGATCTTCATGAAGATTGATGGCATGCGGATCCACGTGGGACCAGAAGAAGAAGACCCCCGGCAAGACCGTTGCCGGGGACGACCGCGAGGCCCCCGACAAGCCTTGCTGGGGATGATTACTAGGCCGCGGCCAGGCCCGCGCCCAACAAGGATTTTCCACCTCACCACCATTCCAGTGCGATGAAGCGTGCCAACCAAGCAGGCGCCTGTGTGGCGGCATGCAGATCTTCGTGGAGGCTTTACCACTACACCAACACAGCAGCTAGCTAGCCAGCGTGGCACTGCATGCCTCGTCAGCCTGGACGCGTGTCGAAGCAAGGAGGGATGTTGCCATCCATGATAAAGTAAGAGGGCACCTAGGCAGCGCATTAAATGCGTTTGTCCTACGGTGCTGAGCGATAAGCTCATACACTGTAGCTTTCTTTCCACCTCCTGTGTGCCACTATGGCAACCCCTTTTACGTAGAAAGGAGGCCCGAGGCGTACTGAGAGAGGATTTAGACTTTTTGTACTGGGCATGCACCACAGCTAGTTCAAGAACTCAAGAACACAAATATACACACAAGCAAGACTAGGGTTTTACGCACCAGTGTGGCCTAAACCTGGGTAAAAATACCCTTTGTGCTGACTTCTAGACCTGCTCTTTATGTAGCTCCTCTCCCCGCCAACCGTAGAAGGGATTCCTGTGATCCCATAGGTGTTTGTTTCCCCGACATCTTTGGCGTGCCAGGGAGGGGGAGTTAGTTGTGAGAATCTGGTCTATTAGTTAGTGCAGCAGTTTCTTCATTGTCATGCCTCCGAAGAAGAAGATGATCACAATGATCGGCTCGTCTGGAGCCGCTCCGCCCGTGCCAGCACAGAGGGGCGACGTGGCATACGCCGGTGGCGGAGGAGATCAGGATCGCCCACGCCACCCAGTTACGAGAAGCCAGGCGAGCGGCATCGTCCGTAGCGGCGATGATGGTCCGCACGCTGCCGCGCCCAAGGATGGAGCTGCGCTACCTACAGGTGGTGTGGGGACCTCCAAGGGCCGAAAGACGACCCCGCCAGTGCACGCGCTATGGTCCTCTCAGCTCGTGCGCGATGAACAGTGGCGCGGTGTTGAGGACCCCGAGCGTCGCCATGGCAAGAGCCCTCAGCATTACTCTCAAGACGTACAGGGCCGACATGCACGCCATGATGCTGGCAAAAAAGGCGCGCGGCCGCGGAATCATGATGGAACCCCTTCTAACATAGTTAGAAGTCCGAGTTCCTCCCACTCCTCACGCTTGTCGCTGCCACCGACACGAGCAGAAGCATTGGCGCGAGCATAGCTACTCCTCGATTTTTCTCCTGTTGCGGAGAAGCAAGAAGAGTGGAGGGCTGCCATCCAAAGCCTTATTGGCCATGCCAACAGGGATGGCCACCGGGAAGCAAGTTCCTCGCGGCACCGGACTGCCGAGCCAGCGCGCGTTGATAGTGGAAGGGTCGGAGGCGCCGCAACCACGATGCACTCCCCTCCACCATAGCCGGCCTGTTGGGTTGACGCCCGTGATAACGTGTCCACGGCGTCATCTGACCCACGAGCGCGTTGCGGCTAACTTCAACTTCTTCGGGAGCGCCTCAAGGAAGACATCGGGACCACTATCGAGCGCCGACGGGAGGCATGTCACCAATCTGATAGGCGTGCTGGGCCTACTGTGTACAGGCCTGCACCGGGGGATGCTGGCGACTTTCCCTATGCAATAACCTGTCCAGCGTTCACCCATGAGCTACGGTAGTTCCACCACCCACATGTTCAAACCGAAGGTCCCGGAGAAGTACGATGGCAAGACCCATCCGTCTGAGTTCCTGAGCGTTTACACCATCACGATGCAAGCTACCGGAGCACGGGACGACAAGGTGCTCACGAACTATTTCCCGTTGCTGCTCAAGCCCAACGTCAGGTCATGGTTGATGCACTTGCCTATAGACTGCATCTCCTCTTGGTCGGATCTATGCCAGGAGTTTGTCGGTGCCTTTACGGGCGGCCATGTAGCTCCTAGCCAGGCAAGTGACTTGCATGTGATCCCTCAGAGGGACGGTGAATGCTTGCGCAAATACATACAAAGATTCAGCCGTGTGCAATACAACATCCCCAATGTTCATCCCGCCGCTGGCATCAGCGCGTTCCATCAGAACATGCGCAATTGCAAGATGCATGAAGAGCTGGCGATGAACAAAGTTGCGGATGTTGCCAAACTATATGTTCTGGCCAACAGATGTGCCTGAGTGAAGGAAGGAAGAAAGTACCCCGGCGAGGATGCCGATGCGGGAAGTGACTGTGAAGACGAAGATGTCGTCTCCCCGGCAAAGAAGGGCCGACGACGCAACAGGAAGCGCAAGGGCAAGACCGTGCTTGCCGTCGAGGAATCCGGCAACCCTAGCACCACTAAGAAGGCCAAGGTTGACGACCCCAGCAAGGAGATTGCCGGGTGCAACGCCTGCCGGGCCTTAGCGGCTGTCGGCAAGTCAGAGGGCTCCGACCAGCAGTATTGCAAGATTCACTATACCAAGGGCCACGACCTCCAAAACTGCCACCAAGTTGAGCCGAGACAAAGAGAAGGGCCAAGGTGGCGCTGAGGGATCCGACAAGAAGCACGGCGGTCGAGGAGGTCGCGGCGACAAGGAAAAGCAACAAGAGAGGCCTGCCCGAGGCCGCGATAAGAAAGAGGAGGATGATGATCATGATGATGATGATGAGTCCATCGAGCATGAGTTTCAGAAGGCGACAGAGGTCATGTGCGTTGACGGAGGTGCCTCGTTGCATTCCTCCCACCACCAACTTAAACAGTGGGCACGTGATATTAATGCGACGGAACTGATGGTCGATGCCCAGAAGCCACTAAAGTGGTCCCACACGCCTATCATTTTTTACGCCAAGGATCGCCCTGTTCGCACAACCGCGGTCTGGTGTTTGCCGTTGTTGGTACCATCGTACCAATGATACGCAACCTCAAGGTGATGAAAATGTTAGTTGACGGTGGGGCCGATTTGAACTTGATCTCGTCCAACGTGATCAAGAGGTTGTAGGTCCCTGACAAAGATCTTGAGGAAACAGGCATGTTCCAAGGTATCAATCCTGGGAGAAGCTAGCCCAAGGGAAAGGTCACGCTACCGGTCAAGTTTGGTGGCGACCTGAACTATAGGACAGAGAGGATCATTTTTTATGTCGCCGAGATCCCGTTACCATACAACAGGATCCTTGGCCGTCTAGCGCTAGCCAAGTTCATGGTGGCATCACACTATGCGTACAACAAGCTAAAGATGCACGGCCCAATGAGCACCATCACCGTCAGCTGTGACAAGAAGGATGCGCTCATTTGTGCCGGTCAACTTTACAGAGAGGCAGTTGCAGCGTCCGCTGCCAAGATACTTGCTCCCACCACTAAGAAGAGGACCGGCAAGGCTTCAGCCGCTAGCAAGGCCCCTGGCTCTGGCAAGGGCTCCTGCACTCACTCCGGCAAACGCGCCTCTTCGGAGTGCTGTGTTCCCGCTGAGGATGTGTAGCGACCGACCTCAAACGGTCAAGTCTCTGTGCCTCAGTGTCATCCCTGGATCAGTAATGCTAACACGCATAGTACTCGAAGGATTTATAACAGAGTAGCAATCACACACTTATTACATCGAATGTCTCAAAAGAGAACTTATTACAATAATATGGCTTAAGGCCATCTAATGCGATAACAGCGGAAGGCTTGGAAGATAAAGTGAGTCCATCAACTCCAACGGCATAGCTTAGCTGCACGGCAACGACCTAACGAACCTTACTCCTCATCTGAAAAGTCTGCAACATAATACGTTGCAGCCCGAAAACGGGTCAGCACATGGAATATGTTGGTAATATAACACAGTAGAGTGGAAACAGAATAATACTATCACTACATGCATATATGGCTGGTGGAAAGCTCTAGGGTTATAGTTTTGCGAAAAGCAAATTTTTTCCTAGAACAAAGGAATAAATGTTAATTTAACTATCATGGTGGTTGATAAAATATTGAGAAGGTAAACCCCCTCTCAATCCCAATTAAAGTCATTAACAACCCAACAATATTAATTAAGAGTGTTGAGATACATGTGAATACTCAAGTACTAGATACTCAAATTGTCCATAACCAGGGACACGGCTAACCATGATTAGTTTGTACACTCTGCAGAGGTTTGCACACGTTTCCCCACAAGACTTGATCGCTTCCGTTGGATTTCTCGCACTGCATGGTGTTTGAGAAACGGATGACCGAGACATAGTCTTTCAGAAACATTAACTCTCTACTCCGGGTAGACCATACCAAACATACAAAACCCACTACCTACTGATCTACCTCTTCAAGAGCTTCACGTAACTTACTCAACTATGCTAGAGCCCATAATAGCTTGTGGCTGCACACAGAAGTTTCTAGCATGAATAATCTCAGTTCCCTTTGAGCCTGGGTGGCGGTCCATAGGAAGATCACACGGATACCCTGGGATTTCCAAAAATAAAACAGACAACACTGGCTTCCCCAGGTGCCTCATTCCACCTAGATGTGTATTTAAGTTGCCACCTTAAGTAAACCATTAATTAATAATCTCACATCTGTCATGGATACACTCAAACCCAATCCACGTCTACAAGCATAGCATGGCAATATAAGCAACGCGTAGAAGTAACTCTCAAGGGTTTGATAATAAACAGGGCAATAGGTTCTACCTCAGCAACTACTTCCCAACCCACAAGTTAAAGACATCCTAATCATGCAATGTTTGACGATTGAACTAATGCAATGAAAACTGGGTATGGAAATAGTATGATCAATGTGCTACTTGCCTTGCTGACGATCCGTGAATCCTAGAGACTCGTAGTAACACGCTTGGCACTCCGGGAATTCTATCGCAAACAAACAATAACGTACATAAGCAACTAGTAAAGATGCACAAGTAAAACTCCAAATAAAAGAGATTGACCAGAAAGTTCAACTTAAGAACTCCGGTTTGCAAAAAGAATCAAACCAAACGGAGCAACGAAACTCAAACGGCAAAAGAAACAAGATCCGTTTACTAATCTGAACTAGGGTCAAATTTTACAGTACCAAAACTTTGTTTAAGTTGATTAAACAGAAAGAGGGTCTCGAGACGAAACTCTAGGCGTTTGAATCACCTAATTCCGACTAACGAGCGCGAAGAAAAACAGAATCTAAGATCGGATCAGAAATCACGACTGAAAAATAATCGCGGATAAATCTGATAAAAGAAATCTGACGAACAGACTATCGAACGAGCGTTCGTTATCTGTAACTACTAACGTAAGAAAACCGTTCATTTAAATGAACGTACGGACGAACGTCCGTTAAATAAACGAACCGAGAAAACCGAATCTAAAAAAACCGATCTAGGGTTTCTAAAGAAACGAACGGTTTTTAAAAAAAACGGCGGCGACGGTTCAGCGCGGTACCTCGACGAGGTGGCTCTGCTGAGGCAGAGTGGCGGCACGGCAGCGGCTCTCAAGGCGGCGGGGCTTGGCGGCGGCGGGGCGGCAAGCGGTGGCGGCGGCGGCGAGGCGCGGAGGCGAGTGCGGCGGTGGCGCTCGGCTCGGGGCGGCGGGGCTGGTGGTGATGGCGGTTTGGGGGGGTGGCGGCGTATATAAAGGGGGTGCGGCGGCTTGGAGGAGGGGCCAAGGCGGCGGCAAGGAGGAGTCCCGGCCGGACTCCTCGTCCGAGGCGGCGGCGGCTCGCTCTCCGGGTGGGAGATGGCGCGCGCGAGGAGGTGGGCCGGCTCGGCTGGGCTTCGGCCCAGTCGGCGCTGGAAGTTTTTTTTAAATAATTACGCCGATAGAAAATAAATCCTATAAAATAAAATAAAAACCTAAATGCCAAAACAAATTTTCATCTTCTAAATAAAATATTTAGAACGAGATGAACATTTTCTTGCCTCTAAAATGCAATTTTAAAAACGTGCATATTTTTCTAATGCAAAATAAAATCCAAATAAACTCAAATGAAATCTAACAAATGATTTTAACATTTTTCCTCCAATATTTCAATTGTTTTGGAGAAGTCATATTATCTTCTCTCATATACTTTTATAAGAAATATTTTTCGGAGAGAAAAATACTTAAAATCAAAATCCTCGCTTCACTATTTGATACAAAATCAAATATGAAAAATCGGGAAATCCCCAACTCTCTCCGAGGGTCCTTGAGTTGCTTAAGATTTCAAGGATTTTGGAACGAAAATACAATAAAATATAATATACATGGATGATCTATGTATAACGTTCCAAATTGAAAATTTGGGATGTTACAGGATGTGCCAGAGAGCTCTACCGGCAAGAGCAAGAAGTCCAAGGCGGCCCCACCAGAAACCAAGAAGGTACCCATCAAGGAGGATGGCACGGGCGGAACTTTTACCATAAGATCCACCCTTGACAGCAAATAGGAAAGCGCGCTCATCGCCTTCCTGCGGGCCAATGTCGACGTGTATGCATGGCAAGCATCCGACATCCCTGGCGTTCCCAGGGAGGTGATTGAGCACCACCTTGTTGTCTGTCCCCATGCACGGCCCGTCAAGCAGAAGGTCAGAAAGCAAGCTTTGGAGCGACAAGAGTTCATCATCAAGGAGATCAAGAAGTTGGAAGTAGCAGGTTTGGTCAAGGGAGTACTACACCCGACGTGGTTGGCCAATCCATTGGTAGTGCGTAAGGCGATTGGGAAATGGAGGCTGTGTATTGACTATATTGATATCAATAAAGCATGTCCAAAGGATCCTTTCCCATTGCATGCATTGACCAGATAGTGGACTCCACTGTCGGGTGCGACCTGCTGTTGTTCCTTGATGCCTACTCAGGATACCACCAAATCTTCATGAAGAAAGAAGATGAAGAAAAGACCGCGTTCATCACCCCATGTGGTATGTACTGTTTTGTATGAATGCCTTTCGGGTTGAAGAGCGCTGGTTCAACATTCGCCTAAGTGGTCCAACTTGGTTTTGATCCCCAGCTGCATAGAAATATGGAAGCTTATATGGATGATATAGTGGTCAAAACCAAGGACAAGGCCACACTCGTGCAGGATCTGGAGGAAACCTTTGCAAATTTGCGAAAGATCAGCCTCAAGCTCAACACAGAGAAGTGTGTGTTCGATGTCCCATCCGGCAAACTTCTTGGGTTCTTTGTTTCTCAACGTGGAATCAAAGCGAATCCCGACAAAATCAAAGCGATTGAGCATATTGAGGTGCCAAAACGAGTCAAGGATGTCTGTAGGCTTGCCGGCTGCGTTGCCGCCCTGAGTAGGTTCATCTCTAAATCTGCTAAGCTTGCCCTCCCCTTTTTCAAGATTTTGAAAAAGTTAGGTGCAATGAAATGGACTCCGGAGGCAGAGGCAGCACTGCAAGATTTGAAGAGGTACCTCTCCTCTATGCCAATACTAGTTGCGCCCAAACCAGAAGAGTCATTGTTGTTGTATTTGGCAGCAACGAATCAAGTGGTCAGTGCTGCGCTAGTGGCGCAGAGAGAAGTTGGGGAAGAGGCAACAGCAGCGGCGAGGCTGTTGGATGAAGAGCTGGGGCCAGCAGGGCCCGATGCCGGCAAGGCAGAGCCCCCGGTAGAGTCCGGTCCCGGCAAGACAGAGTCTGCGCAAGTGAGCGAAGTAAGACAGAAGAAGAAAGTGATGCAGCACCCAGTCTATTTTGTTAGCTCCCTCTTGCAGGGGGCTAGGTCAAGGTATTCTGGTATGCAGAAGCTGCGTTTCGGCCTCCTTATGGCCTCGAGAAAGCTGCGTCACTATGTTCAAGCACACGAGATCATCGTCGTCACTCGCCTCCCGTTGCAACAGATCTTGCACAACCCAGATGCAACTGGGAGGATTGTGGAGTGGGCATTGGAGTTGTCGAGCTTTGGGCTCAAGTTTGAAAGAACTTCGACGATCAAGAGCAGAGCCTTAGCAGATTTCATAGAAGAATGGACATCCATGCCCGACGAAGAAGTTCAAGAGACAACTCTCTCCGGCATGGAGGCAAGTAGTCATTGGATTATGTACTTTGATGGGGCTTTCTTGTTGCAAGGTGCTGGTGCCGGCGTGCTACTCGTTGCACCCACCGGAGAGCGCCTCAACTACGTAGTCCAAATGTATTTTCCCCGGGAAAGGTCCACGAACAACATTGCGGAGTACGAGGGGCTACTTGCCGGTCTCAGGATCGCGGCGGACCTCGGAATCAGGAAGCTCATCATCAGGGGTGATTCGCAGCTTGTCGTCAAACAAGTCAACAAGGATTATCAGAGCCCGCTGATGGAGGCCTACGTCGATGAAGTGAGGAAGTTGGAAGAGCTCTTTGACGGTCTGCAAGCAGAGCATGTTCCTCGAGCAGATAACAGCATTGCTGATGACTTGTCAAAACGCGCTGCCCTCAAGTTGCTTGTGGAACCAGGTACCTTTGTGCTTCAATTAACCCAGCCATCAGTTGAACCATCAGTAGTACAGAACAAGCGAAGGAAAGTGGGCCCCGGCAAGTACTTTCCCGCAGAGCTCCCAGGAGCCGCCGACAAGGAAGTTGCTGGGTACCCTAAGCTTGTTGGGGAACAGCAGCCTCCGGCAGGGCCCCAAGCCCTTGCCGTAGAGACAGTTGCCCCCGTGATAGAAGACATGCCTTTAGTCCTTGCCGTCGAGCCTTAGGCTCCAGCATGGTCACAACATACTATTTGTTTCCTCCAAATAGGGGAGCTCCCTAAGGAGTAGGAAGAAGCAGAAAAAGTAGCCCCGTCGGTCCAGCATGTACCAGTTTGTGGATGATGTCCTATACAGAAGGAGATCGAACGGCATGAAATTGAAGTGTATTCCTCGGGAGGACGGACTGGAGCTATTGGCAGAGATACACGGAGGCATATGTGGCTCCCACATAGGGTCAAGAGCCCTTGCCGACAAAGCATTCCGGCAAGGTTTTTTCTCGCCCACCGCTCTCCAGGATGCAACTGCACTAGTAACCAAGTGTGAAGCGTGGCAGTTCCATTCAAAGAAGCTTCATCAACCAGCCCAGGCCCTTCAAACAATTCCTCTTTCCTGGCCATTTTCGGTTTGGGGGCTCGACATATTGGGCCCCCTTCCCCGTGTTGTCGGGGGCTTTGAGTACTTGTATGTTGCGACTGACAAGTTCACAAAGTGGCTGGAAGTGGACCGAGTGAGAAAGGTGACAATGCAGTCAGCCGTCAAGTTCTTCAAGGGACTCGTTTGCTATTTTGGTGTGCCAAACAGAGTCATACCGACAATGGCACATAGTTCACGAACCGCACCTTCATGCAGTATATCCAAGACGTTGGCAGCAAAGTTTGCTTTGCTTCTGTTGCTCATCCAAGAAGCAATGGCCAGGCAGAAAGGGAAAATGTTGAAGTGTTGTGAGGCCTCAAAACAAGAACTTTTGACAGGCTACACAAGTGTGAAAGGCGCTGAATTGATGAATTGCCAATGGTTCTTTCGTCAATCAGAATGACGCCGAATTGAGCCACTGGCCAGACACCCTTTGCCTTGGTATACGAGGCAGAAGCAGTTCTCCCTATGGAACTCATATACGAGTCACCTCGAGTGCTCGCTTATGATGAGCTTGAGCAAGAGCAGTTGCGCCAAGATAATGCAACGCTCCTTGAGGAAGATCGTCTTCGGGCTGCTCTATGAGACGCTCGCTACCAGCAAGCCTTGCGCCGCTACCATAGCCGCAAGGTTCATGCCCGAAGCCTTGAGGAAGGCGACCTTGTTCTTTGGTGTCTTCAGTCCGCCAAGAATTCAAACAAGTTGATGCCAAAGTGGGAAGGCCCTTATCAGGTAATACGAGTCACCAGGCCCGGTGCAGTCTGCCTGGAGACTGAAGATGGCATTCTGGTGAGCAACTCCTAGAATATTGAACATCTTGGCAAGTTTTACCCGTAGGGCGCGGTTGTCGGGAGCCCTGGCAACCCCCTTTTGTACTAGCCTTGCCGGCATAGAGCCAGGCGGAGACCGTGTGTGCAATCGAATAACTTTTTAGTATGTACAATTTCCTGCTAGTTTCCATGTTTGTGTATATGCATATATGCATGCATGCTTGTCCAGGATATTGTGCTATCTTAGATCCTAGCAGGTACTGACAGACCGCCAAGGTTCCGTGCTTCTGCCTTCTCCTCTTTTTAGCCACAGTGACGACGCTCTAGCAAGAGGTCGAGAAGACTACCCGGCGCGGTGATCCCCGGCGGATCAAACAGATAAAGTTCACCTCTTGTCCATCCATGTTCGTAACTTGTGACTTGTGCGTTAGAAAACCTCGCCACTCTTTTTGGACTTAGGTGCTCCCATCCCTAACCCGGACGCTGCTTCGATCAGAATGGTCACAGTAACCTTTGGTAAAAAGAGATTGGCAGGGGTTGGACCCTATGTCTGTAACCCGACAGATGTGACTCTCCAGCAGGCACAGAGGGCACCGGCAAGGTAGCTTACCGGGAAAACTCATTTGTTTTTATTAAAGAGGCATTTCACCTCTGCACGGACGTATGCATGCGTGGGTTGCCAGCAAAGCTCATCTTTTTCATTGACATGCTGATACAAGTACAAATATTATAGAACATAAGCATGGACTCGAGAGATTACATTATTTGAAATTAAGACTAGGCAAGTGCCTACAAATTGAGAAAAAGAAAAGTTCCTCATAATCCCCGTTCTTGCCCCTTTCCTCCCAGGTACAGCAAGTGCAGGCAGAGACGGGCATGGGGAACGCGACGATGGAGAGCTTGACGGGGAAGCCCGTCGACCACCGACGCTAAAGCCAGCAGGACGCAACCCCCGGCAAGGCGTGTTGCCGGGGGAGGAGGCGGAGTAGATGATGGTGCTGCCACTTATGGTCAGCTGGAGTCGGAGTCATCGTCCTCCCGCCCGCTGCCGTTGTTGTCGCTGGCGCTGTCCTCCTTGCCACTGTCGCTCAAGGAGGAGCTTTCGTCGTTGGTGGAACTCTCCACGCAGCACCCTAAGTGGATTCCTGAGCTCCCGAAGACATTGACAGAGGGTAGGCCGTTCTCCATTAACTTGAACTAGAGAACATGCCCCTCCAACAAGCTGTGGGCGCGTGCAAAAGTCTTCCACCCACGGCGAAGATACATGACATGAGGGAAGGGGAAGTCAACATCGACCCACATGCTGCCATTCCCGCAGCCCCTCATGTGTAGCCTCAAAGCCTGCGGCGGATCCTGCTCCATCACCCAAGCGAACGGGGTAGGGAGGGGGAGATGGCCGCACATGCAGTTGTACAGCCTGATGAAGAACTCGTGAGGTTGATCTTCGACATGGCCATCCATTGGAGGAGGGGCCGCCGGCGGGAGCGCAGCCGGCGCGCCGCCCCATCCTCCTCTTCCCCGAGCACCGCGGTGACCTCCGTCCGTCCCCTTCCTCTCCTCCTCACGGTGAGCTTTGCCGCTGGGAGCTCCGGAGGAGGAGGAACGCACTGTCGAGCAGAAGCCCTCGTCGACACAGTTGAAGCGCCAGCACACCCTCTCACCATGGCGAGTAGAAGAAAGAAACTAAGCAAAAGAAGGAGAAGAAGGCAATTACGAAAAGGCATTGTACCTCTCCCTTTTTATAGAAGGGCAGGGCCGGAGCCTGGCCTTCCAGCCCAAGGGGCGGCCGCCCCGTACGACCAATGCAGCCTCCAGAAGCATAGGGAATCAGGACCGATCCGCTACCCCAATCAGCGGCATCTGGTTTCCCGCCTTGGTGTTAATGCCCACATCCTCTGCATCTACTTCCTACCCTTCCTAAGGCATGGGGGACATGTGGCGAGTGAATCAGAGGCGTGAGGACAAGTGGGGCGACTATTTTCCACCCCGTGATCATGGGGTGCGGTGCCATGCAGGTTGCGACCCAAGTCCACTTAGTAAATGAGTAGTGCCCCTGCAAATTCCTTCTTTTTAATAAGGGAAGCACAAACCGCCTCTTTACTACCGACCGCGGGATGACGCGAGCGTGCTGAGGCCATCCCACGCACGACCCCCACGTCACGCACTCGACGCGGATCATGGGGAAGCGCAACTAATAAGAAAATCGTGGAAGTTAAGTTTCTACCACACATGTCCGCGCACTGCTTTGGGCCTGGCCCAACTATGCCTTGCGCTTATGTGTGGCCCAGGCTTGGGGTCTCCTGTCGGTGTACAAAAGTATGGGCTCTTTCTATACCCCTTACTTGTGCACCGGTAGTCGTAGCCACACCTGCGGTAGGGCTCGATGGGGCAGCAGAAGACAGAACAGAAGACTACCAAGACAAATACTTAATACAGTGAACAAAGAGCAGAGGACAGGCAGAACCTCCTCCGGTAGCATCTTGCCGGGGCGGCATACGTAGACACGGCGAGCTCCTTGTAGGGGCAACCTACGCAGCACCAGCAAGGCCATCACCCTTGAGGCTGAGAGTTCTAACACCATCTACAATGTTAAGGCCAAGATTTGGGAACGCATGCGTGGTAGCATGCAGATCTTCATGAAGATTGATGGCCTCCGGGTCCACGTGGGACCAGAAGACGAAGACCCCAGGCAAGACCCTTGCCGGGGACAACCGCGAGGCCCCCGGCAAGCCTTGCCGGGTACGATTGCTGGGCCGCGGCCAGGCCCGCGCTCGACAAGGATTTGCCACCTCACCACCACTCCAGTGCGACGACCAGCGTGCCAACCAAGCAGGCGCCTGCATGGCGGCATGCAGATCTTCATGGAGGCTTTACCACCACACCAACACATTAGCTAGCAAGCTTGCGTGGCACTGCATGCCTCTTCAGCCTAGGCGCGTATCGAAGCAAGGAGGGGCGGCAACGAACGGGACGACTTCTGTTGCCACCCCCGATAAAATAAGAGGGCACGTAGGCAGCGCATTAAATGCTTTTGTCCTACGGTGCCGAGCGATAAGCTTATACACTGTAGCTTGCTTTCCACCTCCTGTGTGCCACTGTGGCAACCCCTTTTACGTATAAAAGGAGGCATGAGGTGTACTGAGAGAGGATTCAGACTTTTTGGACTGGGCATGCACCACAGCTAGTTAAAGAACTCAAGAACACAAACATACACACAAGCAAGACTAGGGTTTTACGCACCAGTGTGGCCCGAACCTAGGTAAAAATCCCCTTTATGCTGACTGCTAGACCTGCTCTTCATGCAGCTCCTCTCCCCGCCAACCGTAGAAGGGATTACTGTGATCCCATAGGTGTTCGTTTCCCCAACAATCTCCATAAGCATCATTCATATTGGCATCTTGGCCACAAGCATCAAGTTCATCAAAAAGGGATATTTCAAATGAATCAATAGGGTCATAGCAATTATCATAGCATTCATCCTTCGGTAAGAACGAATGGACATTAAACAATGTATGAGTTGAAGAGTTACTCTCATTAGAAGGTGGGCACGGGTAGCTAATCTGCTCTTCCTCCTTTTGTTCTTCACTCTCCTCATCATCTTTTTCCTCCAATGAGCTCATAGTTTCATCAACTCCTTCTTCCATAGACTCCTGCAAAATATCAGTCTCTTCTTGGACAGCGGAGACTTTCTCAATAAATGCATCAATATCAAAATTGTATTTATAATTCTTATAGCAATATTTAAGTATAGCAAAATTTTCAGATCTATAAACATCATCATCAAAAGCTTCATACTTTTCAAACAAAGATTTCATAAGCACCATTAAAAGCAACAAATTCTTCTACTCGTTCCACATTATAGTAATCATATCTACCATTCACATAAGAAGCTAAGGTTTCATTGTCATTAAATTTGCATGAAAAGGAAAGGTGTGGAGCCTTCATCCTTGAGCAACAAGTAAAATCATATCTGTGGCATAAAATCCAAGCATATCAATGCAACATATCAATTTGATCCCATAATAGTTTCCCTTTTTGTGTCAAGCGATAATCCCTAAAGTATTCGTGTTGATCCAACTTGTCTCCCATTATCATGTTGAATGAGGTTTTCTCAGGATTATCAAAGTAGTGCATAATATTTTTCACATAAGGAGCATCGAGGGTTTTAGGAGGTTCCCCATCTCCATGAGTAGCAAGTACAACTATTTTTTAGGTATTCCGTGTTCCATATCCATAACTAAAGATGTAGAACTAAAGGAAATATGCCCTTGAGGCAATAATTAAGTTGTTATTTTATATTTCTTTATTCATGATAAAGGTTTATTATTCATGCTAGAATTTTATTGATCGGAGACCTTAATACATGTGTGAATACATAAACAAACATAGTGTCCCTAGTAAGCCTCTACTAGACTAGCTCGTTGATCAAAGATGGTTAAGGTTTCCTAACCATGGACATGAGTTGTCATTTGATAACGGGATCACATCATTAGGAGAATGATGTGATGGACAAGACCCATCTGTTAGCTTAGCATAATGATCATTCAGTTTTATTGTTATTGCTTTCTTCATGTCAAATACATATTCCTACGACTATGAGATTATGCAACTCCGGATACCAGAGGAATGCCTTATGTGCTATCAAAGGTCACAACATAACTGGGTGATTATAAAGATGCTCTACAGGTATCTCCAAAGGTGTTTATTGAGTTGGCATACATCGAGATTAGGATTTGTCACTCCGAGTATCGGAGAGGTATCTCTGGACCCTCTCGGTAATACACATCATAAGCTTGCGAGCAAACGACTAAGGAGCTAGTCATGAGGTGATGTATTACGGAATGAGTAAAGAAACTTGCCGGTAACAAGATTGAACTAGGTATGAAGATACCAACGATCGAATCTCGGGCAAGTAACCTACCGATGGACAAAGGGAATTACGTATGTTGTCATAATGGTTCGACCAATAAAGATCTTCATAGAATATGTAGGAGCCAATATGAGCATCCAAGTTCCACTATTGGTTATTGACCGGAGAGGTGTCTCGATCTATCTGCATAGTTCTCGAACCCGTAGGGTCCGCACGCTTAATGTTCGATGACGATATAGTGTTATATGAGTTATGTGATTTGGTGATCGAATGTTGTTCGGAGTATCCGATGAGATCACGGACATGACGAGGAGTCTCGAAATGGTCGAGAGGTAAAGATTGATATATAGGATGATGGTATTCGCACACCAGAAGTGTTCCAGAGGGTACCGGGTACATATCGGGTCAGCGGAAGGGGTTTCGGGCACCCCCGACAAAACATATGGGCCTTATGCGCCAAGAGGGGAAACGCACCAGACACAAGGGCTTGGTGCGCCCCCCATATGGGCCAAACCAGGAGGAGAAGGAAAAGAGTGGAAGAGAAAGGAAAGGGGGGGGGATTCGGCCTCCCCCTTCCCTTTCTCCCCCTCCTCTTTCCTTCCCCTTCCTACTTGGTGCGCCGCCTGGCCTCTCCCCCCCCTCCCACCTATATATATGTGGGAGGCACCCCTAGCACACAATAGACAATTGCTTAGCCGTGTGCGGCGCCCGCCTCCACCGTTTACACCCCCGGTCATATTTTCGTAGTGCTTAGGTGAAGCCCTCCGGAGATCATTTCACCATCACCGTCACCACGCCATCGTGTTGTTGCAACTCATCCACTACTTCGCCCATCTTGCTGGATCAAGAACGTCAGGATGTCACCGAGCTGAACGTGTGCAGAACTCGGAGGTGTCGTATGTTCGGTACTCAATCGGTTGGATCGCGAAGAAAGTATGACTACATCAATAGCGTTGTGAAACACTTCCACTTACGGTCTACGAGGGTACGTAGACACACTCTCCCCCTCATTGCTATGCATCTCCATGGATAGATCATTGTGTGTGCGTAGAAATTTTTTGTTTTCCATGCAACGATTCCCAACAGTGGCATCATGAGCCAGGTCTATGCGTAGATGATATGCGCGAGTAGAACACAAAGAGTTGTGGGTTGTGATAGTCATACTGCTTACCAGCAATGTCTTATTTTGATTCAGCGGTATTGTGGGATGAAGCGGCCCGGACCAACCTTACATGTCCACACACATGAGACTGGTTCCACCGACAGACATGCGACTAGTTTTGCATAAAGGTGTCTGTTTCTCCTACTTTAGTTGAATCTAATTTGACGAAGGCCGGTCCTTGAAGAAGGTTAAAACAACAAACTTGATAAATCACCATTGTGGTTTTTGCCGTAGGTAAGAACGGTTCTTGCTAGAAGCCCATAGCAGCCACGTAAAACTTGCAACAACAAAGTAGAGGACATCTAACTTGTTTTTGCAGGGTATGTTGTGATGTGATATAGTCAAGACATGATGTGATATACGTTATTGTATGAGATGATCATGTTTTGCAAGATATCAGGCAACCGGCAGGAGTGTTATGGTTGTCGCTTTATTGTATGAAATGCAAATGCCATGTAATTGCTTTACTTTATCACTATACGGTAGAGATAGTTGTAGAAGCAGTGGTTGGCAAGACGACCACGACGCTATGATGGAGATCAAGGTGTCGAGCCGATGATGATGGAGATCATGATGATGCTTTGGAGATGGAGATCAAAAGTACAAGATGATGATGGCCATATCATGTCACATATTTTGATTGCATGTGATGTTTATCTTTATGCATCTTATTTTCCTTAGAATGATGGTAGCATTATAAGATGATCCCTTCACTAAATTTCAAGGTAAAAGTGTTCTCCCTGAGTATGCACCGTTGCTACAGTTCATCATTTTGAGACACCACGTGATGATAAAAATGACCTACACACTTAGCATTTTTACCTAGCTTAGCTAAAAAATGGCATTTTTACCTACCTTAGTTAGAAGAAGAAGAATATAAAGAAGAGGAGAGGAGAAAAAGAAAGAGAAGATAAATTCTTCTTCTTCTTCTTCCTCTTCTTCTTCTTCTTATTATTATTATTTTTCTTCTCTTTTTCTTCTTTTTCTTCTAGCTAGTCTTCTTCTTCTTCTAACTTTCTTCTTTCCCAATTTACAGATTTGCTTTAGATGAGGAGCTTGCGTTCATGGAGTCTACTCTTCTCCGTGTGCTTCTTTTTGTTTTGATTTTGTATGATGAACTTTGTTGGAGGAAACTTCTTGTTCGATATGTGTTGGATATGTGTTATTGCAAACTTGTTGGATATGTTGTTGGATGTGCTGGAAACTTGTTGGATATGCTCGTCTATATATATATATATCTGTGAAATTCTCTGAAATTGAATGAATTTAAGAAAAAACAGAAAAAATACGGGCTATACAGGCTCTTTGTTGTCTGCTGGCAGACGACAAAGAGCTTTGCCATCAGCCAACAGACGGCAAAGCTGCCACGTGGCAGCTACCTGTGCAACCTGGGGGCAGGCCTATTTGCTTACTTTGTCGTCTGCTGGCAGACCACAAAGACCATTGCACCTTTTGTCGTCTGCCAGCAGATGGCAAAGCACGCCATTAACCCTTAACAGACCTAAGTTGGCATGTGTGGCGTCCAGGCTCTTTGTCGTCTGCCAGCAGACGGCAAAGGCCTTTGTATCTTTGCTATCTGCCAGCAGACGGCAAAGAGGCCTTTGCCGTAGCCTGTTCAGCTGGACCTATTGCCGTCTGCTAGCTGGCGGCAAAGGCCTTTACCGTCCGCCAGGCATGCCTCTGTCGTCAGCCATGGCTGACGGCAAAGTGCTTGATTCCTATAGTGATTTGTTTACCCGCCGTGTGCTATTTTCTTGAGAGAAGCCGCTAGTGAAAACTATGCCCCCTGGGTCTATTTCCTATCATATTAAAACCAGAAATACCTTGCTGTAATTTTCTTTTATTTATTTTATTTTGTGTTTTACTTAGATCTATTTATCAAATCTCACACTCCCTCCGTTCCATAATGTAGTGCCTGTAGATTTTTTCAAAAGTCAAACATTACAAACTTTGACCATGTTTATAGAGAAAAGTAGGTACATCTAGAATACCAAATGCACATCATTGGATACATTGTGAGCTATATTTCAGAAAGAACATGTTTGGTATTGTAGATGTAGATAGTTTTCTCTATACACTTGTTCAAAATTGCAAAAGTTTGACTTTCACAAAAATCTATAGGCACTACATTGTGGAATGGAGGGAGTACAATTTAATCTATCTCAATACCGTTGAGGGATTGACAACCCCTTTGCGCATTGGGTTGCAAGTATTGTTTGTTTGTGTGCAGGTGTTGTTTACATAGTGTTGCTTGGTTCTCCTACTGGATTGATAACCTTGGTTTCATAGCTAAAGGAAATACTTACATTTGTTGTGTTGCATCATCCCCTCCTCTTCGGGGAGACATCACCAACATCTATCAAGTACCTACGCATAAACTCTCATCTCCTTGCAATTTACTTTATTTGCCATTTGCCTCTTGTTTCCATCTCCCCCACTTCTAAAAAGTTTCTACAAAAATTTATTTTTCGTTTGCCTTTTCCCTATTTGATCATTTTTGCTTGCCTCGTCATTATGTCTAGTATAACTACTCCTCCATTGACATCGTTTTGAAGTTTTGTACTTCAAGCAGAAACAAGGAGAAAATTTAAAAGATGCCTGGTATAGATTAATGGAACATTACCATGTTTGCAATATAAAAGGGGTATAAATTTTTTGCTTCATAATTTTTACATGGGATTAGCTATGTCTCATAAATAACTCTTGGATTTTGCCGCAAAAGGGAATTTTATTGAATGTGATGCCAACACTACCTATGAAATAATAGAGCGAATATTAGGGGTTCCACTACCCCAAAAGGAGTTTCTTTTACTCAAGAAGGGATTCAAATATTAGACAAATTAGGTGATATGCAGAAAAATATGGTTGAGTTGCAGAAGTCTAATGAATCCCTTAAAAATATTAGTGGAAACCTCAATCGCATGAATACTTTGATTACTTTTTGCAATAAGCAATTGGATATTTTAGATCTTAAAATGGCTTCATTTCCTGTGAATAATGGGAAACATAAAGAACCCCCTGGTTTTGAGAAAACCCCTATGAAAATTATCAAAACCAAAGATGAAAATACTTGAAACTATGCATTATGCCTAGCTAGTGGCATAAAACAATAGTGCTTGTTGGGAGGCAACCCAATGAATAAAATGATTTTTTTTCACTTTTTATTCTGTTCTTGTGTATTTGCACAATTATTCTACTGTTATGATTGTGTTTTCATGTTTTAATTAGTGTTTGTGCCAAGTATAGCCTTTAGGATTATGTTGGATGATAGTTGATTTGTTCCTGTTGAAAAAATAAACTTTTGCGCCAAGTTCTAGAATTTTGAAAATTCACAGAAACGTGTTTTTGGTATGAATATTTTACACATGATTGATATACAAATTTTCCACGTCATCCTAATTTTTCAGAATTTTTAGAGTTATAGGAGTATGGTCAAAGTGCAGATTACTACATAATGTTCAGTTTTTTACAAATTCTGTTTCGTTGCATTGTGTGCTTATTTTGATGAATCTATGGATTGTATCGGGGGTATAAGCTATTGTAAAGTTGGAATACAGTACGTATAATGCAATAATAAAATATGAATGGGTTTGCAATAGTACTTTTTTTGAAAAAGGGCATTTTTGTTGACTCAAAATGTAGCATCAAGCGGATACAAAACATCATGAGCATCGCCCAGCCTCTGCATAGCTAAATGCACACAACCAAACAAAAACAAAATGAAAGAAGATTATAAAAAGGCGACATATCAGCAATAGTAGGATCATATTGGATTGATGGTATGCCTATGTCGAAGGAGTTGGTGCGCCAATCCGGAGATTATGCTGCCACCCATGTTGGGTGAAGACCTCCCTGGCCACCCGCTCCAACTGCGTACACACAACCTTGAATAGGGTTTGGTACTTCATTCGGTGTACCGTAGATCACGTACGAAGCTAGTGTGTACAGTGGAAAATAACCTGCAAAGGAGAGGTGTTTTTGCCCTCGAAAACCAAATCATTTCTAGATAGCCGGAGCGCCCATAATAAGGCATATGCTCCCACCCGAATTAGCATTTTGAACCTATTTGAAATTCTGTCCAACCAATGACCAAAAATATTGGCAACATTTGTGGGCGGATACAAATTGGATGCTATTTGGATGACTGACCACGTAGAATGCACAAACTTGCATTGGAAAAAGGGGTGTTTGATTATCTCGTCATGAGTACAAGAACTACACTTCTTACTTCCATGCCAATTGTGACGGGCGAGATTGTCTTTTGGCTAGCACAACTCCCCTTCGAAGATACCACATAAATATTTTAACTTTTAGTGGAATCTTCGGCATCCAAATTTTCTTGTTATTATCCACTAGGACCTCTGAATGCGTGAGCGCACGGTACATAGAGTCAACTGTGAAGGACCTAGATGTCGTGAGGTTCCAGCAAAACACGTCCCATCCTTGTGTCAGGTTAATCAACTCCAATCGAGATAACATATTTTGCCATGACATAAGACGGGGGCCAATCAAATCCCGCCTGAAAGAAATATTCGGTGAAAATGAACAGATTTTGCAATAGTACTTAAAGTTGTTATTTGCTTTATTATACTAACGGATCTCACGAAGGTTTTGTTAAGTTTTGTGTGATTGAAGTTTTCAAGTTTTGGGTGAGATCACGATGGATGAAGGAATAAGGAGGGAAAAGAGCCTAAGCTTGGGGATGCCCGTGGCAGCCTAAGCTCAAGGAGTACCAAGCAACTAAGCTTGGGGATGCCCCGGAAGGCATCCCCTCTTTCTTCTAACGACCATCGGTAATTTTACTTGGAGCTATATTTTTATTCTGTCACATATCATGAGTTTTGCTTGGAGCATCTTGTATTATATGAATCTTTGCTTGATTTTCTTTTTAGTCTGTCACAATCATCCTTGTTGTACACACCTATTTGAGAGATCCATAATAATGCTATAATTTGTTAGAATTTCTCTATGTGGTTCACTTAAATTTTTTGAGCTATGAAATTGCTCGTACTTCACTTATATCTTTTTGAGCATGGTCGTGGTTCAACTTTTGAAGAAATACTCCCATGCTTCACTTAGATCATTTTGAGAGTTAGATTTTCTTTAAGAAATGTTCTCATGCTTCACTTAGATCATTTTGAGAGTTAGATCTTTTAAGGAATACGCTCATGCTTCACTTATATTATTTTGAAAGATGAAAATGTTTAAGAAATATTTATGCTCTCGTACTTCACTTAAATTTGTTTGAGAGCTTGTTATTAGCAATGGTAATTTGTTTAAGATACGAAATTGGTCCCAATGTGATAGATATTCAAGAGAGATATAATTAAAACTTTCATGAAGATCATTGGATATTATAAACTTGATTCCTTGTAATAGTTTTGCGATATGGAGATAGTAATATGTGAGTCATGTTGGTGAGTAATTATGCTTTAGTAAGAATATTGGTGTTAAGGTTTGTGATTCCCTCTGCAAGCCCGAAAGTCAATAGTTATGCAACAAAGTTACATCCTACTTGTGGTGTATTATTCAGTGTTAGTTATGTTCAATGCTCGTTCATGATCGTTTTTGTTTTTTGGTTGGTTGCTTCTCAATCTATTTGCCAGCCTTTATTTGTACTAAGTGAGAGTACTGCTTGTGCATCTAACTCCTTAAACCCAAAGTTGTGCCAAATGAGTCCACCATACCTACATATATGTGGTATTTCCATGTCATTCTAAGTAAATTTGTATGTTCCAACTCTAATTTTCAAAATTAATTTTCTTTTTGTGTGCCCGTACCGCTTATGAAGCGGCAGGGGGTGGCCAATTTTTTGCATTCTAGGTAGGTTAATCTCAAGATGAGTGTTTATTCACTTGTCATTGCATGAGAGTGTGGCAGGTAATAGGGATGCCCGGTCCCGAAATGATTTTTTTAATATGTTGTCAATAAATTCATTGAAAAGTGTTGGTATGGAAGGCACCCGTGGATACGGCTAGCCATGGATTGTGAAAGTATAGTGGAAAAGGAAATAAATTTTATTTTATGCTTGGGAACCGCCTATGATTTATCTAGGATGGAAGATACTGAGAATTATCGGTCGTTTTCGTTGACAGGAAAAGCATGCCTCTTAAAACAATTTTATCTCTCAATTTATGCCACGCAGAAGGGCCTATCTATTTACTTTTATGCAATTTTTATTTTTATTGAGTCTCCATCTTCTCTTATAAAGCACCACTAGGAAACAGTATTATCATACTTGTGCATTGGATGTAGCTAATATTTGAGTGTGTTTCATGAATGGATCAATGATTGAGCATAATGGGCTAAGGATAGCTTTTTTGGCGTTGATATTTTGAAAGACATGATTGCTTGTTGATATGCTTGAGTATTGATATCTGAAAGATCGTGGATGTCGCCTAGAGGGGGGGTGAATAGGCGTTTTAAAATAATTACGGTAGAGGCTTGAACAAATGCGGAATAAACCTAGCGGTTAATTTGTCAAGCACAAAATCTACAACAACTAGGCTCACCTATGTGCACCAACAACTTATGCTAAGCAAGATAAGCAACTATGTGATAGCAAGATATATGACAAAGAACAATATGGCTATCACAAGGTAAAGTGCATAAGTAAAGGGCTCGAGTAAGAGATAACCGAGGCACGTGGAGACGACGATGTATCCCGAAGTTCACACCCTTGCGGATGCTAATCTCCGTTTGGAGCGGTGTGGAGGCACAATGCTCCCCAAGAAGCCACTAGGGCCACCGTAATCTCCTCACGCCCTCGCACAATGCAAGATGTCGTGATTCCACTAAGGGACCCTTGAGGGCGGTCACCGAACCCGTACAAATGGCGACCCTTGGGGGCGGTCACCGAACCCGTACACTTTGGCAACCCTTGGGGGCGGTCACCGGTACCCGTCAAATTGCTCGGGGCTATCTCCACAACCTAATTGGAGACCCCGACGCTTGCCTGGAGCTTTACACCACAATGATTGAGCTCCGAACACCACCAACCGTCTAGGGCGCCCAAGCACTAAAGAGGAACAAGCTCAAGGGCACCAAGCACCCAAGAGTAATAAGCTTCTCAACTTGTAACTTCCATGTATCGCGTGGAGAACTCAAACCGATGCACCAAATGAAATGGCAAGGGCACATGGAGTGCCCAAGTCCTTCTCTCCCAAATCCCACCAAAGCAACTAATGCTAGGGAGGAAAATGAGAGGAAGAATGAAAGAAGAACACGAAGAACTCCAAGATCTAGATCCAAGGGGTTCCCCTCACTAAGAGGAGAAAGTGATTGGTGGAAACATGGATCTAGATCTCCTCTCTCTTTTCCCTCAAGAACTAGCAAGAATCATTGGAGGGATTGAGAGATAGCAAGCTCGAAGAAGGTCAACAATGGGGGAAGAACACGAGCTCAAAGGATAAGGTCTCAATGGGGAAGAAGACCCCCTTTTATAGGTGGGGAGAAAATCCAATCATTATCCCCTCACTCAGCCCGCACGACGCGGTACTACCGCACGGAGCTGCGGTACTACCGCGGTCGGCTGCACTACTACCGCATGTGCAGCACTGGCCAGATGAAGGCCTGTTGCACAGGGCAACGAGCGGTAGAATCGCCGGAGCGGTACTACTGCGCCCCCCTACGGTACTACCATAAGGCAGGCAACACTAGGCGCAGAGAAATCACAAAAGTAAAAAATTACTTCCGTACCTACTTCCGCTGAGGGAGGACCTGCGCAAAACTCCGGCACGGTACTACCGCATAGGGCGCGGATGTAAAAAATTACATCCGCCCTTACTTCCGCTCATGCTGCTAAGCCTGGCCAGAGCCCACGGTACTACCGCGCCCATGGCGCGGTACTACCGCGTAGGGCGCGGATGTAAAAAATTACATTCGCCCCTACTACCGCTTGAGCAGTTGCGCCTGGCCTGAGGCCACGGTACTACCGCTCCCACAGAGCGGTACTACCGTCAGCACCTGTAGTACTACCGCAGGGGACTGCGGTACTACCGCTCCGGAGAGCAGTACTACCGCATGCCCCAGATCAGCAACACTAGGAGTCCTTCATTTTGCAGAGAAGACAACAGAGGGAAACGATAAAACCAGAACTGCCATAACTTCTACAAATGAGCTCCGAATTGAGCAAACTCAAGCTTGTTGGATACAAGACAACGAGTAGCATCAAAATAGAGACATGTGAACTCCGTTTTCGATGGACATGTGAACTCTGTTATAGCAAGAAGAGGCAGGGAAGGTATGCCTAACAAGAGAGGAGAGAAACCTCAAATAGAGAAGAACCGGCAGAACCTCCAACATCGAAAACATCATAGAAGATGCATGTGAACTCCGTTTTCGATGAACTCGAGCTTGTTATGAAAATGACCAAAAGCTCCAAATCTCACAAGGAGAAGAACCAAACAAGAACCAATAAAGATGATGCAAGGATGCAATGGTTTGAGCTCTCTACGAACGATACGATCAAGCAACTCATCGAGAGCCCCCCTTGATAGTACGGCAATCGATCCTAAAAACCCGGTCTCCCAACTACCACCATGAGACCGCAACCTAACCCCACAAAGAACTTGAACTTGCACACCGCAACCTAACCCCACAAAGAACTCTCACGAAGACCATGGGTTAGCACACAAAGTGTAATGGACAATGCTTACCATACCATGGGATCACTTGATCCCTCAGTACATCTTGTGCGCTTTGTGTGTTGAATCTTTCCAACTCTCTTCATTTGGATGATGTCTTGAAGATGGACATGAATGATCACACAATTTTCTTCTTCAAGACATGCTTGCAATAAGCTCAACACTCACATGACCAATCTTTGGATAATTCCTTAATAGCACCTTGGTCAACTCATAAACTCCTTGAAACCAAGACATGGACTTCAAGAAAAGCCTATGGACAAATCCTTCAAATATAACTCAAGACAACCATTAGTCCATAGAGATTGTCATCAATTGCCAAAACCAAACATGGGGGCACCGCATGTTCTTTCAATATCTTCAAGTCAAATTATAGACTACTGCTTTGAATCACTTAAAGTCCAAATGTCCATGTTACAAACAAAAGAATATGCGATGAATATGATAGGTAGCATACCACATCAGTCTGTTTTTATCATTTACCTACTCGAGGACGAGTAGGAATCAAGATTGGGGATGCTGATACGTCTCCAACGTATCTATGATTTTTGATTGTTACATGCTATTAAAATATCAATCTTGGATGTTTTATATATATTTACTAGCAACTTTATATCATTTTTGGGACTAACCTATTAACCTAGTGCCCAGTGTCAGTTGTTGTGTTTTTGCTTGTTTTTTACTTTGCAGAATATCAATACCAAACAAAGTCCAATTGACACGAAACTTTTTGAAGTTTTTTTTTCTGGTGATAAGAGAACCTGGAAGCTTCTGGAGTACACGAGAGGAGGCCTATGGGGCCCACTAGGCACCAGGGCACACTAGGAGCCTCCGATGCGCCCTGGTGGGTAGTGGGGTGCACAGGCACTGCCTTGACCTTCCTCCGACTCTATTAATACTCTAAAATCTCATAAACCCTAGAGGAGTCGATGAAATACTTTTTTCACCGCCGCAAGTTCCAGAACCACGAGATCCAATCTAGAGGCCTTTTTCGGCACTCTGCCGGAGGGGGCAACGACCACGGAGGGGTTCTTCATCATCCTTGTCGCCCCTCCGATGACGCATGAGTATTTTACCATAGACCTACGGGTCTGTAGTTAGTAGATAGATGGCTTCTTCTCTCTTTTTGATTTTCAGTACAATGTTCTCCTTGATGTTCTTAGAGATCTGTTGAGTAAATTGCACAAAACCACCACTTTGAGGGCTAGGTTTTCAGAAAACATTAGGTTACAGTTTCTTGACAAATTGCACCATGTCTCTCGTAAACATTTTGCAAAAACCACTGATCGGCGGATAAGCCTCGATTGAGCATGCTTATGACAAGTGGGGCCCTTTTTTTTGCCTACGTGGCGTAACATTTTGTGCCGGGTCAATTTTAATTTGAATTTACAAACAAGTCCTTACAATTTACACAGACACCCCTGAATCAAAAAGAAAAAAGCCCCCACTCCCTTCGATCCCCATCTCTCCCTTCGCCGCCAGATCCTCCGCTCGGCGCCGATGCACAGGAGGCCGAGCAGTCACTCCCTCGCCTGAGATGCCGCAACCTCCTCTCTCCTTCTCCGTCCTCGGTGGCCGCGGAGCGCAGAATCCTCTCTCCTCCCTTCGCGGAGCACGGCGGCGCCGAGCGAGCAAAGCGGCGATGGTGCCGACGGAGCAGAGCGGCGGTCGCGTGGCGGCATGGCCATGTGGGGCACGACACCGGGCGGCGACGAAGCTCTGTTGTGCGCCTCCCTGCCCACGCACCATATGCAGCAGCGGCGACGGGAGTGCGCAGCAACGACGTTGGACGCGAGCAGCAGCCGCGTCGGCACCGGACGCGAGCAAGCATAGCGACGTCGGACGAGAGTAGCAGCCACCACGTCAGACGCGAGCAGCAGCGGCGGCGCCGCCGCGTCGGACGCGAGCAGCAGCAGCCGCGTAGGTCGCACGTGGGCACGAACAGCCGCACCGGCGGCGAGTAGCAGCAGTCGCGCATGCCACTCATGGTGGCGAGCAGCGGCACCGGCCACGAGCTGCAGCAGCCGCGCCAGCCGCACGTGGGTGCGAGCAGCGGCACGCATCCAAGGAGCTGGAAGGAGGACGGCGATGGTGTGCGGGAGACATAGATCCCGATCTGAATCGGGGAGGGTGTTTTTGCTTTTTGACAAAAGTGCTGGGGTGTTTTCGCTTTTTTACCCATCTAATGTTGTCTTTAGTAAAATGCTATGCCACATCAGCGAAATAGGGGCTCCATCTGTCATAAACGAACTTAACCGAGCCAGATCCGACAATCAGTGATTTTTGCAAAAAGATTACACAAGACATGGTGCAATTTGTCAAGAATCTATAACCTAGTGTTTTCTGAAACCCTAGCCCTCAAAGTGGTGGTTTTGTGCAATTTACTCAGATCTGTTTGATGTAACTCTTTTGCGGCGTGTTTGTTGGGATCCGATGAATTGTGAGTTTATGATCAGATCTATCCATGAATATTATTTGAGTTTCTTCTTAGAACTCTTTTATGCATGATTGTTATATCTTCGTATTTCTTCTCCGGTTTATTGGTTTGGATTGGTTTGCCCAACTAGATTGACTTATCTTGCCATGGGAAGATGTGCTTTGTGATGGGTTCAATCTTGCGGTGCTCAATCTCAGTGACAGAAAGAGATATGACACGCATGTATCGTTGCTATTAAGGGTAACAAGCTGGGGTTTATTCATACGTGAGTTTATTTGTCTATATCATGTCATCGTTCTTAATGCATTACTTCATTTTCCAATGAACTTAATACACTAGATGCATGCTAGATAGCTGTCAGTTGTGGAGTAATAGTAGTAGATGTAAAATCGTTTCGGTCTACTAATCGTGGACGTGATGCCTATTCACATGATCATTGCATTGGATATCGTCATAATTATTTGCTTTTCTATCAGTTGTCCAACAGTAATTTGTTTATCCATGTATGTTATTTTCTCGAGAGACGCCTATAGTGAAAACTATGGCCTCCGGGTCTATTTCTTATGATATTGAAACCAAAAATACCATGTTGCAATTTTCATCTATTTATTTATTTTGTGTTTTAGTTAGATCTATTTATCAAATTTCATACAATTTAATCTATCTCAATACCGTTGAGGTATTGACAACCCCTTTACGTGGTGGGTTGCAAGTATTTATTGTTTATGTGCAGATGCTATTTACACAGTGTTGCTTGGTTATCCTACTAGATTAATAACCTTGGTTTCAAACTGAAAGAAACATTTACCTTTGTTGTGCTGCATCATCCCCTCATCTACAGGAAAAACCAACGCAGATACAAACAATCAATGATATATAAATCGAGCTGGTTGCAAACCCTATTCTTATTTCTTGTATCCAAAGAAAAAAGTACCCGCAACCGAAGTAATTTATAATTATGCATGGTACATCCTATAAAAAGTAAGAGTATTAATTAAAGCTATTCAAACCATTATCATTACCGTTTTTTCCAAAATAAGCATAAGATATGAGACTGAGTATTTAACTACAACTTTTTAGATGTTCTGTCTCCATCTCTCTGCATATAGGTTAATGTGAAATATCAGTTCACAAAAAAGTTAGGGTTTCTGCCTCCCGCCGTCGTCGCCGCAGGTCCGCCTCCTCTCCGGTGGCCCTAGGGCCATGGGGGCGCGGTGGATCTCGGCAAGGGCCGGCGGGAGGGCTCCGTTTTTAGTCGTTTCTTTCAGTTTTGCTAGGGTTTGTGTCCTGTTCAGGAAGACGAGACGGCGGCGGCTCCCTGAAGATGGAATAAAGGTCTCCCCGCCTAGTCCCTGTTCCGGCGGCGCGTCTAGCGCCGTTGGTGGGCGTGTGGAGGTGTGTCTCCGGCGGATCTATCTTTGGTGGATTTGCTCGGATCTCGTCGTTGTTCGTCTACGTTCGCGTGTCTTCGGATTGGATCTTTCTGATCTACGTTATTCTTCATCTGCGGCGGTTGCTGTTCTGGTGCGCTGGTCCTACGAGGCCTTAGCACAACGACTTCCCGACTGTCTACTACAACAAGTTGTGCCCGACTCCGGCGATGGAGGGGCGATGACGGCGGCGCGCCTTCGGCTCGCTTCACTGCTGGTAGTCGTCGCTAGGTGGTCTATGGATCTGGATGTAATTTTTATTATTTCTGGTATTCGTTGTACTGCCATGATTGAAGATGAATAGATCGGAAATTTTCTCGCAAAAAAAATGTGAAATATCAGTGAAAGCAAATGGATTGTTTCTGCTTAGAGAATAGCTCCTCATTTGAATCACAATGACAACCATTCACATTTACTTAATTATGTGTATTATGGAAATGCTACCCCCAGCAGTCAGAGCTTAATATATTTTTATGGGTTGATCTGCTAGACAGTATGAATGAAATCCAGAGGACGTTCCGATCGAAAGCGCTCGCCACACACTCTCATGTTTATTCCGGGAGAAAAGAACAAGATACCACGTGGCAAACGTGGCACGCAACCCAAACTGATGAAGGAAAAGAAAAACAAGATCTCAGAGGGCGGCACGTCTGCCGCTCGCTGGCCCTCGGGATGGCTCCATTCTACTGCCACGCACGAGCCGCAGCTGAAAGCAAAACCAGAAGCAGGACGTCGTCCCTGCGGCCCCACACGCCAGCGCCCGACAGCCGGCCCAATTAACGTCCAGATCGATCAACGGCGCCTCTAAAGCCTAAAACCTCTCACCACGTCACGAGTCTCCTCCCTAATCCCCCTCACTCCCAACCCCGCCCCACATCCTCCCTCCTCCTCCGCCCCGCCGCCAAGGCCAAGCTCCGTCGCCGCACCATGGCGACACCCGCCGCCACCACCTCCTCGCTCTCCCTCCTCTTCGCCCACCCCCACTCCCACCACCCCTCCACCAAGCAGCGCCTCGACAGGTCCCATCTCCGCCTCCCGCTCCGCGCCGCCGCGCACCGCACGCGCTGCGCCACCGAGGGCGTCTCGGCGTCGACCGCCACCAAGCACCGGCGCCCCGCGGAGGAGAACATCAGGGAGGAGGCCGCGCGCCTCCGCGGGCCCGCCACGACCTTCTCGGCGTGGTACGAGCCGTTCCCCCCGGCCTCCGATGGCGACCCCAACGAGCGCTACTCGCTCGACGAGGTCGTCTACCGCTCCACCTCCGGCGGCCTCCTCGACGTCCGCCACGACATGGACGCGCTCGCGCGCTTCCCGGGCTCCTACTGGCGCGACCTCTTCGACTCCCGCGTCGGCCGCACCACCTGGCCCTACGGCTCCGGCGTCTGGTCCAAGAAGGAGTTCGTGCTCCCGGAGATCGACTCCGACCACATCGTCTCTCTCTTCGAGGGCAACAGCAACCTCTTCTGGGCGGAGCGCCTCGGCCGCGAGCACCTCGGCGGGATGAATGACCTCTGGGTCAAGCAGTGCGGCATCTCGCACACTGGCTCCTTCAAGGACCTCGGCATGACGGCGCTCGTCAGCCAGGTCAATCGCCTCCGCCGGGCTCCGCTCTCGCGCCCCATCAACGGCGTGGGGTGCGCGTCCACTGGCGACACCTCCGCCGCGCTCTCGGCCTACTGTGCCGCTGCGGGCATCCCCGCCATCGTGTTCCTCCCCGCAGACCGCATCTCGCTGCAGCAGCTCATCCAGCCCATCGCCAACGGCGCCACGGTGCTCTCGCTTGACACCGATTTCGACGGATGCATGCGGCTTATCAGGGAGGTGACAGCTGAGCTGCCCATATACCTCGCAAACTCACTCAACTCGCTTCGGCTGGAGGGGCAGAAGACTGCAGCCATAGAGATATTGCAACAGTTCAATTGGCAGGTGCCGGACTGGGTCATTATCCCAGGAGGCAATCTGGGCAACATTTATGCTTTCTACAAGGGGTTTGAGATGTGCCGTGCTCTTGGGCTAGTTGATCGTGTTCCACGGCTTGTATGTGCACAGGCTGCCAATGCAAATCCACTGTACCGGTATTACAAGTCTGGGTGGACTGACTTCCAATCACTTGTTGCTGGAACTACATTTGCATCTGCCATACAGATTGGTGATCCAGTATCTATTGACCGTGCGGTTGTTGCGCTGAAGGCAACCGATGGCATTGTTGAGGAAGCTACAGAGGAGGAGCTTATGGATGCGACGGCTCTTGCTGACCTCACTGGGATGTTTGCTTGCCCACATACTGGGGTTGCACTTGCTGCCCTGTTCAAGCTCCGTGACCAGGGTATAATTGGCACTAATGACCGCACGGTGGTTGTTAGTACAGCACACGGGCTAAAGTTCACACAATCAAAGATCGACTACCATGATAAGAACATCAAGGACATGTTGTGCCAGTATGCCAATCCACCGATCAGTGTGAAGCCTGACTTTGGGTCTGTCATGGATGTTCTCCAGAAGAAGCTCAATGGTAAGATCTGAGCTTACCTTTAATTAACCTCAAGAGTTCTATCTTGTTTATCGTCACAACGGCTGTACTTTGGCATCTTAATCAACTGCACTTGGTGACCATGGTATGGCGATATCATCTTTATTTTCCAGTACTAGGTTCTTGAGGCTCTTCTAACTATAGGCAAAAGTGGATAGAGCTTTCCTTGTACTTTATCTGTATCATGTAATAGCAATAATAATGTATGATGTTATGGTTGAATAATTGTTTGGTTCAGCCCGTGCATGCTTGCCTGTTTCCTGTTTTGTGTGTGTTGTTCACTTTTGGTTGCCGATGACGTAAGTTGCCTCTGTTGCAAGGATTGACCCAACAAGATGTATTACACATGTTGGGTTATTGCATTATTGGTGTTACTTTTGGTTCTCCATGACATAAGTTATCCCTGTTGGAAGGATTAGCCCAACATGATGTATTACAGATGTTTGCCTATTGTGGTTAGTGTTAATTTTCATTAGTTGCAAGAGAATTCTTGGCCTAGACATAGTTCTTGTTCCAGTGGCAGCAAGTCGTTTGTAGGTGACACTGTAGCAGCTTAAGTATCTATGGGGATAGTGTGGACTGTCAGAACTACAAAATGGTGTCAGTGTTCTGTAGCCAGTCAGATAAACTGAGATCCTAGTGTGCTGGACCTGTCACTTTTTGACAAGCGATTGTCCCAGCACTACCTGTTGTGTATGATCTCATGTAGCTGCTTGCTTTAGGCTTTCCATTTGTAAAATATATGCTCGGTGCCTATAGGTTGTGCATTATAGGAGCCAATGAGTGATCTCTCTTTTTTCTACGTTTTAGTTGGGACAGGTCAAATAACCAACTTTTGAGTGATTGTGATGATGTGAATATGAAAGGGCCCTGTGGGCTTTTTGTTACACCAGATTGATGATAGTGAATGGAGTTACCCACTCTATGTTTGGTTGGATAACTTCTACTGTATTTGTGTATCCCTGCAACTGCCCAGCCCGGTGCAGAGATTTTATACATACACTATTAATTTTCAGTGTGCTCCGTTTGGAATCAATTTCCCGTCGGAATCATTAGCCCCGAATCCTACTTTCTTCATCAGGGATATCTAAGCTGTACTGACAGTCGTAACCTTGTTTCATCTCTTATCACCGCTAGTTTTGCCTGTCTTAATCAAAACCTGGTCACTTTCAGACGTACTACCTGCTTGTTCCTCAACGCAGTCAATAGACAAAGTCTGGTAGTATGAAGTTTGATGTCCTGTTAAAGGTTTCAACTGCTACATGTTTTAAACGTCACAAAAGAATTCTGGTGTGTGCACAAACTTTTGGTGTGCGTGTAGCAGAGTAAATTTGCCTTAGCTATAAACGCAAGAAATAGCTGAAGATCTGTTGGAGTTGAAACCCCATTTGGTGCTCAAGCCAACAGTGGAGAGGGTTAGCCGTTGTACAGTACATTTGGTTTTTTTTTTTTTTTGCGGAAATACAGTACATTTGGTTTGTCGGCTCATGTTTTATAAGGTAAGTGCAGGTAGACTTGGCAACAATGCATTCCCTAAAAAAAAAATACATGCCTGGTCTGTGCTTCCAGCACCTGATTCCGAACAAAATGTTGCTATGCTACTGTATTATGTCACTGCTGTCATGGATGAAATCATCTTGAAGAAAATCAAGTTATTTTTTGAGATTTGCCGACATTTTTTGTTTTGTTTTTTGGACTAAAAAAACGTTGCTTGAGTGATTTGTGGTGTTGGTTTTATCTCGTTTCTTTTGGCGGAAGATGATTGTTTGTACCTCGAGAGGGTGCATCTACTATTTGGGCCGAAGCCCATTAGAGCATCTATCTCCAACAATGTTGCTGAAGGCTAGTTCGGAAAATCCTATATGCCGCTCGCTGCCTCAAACTGCCGGCGCTTCGCACACGCTAGCGACCGAGCAGCGACGCAACGGGCCGGCCTGTTTAGGAGGTGTTTGGTTCAGGGACTTTTTAGTCCCAGAGACTAGAAAAAGTCCTTAAAAAGTCCCTAGGAACCAAACGGGAGGGACTTTTTCTATAGGGACTAGAAAAAGACTCTATTAAGAGTCTTTTTTGATTAGTCCCTGGGACTAGAAAAAGTCCTAGGACTTGTGAACCAAACACCGCCTTAAACGTTCCAAGGCTCCCGGTTTTGGGAACCTTCTAGAGGTTACCATCTGGTTTTTTCTGGTTTTGGGAACCTTCTAGAAGGTTCCTGAAACGTTATTTCCTTTCATTTTCTATTTCTGTTTCTTTTTCTTTTCTTTTCTTTTTTTCTTTTTTGTTTTTCAAGTTTATTTTTCTTTTTCAAAAATGTTCGTGCTTTTGAAAAAATGTATAAATTTGCAAAAATGTTCGTCTTTTCAAATTTTGTTTGGAATTTTCAAATTTTATTTTTAAATTTCAAAAAATGTTCTCGCGTTTTATTTATTTAAAAAATAATGGTCGTGTTTAAAAAATATTCAGGAATTTTCAGAACATTTTCTTGCTTACAAATATCGTTCATTATTTCGGAAATTGTTCGTCTTCCAAAAATTGTTTGCATTCTCAAAATTTGTTCATGATTTCATAAAGTGTTCGTGTTTCAAAAAATGTTCCTGTTTGTAGAAATTGTTAATTTTCTCAAAAACTGTTCATGTTTTGAAGTATTGTTTGAGTGTTTCAAAAAATGTTCCCGTTTCAATATTTGTTCAGAAAATTAAAAAATGTTCTTATTCTCAAATTTTGTTCGGAGTTTCAAAAAAAAGCTCCAGTTTTTCCAAAAATCTTCACGTTTCAAATTTTTGTTTGGAATTACAAAGAAATGCTCCAGTTTTGAAAAAAATGTACGTGTTTTCAAATTTTGTTCCAGAAGTTCAAAAATTGTTCGTGTTCCAACTTTCTGTTGATTTTTTAAAAATGTTCGCATTTTCATTTTTTTGAGAGTTTTAAAAAAACGTGTTTCTAAAAAATTTCATTATTAAAAGTTCCCATTGTTTAAAAATGTTTGAGTTTTTAAATGTTCGCGTTTCAGAAACATTCTCCTTTTTAAAAAAAAGAATGTTCTATTTTTAAAAAAAATGGTATCCTGGGTTCACAATGTGTGGTAGCTCAACTCTTAATAGTACTTCTTTGACAACGAGGAGGTCCTGGGTTCTATACTCACGAACTCTCGCATTTGTTTTTTTTAGGTGTTCTGCTGTAAGCTAACTTGGGCCGGCCCAGTCGGGGCACCCCGTGTGCGTCAGCGCGCTGTTGGACGCAATGAGCGTCCAATAGGAGCTCCCGGCTAGTTCTTCTGTGGCTTCTGGATGGCTTTTCAGCTATATTTTACTCCCCCCCTAAAAAAAGCTATATTCTACTCCCTCCGTTCACAAATATAAGATGTTTAACTCTTTTTTTTCTGAATTAGATGTATATAGACACGTTTTCGTGTGTTTGTTCACTTATTTTAGTCCATATGTAGTCCATACTCAAATATCCAAAATATCTTATATTTACGAACAGACTGAATAAAATTAAAGGGAGAAAACTCAGCAGAAGTTCTGCCGGACAAGTCGTAACTCGGAAAAACTGGCCCCAAGGATTGCTATACCTATATTTTTTTAAGCTACGACATAAATTTCTCTCTATAAAAAAATATAACAATCAAGAAGTACAATTGCTAAAACTCCAGAATGCTAGCGGGAGTAGTCATCGATCGTTTACCTTTTTGAGGAATCTTGCCACTTTATTGATTCAAACTGATGTTCATCTGTACATGGTTCGGATCATGGGCAATGCCCAACCAAAGATGACGACCTAAAGGTAAATTACAAGCATACTTGACGATGTATGAGCTTCAAAATTAAAGTTTTTATGTTCAAAAACGAAATTGTACAAATGAAAATTGTTATTGCGCTCTATAGACATTTCCCGGCAAATCCTATTTGGCGCTGCAGGCGCCCATTAACGTGTATTTTGCTAACGGGCGCCTGCAGCGCCCCGTGCTGGGCCGGCCCATATAGCATTTTATCCCTGTTCTTAAATGACTAAAGAAAAGACGCAGCAAAGGGAACGACTTCGTGATCCCTGCGCTCCTAGGTAATAGCTGGAACCACTATGCCAGCATCCCGAACTTGCGCAGTTAACCTTTTTCTTTCTTTTATTATTACCTTCATCGGGTTTTTTCAAAGTTCCCACACGTTTTTATACTTTTTTTTCTTGTTCATTTTCTTTGTTTTTCGTTTCTTTTTCTTAAATGCACGGATTATTTTTCAAATTCGTTGTACTTTTTTCAAATTCGATGAACATTTTTTCAAAATTGGTGAAATTTTTCTCAAATACGGCGAACTATTTTATCAAATTTGATGAACTTTTTTAAATTTTGTGAACTATTTTTCGAAATTTATGAGCTCTTTTCAAATTCAGTGAACTGTTTTTTCAAATTTGATGAACTTTTTTTAATTGATGGACTTTTTTTCAAAAATGATGAACTCTTTTTCAGAAATGATGAACTCTTTTCAAATTCAGTGAAATGTTTTTTCAAATTTGATGATCTTTTTTCAAATTTGATGAACTCTTTTTTGAAAACGATGAACTTTTTGAACTTTTTCATAAACTTTTTTAAAATTTTGGTGAACTTTTTAAGTTTTGAACTTTTCTTCAAAAATATTGAACTATTTCTCAAGATCGTTGAACTTCTTTTAAGTTTGTGAACTTTTGTCTCAAAATCGATGTACGTTTTTGAATTTGCAATTTTATAAAAGTAAAGTAAAATAAATTATAAATAAATATTGCGGCCATACTAGTTCATGTGGAGTTAGCATAAAGAAAATCACAAGTGGCCGATCGGTCTGGTGGTAAGCTAAGCTCGAACAAGCCTTGCGTTCGCGATCGATCGGAGTTTGATTCATGACCAGCCACGTTTCTGCTATATTTGTGGTGATTTCTGTTCGCTACCTTTCCCATCGCGGGCCGGCCCATCAAGGTGGTGCGGCGGGCGCCAGGGGCTTAAGGCGCCGAACAGGAGCTCCCCATTTCCGCGTCATACCCGTCACCATACTCGGCCATATGGGCGTCCAGCCCGGCCCGACATGGCTAGCTAGCCATAAAAAGGCGTGGCACGACATGACCCATGTATATGTAGGACCTTTAGAAAAAGGAAACGCCGATTGGCCTGGTATGTGAGCTAAAAGGGAATTTCCTATTTGACATTTTCTGCGTCAAACTGCCGAAGCTTCGCACAGGCGAGCGACCGAGCAGCGACGCGATGGGCCGGCACACTTTCGCGTACACAGTGCATCTACTCCAGCCGGTTTTTTGTCTTTTTACGGGTTTTTCTGTTTTTTTATTTTTTTTGTTTCTGTTTCTTTTTCTTCTTTCTTTTTTCTCTTTTTCTCGTTTACTGTTTCTTTTTTTATTTTTTATTTATCTTTTTCAAGGTTATTTTATCTTTTGAAACAAAGTTCTTGTTCGAAAATTGTTCTTGCTTTTAAACTACATTCAAAATTTCAGCAAATGGTCCTTTTAAAAAATTATTCATAAATTCAGAAAATGTTTGGTATTTTCAAAAAATGTTCTCGTTTTCCAAAATTATTGCTAATGCTTTTCTTCAAAAATTTCACAACTTCACAAAAACTGTTCGGGTGTTAATTGTTTTTCCCATTCTCAAAATATGTTCGCAAATACCAAAAAATGTTCATGTTTTATTTTTTTCGGAGTTTTAAAAATGTCTCAATTTTATAAATTGTTCACAAATTTTAGAAAATGTTTGTGTTTTCAAATTTTGTTCAATAGTTTCAAAATATGTTTGGATGTCGAAATTTTGCTTTCGAATTTGGAAAAAAATTCCCGTTTTCAAGAAATTTTCTAAATCTTCTGTTTCAAAAAAACTATTTTTTTAAAATCTGTTCAGAAATTTGGAAAACTGTTGTGTCTCCAAATTTTGTTTTGGAATTTTTCCTGTTTTTATTTTTTCCGGAGTTTCAATTGTCTCAGTTTCATAAATTGTTCACAAGTTTTAAAAAGTGTTCGTGTTTCCAAATTTTGTTCAGGAGTTTCAAATTACGTTCACGTCTCCAAATTTTGTTTTGGAATTTGGAAAAATGTTCCCTTTTCATGAAATCTTCATGTTTTCTTAGTCTTTCTCTTTTTTCGAAAATGTATTTTTTTAAATTGTTCAGTAATTTGGAAAGGATTCTCCAAATTTTGTTTTGGAACATTTATTTTTTTTACTTTTTTTGGAGTTTCAAATTTTTTATCAGTTTCATAAATTGTTAATTAGTTTTCAAAAATGTTTGTGTTTTCAAATATTCTTCAGGAGTTTCAAAATATGTTCGCGTCTCCAAACTTTGTTTTGGAATTTGGAATAATGTTCGCGGTTCAAGAAATCTCGATGATTTTCTAAAAAAAATATCTTTTTCGACAATGTATTTTTAAAAATTTGTTCAGAAATTTGAAAATGTTGCTTTTCGTAGAAGATTCCATTTTTTGAAGAAAAAAAATGGTTTCGAAATTCCTTAAATAATTCGGATCTGCGCAGTATCGGTTCTTTACGGTTGACGCAACAATATGCTCAGACAAGACAACTAGCTGGACTGGTAGTAGCGGGTTCGAAGGTCTTGATCTTTACGGGCCGGCCCAGTCATTGAGTTGCCTGTGCGAAACGGCGGATCTTTGCTGCGGAGAGCGGGCTATAGGAGGTCCCATCTAAAAGGGCTAGCCGGCTGTCCGAGTTGATTTTTGGTCTTGTGGGCTGTTTCGGCCTTCTAGGCCGTTTTGTCCCTCCGGGCTTTACATTTTTAGGTTAAAAAGGCCAAAAAAAATCTAAGAAGGTCAAAAGCCCTAAAATGGGCAAAATAGCCCCAAACAGTGTTAAAAGGGCTGATTTGGGCCGCACGTCCTGTTGGGCATAGGCCATGCCGATCCGCGAATAAAAAGGTCGTGCTGGGTCGGCCTTAAAGTTTTGCTTCGGAGATCGACCTTTTTTCGTTGTGGGCCGTAGGCTGTTTCGACCCTTTTATTCCCGTGTCGGGCCAGGCCTAAATTTCGTGCCCGCCAGCCGGCCTTAAAAGCATGGTCCATAAATATGCATGTCGCCGTGCCTTCACTTGTTGAAAGTGCCTCCAGCCGTCGGCACCGCCATGGACGGCAGTTGCCGCATACCCCTACGCTATCCACCACCACCTCTCGCGGCAATCCCCTACCCCATGCACCTCCTCTGCCCCACCCCTGTCGCGCCATCGAGGCCCTAGACGGGAAGGCACAATGCTACCTATGTTTTGTTGCGGCTACGTGAAAGGCGCAAACCACAGAGCATCAAGTGCGCCACAACAGTTGTACGCGCTTTCACTTGCCCCCATGGCGCTCGCCAGATGTATATGTCGTGCTTTTGGTGTAATGCCGCAAAGGTGTATATTTTTTGTTTCCAAATTTGATTGAAACACAATGTGATGTGAACATGAATTCCTTGCATGATTTGGAACGTGATGTGAATATGGTATGCAATTTTGTGCTACTAGTAATTGTGCACATGCACTGCACGGTAGTAATATATTAGGCAATATACTAATTGTATACTCCCTCCGTCCCAAAATTCTTGTCTTACATTTATCTAAATATGAATGTATCAAGTCACGTCTTAGTATTAGATACATCTGTATCTAGACAAATCTAAGACAAGAATTTTGAGACGGAGGAAGTATTTGTATTGCATATTAGTATTAGGTAAGATATAAATTGCATATTAACATTATGTAATTGTTACTTGGTTAATGTTGCATTGATATTAGACATGATATTAATTAGTGAAGGATACTGAACATGTTTAAAGCTAAACGCCATAGCGATAGATGCGGTTGAATTTTATTTGATCTTATCTCCGTAACTCGCTCTTTTTACGTTGGCATGGATGCAGTATGGATGATGACACGACATGAAGTTTTAGAGTGTTTTTTTTTTTTGCGGGAATTTAGAGTTAATTTGGGTTGTGTATGCACAATGGAATGAGAGATATAAGCAAAACGATTTGTAGGTATCCAGTTTTAGGTTAGCTAGCTGCTGGAGAAGAGCATAAAAATTTCATGGAAATCTTCTCTCGCATGTGTACATCGAAATATAGCAATATTTCAACTATAGCCGTTCTCGGCTAAGCATGGAGCTTTTCTCCCCACCACACGTCCATCCACCTCATCGGCGCCGATCGTAGCCATGAGGCTCAACTCGACTCGTCCATTGACAACTGATTCACCGGAAATCACGGCTGTAATTTCGTATCCATGCCGCACGCTGCGGTGGCTGCAAACCGGAGTTGAGTTCAAAAGGCGCGGGAGCGGGTCTCTCTCCTCTTCCCCCATTCCTTGTACCACCATCTCTCTCGACCATAAGGCGCACCACCCTAGCGCCTCACCTCCATCTCCACACCAAGTATACGCACACCCATTCGTCCCACGCAGCGGCGGCGGCGGCCAAGGCACGATGGAGCGGCGGCCAGAGCTGCGGCGGTCGATGACGCTCTCGGAGCAGCTGTCCAGGCCCGACCCGGCTATCCGCGAGTTCCTCAAGATCCCCGACGACAACAGCCACCTGAGCGCTGACGCCGGAGGAGGTGGAGGCAGCGGCGGCATGATCAACTGGAAGCCGCTGCGCGACCGTCTCCGCCTCCGCCGCTCCGTGAACGCCTGGTCCAGCCCGTCGGAGAGGCCCAGCACGGCGGACGGCGCCGGTAGCCTGAAGAACAGCGGCAGCGGCAGCAACCGCAGCCACAAGTACATCTACGCGCAAGGTGAGGCCACGGCGGCCTTCTGCCGCACCTCCTCGCTCCGCCAGGCTCCCGCATTCTCGCGCGCGGCCTCCACACGGGTCGCTTCCAACGCCACCATCGGGCGCTCTTCCCCCGTGGTCGACGGCGAGGGCTCCGAGGACGAGTCGGAGCAGGACGAGGACGAGGAGGAAGGCAAGGAGGAGGAGGACGCGCCGGCGGCGCAGATGTCCCTGATGGCGCTGCTGGAGCAGACGGACAGCTGGGACGAGGAGGAGGAGGAGGAGCAGGCCGCGGCAGGCGCCGGGGCCAGCAGCAAGAACGCGCACGCCGAGGAGGAGGAGGAGGACGGCGAGGGGGAGATGGTGCACGTGTGCTGCGTGTGCATGGTGCGGCACAAGGGCGCGGCCTTCATCCCGTGCGGCCACACATTCTGCCGCCTCTGCTCCCGCGAGCTCTGGGTCAGCCGCGGCAACTGCCCGCTCTGCAACGGCTTCATCCAGGAGATCCTCGACATCTTCTGATCAAACCAACCTCATCTTCCTATCTGTCCGTCCGACTCTTGATTCTTCGGAGGTTGATGGCGAGTGAACGACCAACGCGCCACCCCGCTCTGAAACTGAGACCCGTGTCATATCGTAGGTAAATTGGTACATCAATCAACATGATGACGCTCTGTCTGCGATTTATTTCTGGAATGTGATTAACTGTATCAACTGTACTTAGTAATGTTTTGGAATAAGAATGGGAAAGCCTACAATGATACATCGGAAAAACGTAGGAGGGGGAGCATTGCCCTCTAATTTTTTGTCGTTGTTCAGCATGGTAATATGTGTTTGGCTCCCCATTTTATTGTTGCGTCGCTGCAACTCGAGAGCTCCTATTTGCGGCCCACAGGCGGCAAATGGTCGACGTGACAAACAGGGCGCAAAACGCCTTAGTAGCATCCACGCACGTTGTAGTGGTCGGTTCACCCAACCGTTTTGTCATGTCCTCAAATGCGTCTCAAGGCCCACGGGAGGAGCAGGACGGTCTGGCGAGGCCCAAGAGGAAGAGACGGCCCAACAGGTTGTTCGATCCAGAGACATGGGAGATGTAGGATAAGTAGGTGTGGGTGCGATGTGTGGAGAACGGCTGTCCAGTGGATGTAACTCAAACCCTATCCCATTTCTCCTTCCATGAACTGCTTCTCCTCTCCGATTCCCTTCCTCTTTCCCCAATTACCTGTATCCCGTCATGGATTTGATGAATTGAGCAGAAAGGACATAACATATGGTATCGGATTTGCCAGATTACCTCCAGAAACCCACCTTCTCCACACATCGATAACGTCAACCGGTGGCGACGGAGCAGCGCGTCGACGAGCTGGCGGCGACCCTCAAGTTGATCCAGGAGCAAAATGCCTCCATCCAGAAGGCGGTAGCAGCGCCCACGACCCTCTTCGAGGAGATCAAGCCCTCGGTCCTTGATCTCGCGGAGTGGAGGCCGACGTTGGATCAGGCGGTGACTGATCTGCAGGCAGATTTGGGTGGAGTGCGGTGCGTCCTCGACCATGTCATCCGCAAACCCATCCTGTCGCTGAAGCCAACCGATCTGCCGCCGTTGATGCCGCAGCCACCGCTGCGCGACGGCCCTGTTGCAGTCGCGCCCACATTTAGGCCCGATGGCCGCCACGATGACACAACATCCTGGGGCGCTCGAACTGGGGTAGTCACTACCCATGTTCCCGGTCACGGGTACGTCTACCGTTCCTGATACTCGATCTCGTTCTCTGGTTCACTCACCAGAGCCGCGTCAATTTTCCTCAGGATTGTCTCTTTTTCGTCAGCCTTCTTGTTCTGGTAGTCTGCAACGGGTGCGCTCTTCTGTGCCGCCCCGACCCAAGATGGATTTCCCCCGTTTTTGGGTGAACGGCCGCATAGTTGGAAGCGCAATTGTGAATCTTACTTCAGGGTGTTTCACCTTGATCCAGAGCTATGGGCGGATACGGCAGCGATGCATTTCTCGGGTCCTGCCATGATTTGGTTAGAGAGTGGGGGCTTTGATCTTAGTCATATGGAGTGGGATCAGTTCTGTTCATTAGTTTGTGACCAATTTGAACGCAATGAGTACAATTCCTTGTCGCGCCAACTCTTTCACTTGCGTTAGACAGACTCGGTGTCCGAGTATGTCACTCAGTTCAATGATCTGATGCATTCTCTCTTAGCGCATAGCAGTTCTTGGGATCCTGCTTTGTTTCCGTCTTGTTTTGTTGATGATCTTAAGGATGAAATTCGAGTTGTTGTTCTCATTCACAACCCACGCGACATGGATACTGTTGTTTCCTTGGCGTCTTTGCAGGAACAAGCGCTGGAAATTTTGAAGCGGCGTGAACCTCGTCGTCGAGACAGTGGCTTGGGTAGTCGTTCATACTTGTGAGGTGCTATGCCATTGCCTCCGCCATCGGGGCGTCTCCCCCACCCACTGCAGTTGCAGAGGATCGGATAGCGGCGCCCAATATTATGGCGCATTCAACTCCTACTGATGAATGGTTGACCACTCTCCGAGCATACCGCCGTGCCAGGGGCCTTTGTTATCTTTGTGGTAAGAAATGGTCCAGGGATCACAAGTGTGCGACTGTCGTGCAACTGCATGTTGTACAAGAGCTTTTTGATGTCTTGGGTATCTTAGGGTTTGACAGACCGTCTGATCAGTCAGATTCTCCTAGTGAACGTCATACAATTTCCAGAGCAGCTGTGGGAGGCACAGTCACACCTCAGACTGTGCGTTTGCAAGGATCCATCCAAAAGCACAAGGTGTTGATGCTGATTGACTCGGGCAGCTCACACAGTTTTGTCAGTTCAGCCTTGGCAACTCGATTGTCTGGAGTGGAGGTATCCACTCGTTCTCTTCAAGTGCATGTGGCGGACGGGGGGCAGTTGCAGTGTACATATGAGCTCCCGGCTTGTCAATGGACTATGCAAGGGCATAAATTTTGATCAACTTTGAAGGTGTTGCCCCTGGGGTGCTATGACATAATTGTCGGCATGGACTGCTTGGAAGCTCACAGCCCTATGGATGTTCATTGGGGCCAGAAGCAGCTCAGGTTTTTGCATCATGGGCAGAACATTTTGCTGCAAGGGGTCGAACCAAATTTTCAGCAGTGTTTCCAACAGTCCTCAGCTCAGTTGCATGTGTTGATGGCCAACAATGATGTTCATCAGGTTATTCAGGTATGCTCTATCGAATGTGAGATGGACAGTACAGTTCTTCCTGAAGGTGTGTAGAAATTATTGCAGCAGTTTGCTCACCTATTTGAGCCGCCAACTAGGTTGCCTCAACAGAGACTGGTCGACCATAGTATTCCGCTGATTTCGGGTGCACAACCTGTTAACATTCGGCCATATCGATATACTCCAGCTCAAAAGGATGAAATTGAGGCTCGGGTGTCTGAAATGATTCGACAAGGTATCATACAACACAACTGCAGTCCTTATGCCTCTCCGATGTTGTTGGTTCAGAAGAAAGATCTTAGCTCGCACTTTTGCATTGATTTCAGGAATGTTAATGCCATTACTGTCAAGAATCGTTTCCCTCTTCCCATTATTGAAGAGTTGCTAGATGAGCTTGCTGGGTCTGTTTGGTTCAGCAGTTTGGATTTGCGGGCATGATATCATCAAATTTGCATGAAGCCAGAGGATGAGGATAAAACAGCCTTCAAAACCCACCATGGCCATTATGAATTCAAGGTGATGCCAAATGGGATTACAGGTGAGCCATCTACCTTCTAGGGTGCTATGAATTTTCTATTTTTGCCATTACTTTGCAAAGGAGTTTTGGTGTTAATCGATGACATTTTAGTGCATAGTCATACCTTGCAGAGGCATTTAGAGTTGTTGCAACAGGTGTTTCAACTTTCAGGTCAACACAAATTTCATCTTAATCAATCCAAGTTGGAGGAGCTTTTACGCTCGATGTGCGATTATCCACCATCATCATCACCACCCCCATCACCTCCGAGGAAATAATCACATGGGTATGGGCACTCCCCTTGGCAACTGCCAAGCTTGGGGGAGGTGCCCCGGTATCATATCACCATCACACTCCTATTTTTACCGCTTTATTTAGTTCGATTTTTTTTAGTAGTATCTTGATCTAGTAGTTTGAAGTTTTTGATATCAAGTAGTTTCGAGTTTTGCATTGTGATCCCTTTATGTAATCGAGTCCGTGTGCTATCTATAATAAAGATTAGTGTTGAGTCAAGGGCTTTGCTTTGTTGCTATGATCTTGAGAAAGTAGAAAGAACAAAAGAGTTCATATTGATCTTACGGATAGTGATAACTTCACACATAGAAAGTATGAGGCATAAAAATTGTTGAGAGTTGATGAACGTAGCCTTGGTCACCGTTGCAATTAATAGGAAGTGATAAGGAAAGAGGGGTTCACATATAAATATATTATCTTGGACATCTTTTATGATTGTGAAGCACTCATTAAGTATGACATGCTAAAAGAGTTGATGTTGGACAAGGAAGACAACATAATGGTTTATGTTTTCCAACATCTCAGTTAAAGTATATTGTCATTGACCTCCCAAACATACTGAGCTTGCCTTTCCCCCTCATGCTAGCCGAATTCCTTGCACCAAGTAGAAATACTACTTGTGCTTCAAAATATCCTTAAACCCAGTTTTGCCATGAGAGTCCATCATACTTACCTATGGATTGAGTAAGATCCTTCAAGTAAGTTGTCATCGGTGCAAGCAATAAAAATTGCTCTCTAAATATGCATGATTTATTAGTGCCGAGAAAATAAGCTTTGTACGAACTTGTTGTGGAAGTAATAAAAGCGACGGATTGCATAATAAAGGTCCACATACAAGGGGCAATATAAAGTGACGTTCTTTTGCATTAAGATTTTGTGTATCCAACCCTAAAAGCGCATGACAACCTCTGCTTCCCTCTGTGAATGGCCTATCTTTTATTTTATGTTTTTACTTTATGCCTGAGTCAAGGTGATCCTCACCTTTCCCTTTTTATTTTTATCCTTTGGCTAGCTCTTCGTGTTTGAAAGATCATGATATATATATCCAATTGGATGTAAGTTGGCATAGGCTATTATTGTTGACATCACCTAAAGGTGAATACATTGGGAGGCAACACAAGAAGCCCCTATCTTTCTCAGTGTCCGGCTGAAACTCTATAACCACAAGTATTGCGTGAGTGTTAACAATTATGGGAGACTACGAGATAGTTGAATATGTGAGCTAGTTGAAAAACTCTATTATTGACTCTTTCTGATGTTACGATAAATTGCAATTGCTTCAATGACTGAGATTATAGTTTGTTAGTTTCCAATGAAGTTTTTGAACCATACTTGACATTGTGAATTGCTTATTACTTGAGCATAGGAAATCATATGACAAAATCTATATATGTTGCTGTTATTAGAATGATCATGATGCCCTCATGTCCGTATTTTATTTTTATCGACACCTCTATCTCTAAAACATGTGGACATATTTTTCGATTTCGGCTTCTGCTTGAGGACAAGCGAGGTCTAAGCTTGGGGGAGTTGATACGTCCATTTTGCATCATGCTTTTATATCAATATTTATTGCATTATGGGCTGTTATTACACATTATATCTCAATACTTATGGCTATTCTCTCTTATTTTACAAGGTTTACCATAAAGAGGGGGAATGCCGGCAGCTGGACTTCTGGCTGGAAAAGGAGCAAAGGTTGGAAACCTATTCTGCACAACTCCAAAAGTCATGAAACTCCACGAAACAACTTTTTGGATTTAATAAGAATTTATGAGTGAAAGAAATAGGCCAGGGGGCCCACACCCTATCCAGGAGACAGGGGGCGCCCTCCCTGTAGGGCGCGACCTCCTATCTCCTGGGCCCCTTGGTGGGCCTATGGCGTCCATCTTCTGCTATATCATCACTTTTACCCTGGAAAAAATCGTGGGCAAGATTACGGGACGAAACTCCGCCGCCACGAGGCGGAATCAATCTAGGGCTCTGGCGGAGCTGTTCTGCCGGGGACACTTCCCTCCGGGAGGGGGAAATCATCACCAATGTCATCACCAACGATCCTCTCATCGGGAGGGGGTCAATCTCCATCAACATCTTCACCAGCACCATCTCCTCTCAAAACCCTAGTTCATCTCTTGTATCCAATCTTGTATCAAAACCACAAATTGGTAACTGTGGGTTGCTAGTAGTGTTGATTACTCCTTGTAGTTGATGCTATTTGGTTTACTTGGTGGAAGATCATATGTTCAGATCCTTTATGCATATTATTACCCCTCTGATTATGAACATGAATATGCTTTGTGAGTAGTTATGTTTGTTCCTGAGGACATGGGTGAAGTCTTGCTAGTAGTAGTCATGTGAATTTGGTATTCGTTTGATATTTTGATGAGATGTGTGTTGTCTTTTCCTCTAGTGGTGTCATGTGAACGTCGACTACATGACACTTCACCATTATTTGGGCCTAGAGGAAGGCATGGGGAAGTAATAAGTAGATGATGGGTTGCTAGAGTGACAGAAGTTTAAACCCTAGTTTATGCGTTGCTTCGTTAGGGGTTGATATGGACCCATATGTTTAATGCTGTGGTTAGGTTTACCTTAATACTCCTCTTTGTAGTTGCGGATGCTTGCAATAGGGGTTAATCATAAGTGGGATGCCTGTCCAATTTAGGACAGTACCCAAGTACCGGTCCACCCACATATCAGATTATCAAAGTACCGAACGCAAATCTTATGAACGTGATGAAAACTAGCTTGACGATAATTCCCAATGTGTCCTCCGGAGCTCCTTCTTCATTATTAGAATTTGTCCAGGCTTATCCTTTGCTACATAAAGGATTGGGCCACCTTGCTGCACTTTATTTACTTTATTTACTTTTTGCTCGTTACTATTTATCTTATCACAAAATTATCTATCACCTACTATTTCAGTGCTTGCAGAGAAAACCTTACTAAAAACCGCTTATCATTTCCTTCTGCTCCTCATTGGGTTCGACACTCTTACTTATCAAAAGGACTATGATAGATCCCCTATACTTGTGGGTCATCAAGACTCTTTTCTGGCGCTGTTGCCGGGGAGCGTAGTGCTTTTGGTGAGTGGAACTTGGTAAGGAAACATTTATATAGTGTGCTGAAATTTTCTGTTACTTGTCAGTGTGGAAACTAATCCTTTGAGGGGATTGTTTGGGGCATCTTCACCCCAACCAGAAGAGCAAAGATATGCTCCTAAACCTACTGAACTTTATGAAAAATATTCACTTTGAGATTCCTTCGGGTATGATAGAAAAACTGCTAGCTAATCCTTTTGCAGGAGACGGAACATTGCATCCCGATTTACACCTTATCTTTGTGGATGAAGTTTGTGGATTATTTAAGCTTGCAGGTATTCTCGATGATGTTGTCAAAAGGAAGGTCTTCCCTTTATCTTTGATGGGAGATGCAATGGCATGGTATAGGCTATGTGATGATACGAGATCTTGGAATTATAAGCGATTGAAGTTGGAATTTCATCAGAAGTTCTATCCTATGCATCTTGTTCATCGTGATCGTAATTACATATATAATTTCTGGCCTCGCGAAGGAGAAAGCATCGCTCAAGCTTGGGGGAGGCTTAAGTCAATGTTGTATTCATGCCCCAATCATGAGCTCTCTCGGGAAATGATTATTCAGAATTTTTATGCTCGGCTTTCTCTCGATAATCGCAACCTGCTCGATACTTCCTGTGTTGGTTCTTATATGCTGAAGACTATTGATTTCAAATGAGACTTATTGGAAAGAATTAAATGCAACTCTGAATATTGGGGTTCCGACGATGGTAAGGAGTCAGGTATGACACCTAAGTTCAATTGTGTTAAATCTTTTATGGATACCGATGCTTTCCGTGGATTTAGCTCTAAGTATGGACTTGACTCTGAGATATTAGCTACTTTTTGTGAAACTTTTGCTACTCACGTTGATCTCCCTAAAAAGAAGTGGTTTAAATATAATCCTCCTGTTGAAGTGAAAGTAGTTGCACCTATTACAGTCGAAGAAAAGATTATTACATATAGTGATCCCATTGTTCCTACTGCTTATGTTGAAAAACCTCCTTTTCCTGTTAGAATAAAAGATCACGCTAAAGCTTCGACTGTTGTTCATAAGAGTAATACTAGGACCTATACACCTCCTGAACAAATTAATGTTGAACCTAGTATTGCTATGGTTAAAGATATCTTGGACGAGGATTTAGATGGGCATGTTATTTATTTTTGGGTGAGACTGCTAATATTGCTAGACCTGATACTAAGACACGTAGACCTGTTATAGGCACGCCTATTATTTCTGTTGAGATAGGAGATCATTGTTATCATGGCTTATGTGATATGGGTGCTAGTGCTAGTGCAATACCTTATGATCTTTATAAAGAAATTATTCACGATATTGCACCTGTTGAATTAGAAGACATTCATGTTACTATTAAGCTTGCTAATAGGGATACCATTAAACCTATTGGGATTGTTAGAGATGTTGAAGTTTTGTGCGGGAAGGTTAAATACCCTGCTAATTTTCTTGTTCTTGCCTCCACACAAGATGATTTTTGTCCCATTATTTTTGGTAGACCCTTCTTGAATACGGCTCGTGCTAAGATTAATTGTGAAAGGAATATTGTCACAGTTGGCGTAGATGGTATGTCTCATGAGTTTAATTTTGCCAAGTTTAGTAGACAACCTCGTGAAAGGGAACCATCTAGTAAGGATGAAATTATCGGTCTTGCTTCCATTGCTGTTCCTCCAACTGATCCGTTAGAACAATATTTGCTAGACCATGAAAACGATATGTTTATGAAGGAAAGGGAAGAAATAGATGAAGTGTTCCTTAAACAGGAACCTATGCTGAAACATAACCTTCCCGTTGAAATTCTTGGGGATCCCCCTCCACCCAAGGGTGATCCCGTTTTTGAACTCAAACCATTACCTAATAATCTTAAGTATGCTTATCTTGATGAAAAATAAATATATCATGTTATTATTAGTGCTAACCTTTCAGAGAAAGAAGAAGAAAGATTATTGAAATTTTTTGAAGAAGCACCGAGCCGCTATTGGATATACTCTAGATGATCTTAAGGGCATTAGTCCCACATTATGTCAACACAAAATTTCAGTGGAGAAAGATGCCAAACCAGTTAGAGATCCTCAAAGACAATTAAATCCCAAAATGAAGGAAGTGGTAAGAAAGGAGATTCTAAAGCTCCTTGAGGCAGGTATTATTTATCCCGTTGCTGATAGTGAATGGGTAAGCCCTGTCCATTGTGTGCCTAAAAAGGGAGGTATTACCGTTGTTCCTAATGATAAAGATGAATTGATCCCGCAAAGAATTATTACAGGTTATAGGATGGTAATTGATTTCCGTAAGTTAAATAAAGCTACTAAGAAAGATCATTACCCTTTACCTTTTATTGATCAAATGCTAGAAAGGCTATCCAAACACACACATTTTTGCTTTCTAGATGGTTATTCTGGTTTCTCTCAAATACCAGTGTCAGCAAAGGATCAATCTAAAACTACCTTTACTTGCCCTTTTGGTACTTTTGCTTATAGACGTATGCCTTTTGGTTTATGTAATGCACCTGCTACCTTTCAAAGATGCATGATGGCTAGGCTATATTCTCTGATTTTTGTGAAAAGATTTGTGAGGTATTCATGGATGACTTCTCCGTCTATGGATCCTCTTTTGATGATTGTTTGAGCAATCTTGATTGAGTTTTGCAGAGATGCGAAGACACTAGTCTCGTCCTGAATTGGGAAAAGTGTCACTTTATGGTTAATGAAGGCATTGTCTTGGGGCACAAGATCTCCAAGAGAGGTATTGAAGTTGATAAAGCCAAAGTTGATGCTATTGAAAAGATGCCATGTCCCAAGGACATAAAAGGTATAAGAAGTTTCCTTGGTCACGCCGGTTTTTTAGGAGGTTCATTAAGGACTTTTCTAAAATCTCTAGGCCTCTGACTAATTTATTGCAAAAAGATATTCCTTTTGTCTTTGATGATGATTGTGTAGAAGCATTTGAAACACTTAAGAAAGCTTTGATCACTGCACCTATTGTACAGCCACCTGATTGGAATTTACCTTTTGAAATTATGTGCGATGCTAGTGATTATGCTGTAGGTGTTGTTTTAGGGCAAAGAGTCAGTAAGAAATTGAATGTTATCCAGTATGCTAGTAAGACTCTTGATACTGCCCAGAGAAATTATGCTACTACTGAAAAAGAGTTCTTAGCAGTTGTGTTTGCATGTGATAAGTTTAGACCTTATATTGTCGATTCCAAAGTTACTATTCACACTGATCATGCTGCTATTAAATATCTTATGGAAAAGAAAGATGCTAAGCCTAGACTCATTAGATGGGTTCTCTTGCTCCAAGAATTTGATTTACATATTATTGATAGAAAGGGAGCTGAGAACCCCGTTGCAGACAACTTGTCTAGGTTAGAGAATGTTCTTGATGACCCACTGCCTATTAATGATAGCTTTCCTGATGAACAATTAGCGGTTGTCAATGCTTCTCGTACTGCTCCTTGGTATGCTGATTATGCTAATTACATTGTTGCTAAATATATACCGCCTAGTTTCACATACCAGCAAAAGAAAAAGTTCTTTTATGATTTAAAACATTACTTCTGGGATGATCCACACCTTTATAAGGAAGGAGTAGATGGTATTATTAGACGTTGTGTGCCTGAGCATGAACAGGAATCCTACGCAAGTGTCACTCTGAATCCTATGGAGGGTACCACGCTGGAGATAGAACTGCGCACAAGGTACTACAATCTGGTTTTTATTGGGCCACTCTCTTCAAAGTTGCTCGTAAGTTTGTCTATCTTGTGATGAATGTCAAAGAATAGGTAACATTAGTAGACGTCAAGAAATGCCTATGAATTATTCTCTTGTCATTGAACCGTTTGATGTTTGGAGCTTTGATTATATGGGACCTTTTCCTGCCTCCAATGGTTATACACATATTTTAGTTGCTGTTGATTATGTTACTAAGTGGGTAGAAGCTATTCCAACTAGTAGTGTTGATCATTACACTTCTATTAAAATGCTTAAAGAAGTTATTTTTACGAGGTTTGGAGTCCCTAGATATCTTATGACTAATGGTGGTTCACATTTTATTCATGGTGCTTTCCGCAAGATGCTTGCTAAGTATGATGTCAATCATAGAATCGCATCTCCTTATCACCCGCAGTCTAGTGGTCAAGTAGAGTTGAGCAATAGAGAGCTCAAATTAATTTTGCAAAAGACTGTGAATAGATCTAGAAAGAATTGGTCCAAAAAACTTGATGATGCATTATGGGCCTATAGAACTGCATACAAAAATCCTATGGGTATGTCTCCATATAAGATGATTTATGGAAAAGCATGTCATTTACCTCTTGAACTTGAACATAAAGCATGTTGGGCTATTAAGGAGCTCAATTATGACTTCAAACTTGCCGGTGAGAAGAGGTTGTTTGATATTAGCTCACTTGATGAATGGAGAACCCAAGCATATGAGAATGCCAAGCTTTTCAAAGAAAAAGTCAAACGCTGGCATGATAAGAGGATACAAAAGCGTGAGTTTAACGTAGGAGATTATGTGTTATTATCAACTCTCATTTAAGATTTTTTGCAGGAAAACTTTGCTCAAAATGGGAAGGTCCCTACGTTATCGAGGAGGTCTATCGTTCTGGTGCTATAAAAATCAACAACTTTGAAGGCACAAATCCGAGGGTGGTAAACGGTCAAAGAATTAAACACTATATTTCAGGTAATACTATGAATGTTGAAACTAATATTATTGAAACCATAACCCCTGATGAATACATAAGAGACACTTTCCAGAATGTTCCAGACTCTGAAAAGGCATAGGTACGTGGTACGGTAAGTAATCCGACTCCAAAACAACTCTAATGGCAATTTTTATCAGTTTTGGATTATTTAAGAATTTTAGGAAGAAAGAAGTAGTCCGAAAGGGACACGAGGCTCCCACGAGAGAGGAGGCCACGCCCCCCTGTAGGGCGCGCCCCCTGTCTCGTGGGCACCTCGTGTGCCTCCCGGACTCCATTTTCTTGTATGTTACGTATTTTGGTCGGTAAAAATTCATTATATATATTCCCGAAGGTTTTGATCACCGTATCACGCAAATATTCTCTGTTTTGGTTTCGAGCTATTTCTGTTCCAGATTTAGAGCACCATGGCTTCACCCTCCTCCAACAATGAAGACAAGGATGCTTGGCTTTTGAAGATAGAACTGAAAATAGAAGAACCAGAAGAGCTCCGGCGGTGAAAGAAGAAGATATCCCTCAACCTTTACCTAACCTCTTTACTCCAACAGAGATTGAAGCTTTCAAGATGATTGAGCTAGCCCGCATACAGAAGAAGTATCTCACACATGAGAATATTTTGTTGCAGGATCATATTGTTGGGCTCAAGGGCATTATTCGCAAGTTGGAGGAGCTTTTACGCTCGATGTGCGATTATCCACCATCATCATCACCACCCCCATCACCTCCGAGGAAATAATCACATGGGTATGGGCACTCCCCTTGGCAACTGCCAAGCTTGGGGGAGGTTCCCCGGTATCGTATCACCATCACACTCCTATTTTTACCGCTTTATTTAGTTCGATTCTTTTAGTAGTATCTTGATCTAGTAGTTTGAAGTTTTTGATATCAAGTAGTTTCAAGTTTTGCATTGTGATCCCTTTATGTAATCGAGTTCGTGTGCTATCTATAATAAAGATTAGTGTTGAGTCAAGGGCTTTACTTTGTTGCTATGATCTTGAGAAAGTAGAAAGAACAAAAGAGTTCATATTGATCTTATGGATAGTGATAACTTCACACATAGAAAGTATGAGGCATAAAAAATTGTTGAGAGTTGATGAACGTAGCCTTGGTCATCGTTGCAATTAATAGGAAGTGATAAGGAAAGAGGGGTTCACATATATATATATATATATTATCTTGGACATCTTTTATGATTGTGAAGCACTCATTAAGTATGACATGTTAAAAGAGTTGATGTTGGACAAGGAAGACAACATAATGGTTTATGTTTTCCAACATCTCAGTTAAAGTATATTGTCATTGACCTCCCAAACATGCTAAGCTTGCCTTTCCCCCTCATGCTAGCCGAATTCCTTGCACCAAGTAGAAATACTACTTGTGCTTCCAAATATCCTTAAACCCAGTTTTGCCATGACAGTCCACCATACCTACCTATGGATTGAGTAAGATCCTTCAAGTAAGTTGTCATCGGTGCAAGCAATAAAAATTGCTCTCTAAATATGCATGATTTATTAGTGCCGAGAAAATAAGCTTTGTACGAACTTGTTGTGGAAGTAACAAAAGTGCCGAGAAAATAAGCTCTGCTTCCCTCTGCGAAGAGCCTATCTTTTATTTTATGTTTTTACTTTATGCCTGAGTCAGGGTAATCCTCACCTTTCCCTTTTTATTTTTATCCTTTGGCAAGCTCTTCGTGTTTGAAAGATCATGATATATATCCAATTGGATGTAAGTTGGCATAGGCTATTATTATTGACATCACCTAAAGGTGAATATGTTGGGAGGCAACACAAGAAGCCCCTATCTTTCCCAGTGTCCGGCTGAAACTCTATAACCACAAGTATTGCGTGAGTGTTAACAATTATGGGAGACTATGAGATAGTTGATTATGTGAGCTTGTTGAAAAACTCTATTATTGATTCTTTCTAATGTTACGATAAATTGCAATTGCTTCAATGACTGAGATTATAGTTTGTTAGTTCCCAATTAAGATTTTGAACCATACTTGACATTGTGAATTGCTTATTACTTGAGCATAGGAAATCATATGACAAAATCCATATATGTTTCTGTTATTAGAATGATCATGATGCCCTCATGTCCGTATTTTATTTTTATCGACACCTCTATCTCTAAAACATGTGGACATATTTTTCGATTTCGGCTTCCGCTTGAGGACAAGCGAGGTCTAAGCTTGGGGGAGTTGATACGTCCATTTTGCATCATGCTTTTATATCAATATTTATTGCATTATGGGCTGTTATTACACATTATATCTCAATACTTATGGCTATTCTCTCTTATTTTACAAGGTTTACCATGAAGAGGGGGAATACCGGCAGCTGGAATTCTGGCTGGAAAAGGAGCAAACATTGGAAACCTATTCTGCACAACTCCAAAAGTCCTGAAACTCCACGAAACAACTTTTTGGATTTAATAAGAGTTTATGAGCGGAAGAAATAGGCCAGGGGGCCCACACCCTATCCAGGAGACAGGGGGGCGCCCCCCCCCCTGTTGGGCGCGACCTCCTATCTCCTGGGCCCCCTGGTGGGCCTCCGGCGTCCATCTTCTACTATATCATCACTTTTACCCTGGAAAAATTCGTGGGCAAGCTTACGGGACGAAACTCCGCCGCCACGAGGCGGAACCTTGGCGGAATCAATCTAGGGCTCTGGCGGAGCTGTTCTGCCGGGGACACTTCCCTCCGGGAGGGGGAAATCAACACCAACGTCATCACCAACGATCCTCTCATCGGGAGGGGGTCAATCTCCATCAACATCTTCACCAGCACCATCTCCTCTCAAAACCCTAGTTCATCTCTTGTATCCAATCTTGTATCAAAACCACAAATTGGTACCTGTGGGTTGCTAGTAGTGTTGATTACTCCTTGTAGTTGATGCTATTTGGTTTACTTGGTGGAAGATCATATGTTCAGATCCTTTATGCATATTATTACCCCTCTGATTATGAATATGAATATGCTTTGTGAGTAGTTACGTTTGTTCCTGAGGACATGGGTGAAGTCTTGCTATTAGTAGTCATGTGAATTTGGTATTCGTTCGATATTTTGATGAGATGTGTGTTGTCTTTTCCTCTAGTGGTGTCATGTGAACGTCGACTACATGACACTTCACCATTATTTGGGCCTAGAGGAAGGCATGGGGAAGTAATAAGTAGATGATGGGTTGCTAGAGTGACAGAAGCTTAAACCCTAGTTTATGCGTTGCTTCGTTAGGGGTTGATATGGACCCACATGTTTAATGATGTGGTTAGGTTTACCTTAATACTCCTTTTTGTAGTTGCGGATGCTTGCAATAGGGATTAATCATAAGTGGGATGCTTGTCCAAGTTAGGACAGTACCCAAGTACCGGTCCACCCACATATCAGATTATCAAAGTACCGAACGCGAATCTTATGAACGTGATGAAAACTAGCTTGACGATAATTCCCAATGTGTCCTCGGGAGCTCCTTCTTCATTATTAGAATTTGTACAGGCTTATCCTTTGCTACATATAGGATTGGGTCACCTTGCTGCACTTTATTTACTTTTTGCTCATTACTATTTATCTTATCACAAAATTATCTATCACCTACTATTTCAGTGCTTGCAGAGAAAACCTTACTGAAAACCGCTTACATTTCCTTCTGCTCCTCGTTGGGTTCGACACTCTTACTTATCGAAAGGACTACGATAGATCCCCTATACTTGTGGGTCATCAGATAATATCACAAAAGGGTATGGAACAGATTTGCAGGCCTGTAAACTATTGCAGCTGCATAGTGGGGCGATTGTTGGGGCGTCGCCATACACGGTACAAGATGGGGTCAATAGGTATAAAGTCCGTGTGTGGCTGGGAAACAATATAGTGGCGAGGGATCAAACTTTTCGGTCATTACATGCAAGCCTATCGGGTGGACATTCAGGCATCCATGCTACTTATGAAAGAGCCAAAATGTTGTTTGCATGGCTGGGCATAAAGTGTGATATCACAAAATTTGTATCAACATGTGGGGTGTGTAAGCAGGCTAAGACAGAACACATCAGATCACCTGGTTTGCTTGAGCCGTTAGCTGTTCCACGTCATCCATGGCACACAGTGACTTTGGACTTTATCGGTGGATTACCAGCTTCTCGGGGGTATACTGGCATCATGGTGGTAGTTGACAAACTTACCAGGTATGCTCATTTTGTGCCTCTAACGCATCCCTTCACAAAAATCCAAGTGGCCTCTGCTTATATGACAAATGTGTACAAATATCATGGATTGTCGTATGCTTTGGTCTCGAATCGTGACAAAATCTTTACAAGCACCTTGTGAAGGGAGCTATTTTATCTGGCAGGAACCGAACTGCGCATGTCATCAGCGTATCATCCTCAGACTGATGGCACGACGGAACGAGCGAATCAATGCTTGGAGTCTTACCTCCGCTGTTTTGTTCATGCTTGCCCTCACCATTGGTTCCAATGGCTTCATTTGGTAGAGTTCTGGTATAATACAACATACCACTCAACTCTCGGTGCGTCACCATTTGAAACTCTGTATGGGCATCCTCCCTGTAATTTTGGTATCATGGATGCGGCAACAACGGTTTCTTCAGATCTGCAAGACTAGATGTACGAGCGCTCACTCATGCTAGCTCTGCTCAAACAACATCTGGAGCGTGCTCGCCAGCATATGAAAGATCAAGCAGATAAGCACCGATCGGAGAGATCCTTTGAAGTGGGAGATTGGGTGTTTGTCAAACTTCAGTCATATGTGCAGGGCTCGGTGGCGCAACGGGCCAATCATAAACTTTCTTTTCGTTACTTTGGTCCTTTTCAGGTGAAGGCTCGTGTGGGCAGGGTGGCCTATCGTCTCCTGTTGCCAACCACGACTAAGGTGCATCCGGTCTTCCATGTGATTCTTCTTCGCGGAGCTCTTCCTCCGTCCATGGAAGTGACGCTGGAGCTGCCAACACCCCCAGCTGTGCATGTCATGCCCTTTATTCCAAAGCAAGTCTTGGCGCGTAGGTTCATCACCAGAAGAGCGGCCAAGATCCCTCAAGTTCTAATCAAGTTGGCATCGCAACCAAGCTCTCTGGCAACATGGGAGGATTACTTTGAGCTACAGAGTCGGTTTCCAGGAGCAGCGGCTTAGGGGCAAGCCGCACCTAAAGGGGGGACAATGTCATGTCCTCGGATACGTCTCAAGGCCCATGGGAGGAGCAGGACGGTCTGGCGAGGCCCAAGAGGAAGAGATGGTCCAACAGGCTGTTCGACCCAGAGACATGGGAGATGTAGGATAAGTAGGTGTGGGTGCGATGTGTGGAGGACGGCTGTGCAGTGGATGTAACTCGAACCCTATCCCCTTTTCCCTTCCCTGAACTGCTTCTCTTCTCCGATTCCCCTTCCTCTTTCCCCAATTACCTGTATCCCGCCATGGATTTGATGAATTGAGTAGAAAGGCCATAACACATTTTTTGTTGATATTTTTTCTTTTTCACCTTATCTTTTTCATAGTTCTTGGTACTATAAATATTTTCATAATATATGGTGAAGATTTTCCAAAATACACACTAAACACGTTTTATTATGCAGTGAACTTTTTTTAATACAGTGGAGTTTTGTACTACATCTGAACATTTTCAAAATACACATTGAATTTTTTATAAAATACGTTGAACAATTTCATAGTATAAGCTGAACGTTATAAAAATACAGATCAAACTTTTGTCTAAAATATATTGAACAATTTCTTAGTATACAATCACCATTTTGAAAATACACATTGAACTTTAAAAAATATTAAACAATTTCTTAGTATACGACGAAAAAATTTATAATGCTGGTGAATGATTTTTAATGTATGCTGAATATTTTGTTAATGTACAGCGAGCATTTTCGTAGTACATGGTAATTTTTAAATACGCTGAACAATATCATAGTATAAGCTGAACATTATAAAAATACAGATCGAACTTTTGTCTAAAATATGTTGAACAATTTCTTAGTATACAATGACCATTTTCGAAATACACATTGAACATTAAAAAATATTGAACAATTTCTTAGTATACACTGAACATTTTTATAATGCTGGTGAACGTTTTTAATGTATGCTGAATTTTTTGTTAATATACAATGAGCATTTTTGTAATACATGGTGATTTTTTTGTAAAATACGCTGAACAATTTCATAGTATCAGCTGAACGTTATAAAAATACAGATCCAACTTTTGTCTAAAATATGTTGAACAATTTCTTAGTATACAGTGACCATTTTCAAAGTACACATTGAACTTTCAAAAATATTGAATAATTTCTTAGTATACGAGTGACATTTTTATAATGCCGATAAAGATTTTTTAATGTATGCTGAATATTTTGTTAATATACGGCGAGCATTTTCAAAGTACACATTGATTTTTTAGTAAAATATGCTGGAAAATTTCATAGTGTTGTTATAAAAATGCAGATCGAACTTTTGTCTAAAATATGTTGAACAATTTCTTAGTATACAATCATCATTTTCAAAATACACATTGAACTTTAAAAAATATTGAACAATTTCTTAGTACTATACGATGAACATTTTTATAATGCTGGTGAACATTTTTTAATGTATGATGAGTATTTTGTTAATATACAATGAGCATTTTCGTAATATGCGGTGAATTTTATGTAAAAAATGCTGAACAATTTCGTAGTATTAGCTGAACGTTATAAAAATACAGATCAAACTTTTGTCTAAAATATGTTGAACAATTTCTAAGTATACAAGCCATTTTCAAAATACACATTGAACTTTAAAAAATATTGAACAATTTCTTAGTATACGATGAACAATTTTATAATGCTAGTGACGTTTTTAATTTATGCTGAATATTTTGTTAATATACAACAAGCCTTTTCGTAATACATGGTGAATTTTTTATATAGGACAAAAAAAGTAGAGAAAAAATAAAGGAAAAGGGAAACAGAAAAAAATGAAATAGAAGCAACAACCAACCAAACATAAGTCAGTCCAACTGAGGCGTAGGGAGGAACGCTCTCTCAGTGATGCCACCAATATTTGCCACTTACGGGCGGCAAATATGATTGGTCGTCCCTGAGTAGTATGTTACCTTTCTCTATTTGTAAAAGGAAACGATTGGACTCAGCCGACGGATATTTCGATCACATCGATCGTCTTGTGTGTGTGCCACGTGCCGGTGGGCCCACAAACCGCTCTAGCGTAGTCATCATTATCCTCGCGTCGCGTGCGCCATGTGACAATGCATAGAGTTTTTGCAACTCGCTCCTTGTTGCAAACCTTTGACCACAACAAGAGGTCAGTTGCAGTTCCTGAGCAGCCACATATTCGTTTTCGTAGCCCAGACCCCAAGCACCATCCCGTCCTTCGCACCGCCGTTTCACGCTCCTGCCTCACCGGTGAGATCCCGTGCCCCGCCTCCTCTTCTTTTTCTCTTCCTCCTCCTTTTCCTCCTTCTCCCGCTTAACCTCGCAGCCCCCTCTGCCCCTTTGCAGGTCACGGCCATGGTTCCCACTTTGCCTGAGCTCGTGCAGAGAGGGCGGCGTCGCCGCCACTCGCCGGCCGGCGGCCACTTCCTCCACTGCGCTTCTTCTCCATCCAGCACCGACCTCCTCCATGTCGCCTCCGGCCATCACCGAGTGCCTCCCTGTTGCCATTGAAATGACGGTGTTGCAAATGGCAACAACAATGAAAGTGGTGTTGCTGCGACATCATCTCTCGTTGCAAAAAAATTGTAACATCATTCATGTTGCAAAAGTCCTTAGCAACATCATCTCTCATTGCAAAAAAATAAAATAAAATCTGCAACATCTTCTCTTAGTGCAAAAAAATTCTGCAACATCACCCATGTTGTAAAAGTCCTTCAGCAACATCATCTATATTATAAAAAGATGAAGATGAAAAACAAAATTCTGCAGTAAGACATCTTCTAAGTGGTTCTCGCAACACGACTTCTGTTGCAAAAGTGAAGGAAGCGGCCGCAACATTGCACTAGATCTGATGGCTCATAACCCGGCCGATCTTTTAAAAAGATTCGCGGATGGATGCGTAGCACGCCTCATTAATTTCAAAATGTCCGGCCGTAGCTCTCGGGTCAAAGAGAGCGCTCATGGAGTTACTAGCTTTCAAACCCAACGAGGCGAGAGTGCAGCCATGCATGTAGTCACACGCACCAGTGGATTAAACTATCCGCCCACGGTACGTGATGGAGCCTAACCACTTGACCAAGTGTGCTTTTGATGCGCTGCAAGCTGGTTCCTTTTAATTAAAAATTAAATAATTTCGTTCTGGTAGTAGTAGGATACTGGTCATAGTGTACACACGCACGCATCTGCTGTCGACCGATCGATGGCCTGTGGCTGTGAAGTTTGACTAGTGTCCAAAGCTGCCAATGGCGTCGCAGGCCCATGCATGTGGCTTTGAAGTTTATCCGTCTAGCTCCGTTTTTGTTTTCCAAGTGGAGTAGCAGTAGCTAGTGTGTGCCCGAGCACATGTGGCCTGCTGTTTTGTCACACACCTTTGCGTGAACACCAAGAGGCACGCAGCGGATTAACAACTTGGGCAGCACTACTTGGCGATTAAATATCTCTCTGCATTGCTTCCTCATTCGGCAAGGGTTGAAGGAAAAATCGGGCTCAGATTTGTCGATTTCACAACTCCCACCTTGATGCAAGGAGTATAGATGTATATTAGGCGGCGATCTCGACTCTTGTGGTTTAATTTAACCCCAATCTATCAACTAATCGCATTTTCCGTTTTGCCTTCCCAAAAATTATGCAGTGAACAGTTGGGCTGAAGATACATACTCTCGCATACTCTCCTGCAGAGTAATGAGAAACCGACAGTACGAGTTTAAGCACCTCTCCAATTCCAGTTCTGGTGTAGAGATTCACGAGGCATAGTGTTGATCCCACCAGTGCCTTCCTTGATCCAGCTTTTTTCCAGCCCGCTTTCGAACCCCTTCAAATGGTTACTTTACATTTACACGAGAAATCCCTTATAATGTCGCTCTAAAAGTTTTTTTTTTGAAACAAGTCAAAAAGTACAGTTGTCTGCAATGGAGTATGATTGGTGCAACTTTAATTTTCCAACTCTTTTCCACGCTTTGGTAGGCAGACAAGTCTGTGCGACCTATAGCTTCAAACAGAACAGACCCTAATATTCGTGGAGCTGAGCACAGAATCTAGGCGAATACTCAAGAGATAATATGGCGGACTTATTGACTTTGACTAGCAGACATTTTTGTCCTGCCTGAAACAGCATTTGTGAAGCTGTCATCACACAGAATCTAGCTAGCAAGGTTCTAGCCTTATAGACGACGAGCACACTAGCACTAGATTTTACACTAAAATTCGTTTACAATCTGATTACTTAACAAGCGATGAACACTTGGATCCTACGGCATGCAGTCTGTAGGTTTAGCAAACGTATGCTCGATTTCTTTACTTCGTCTTCCTAGCAAATCATAGGAGGCAGCTTCTCGCAAAAATAAAAATAGAATCATAGGAGGCAGTGTGTTGGTCTCACTCATGACTCATCCTCACATCCGCAGGAAACAAAAGCATTTCGTTTCAGAATTCGGAAACGACAAGGGCTTTCGTGCGAAATACCCATGCTGCTTTGCTACCAAGGAAAACGACCTCACACACGCCGAGATCCGAGCCACGGTCAGCCGGTCTCTCTGTCTCAATAAACATTCGCAGAAGCGCAGGGTTGACTTTGCCACAACAGCCCTCCTCCTGCATATGCATTGCAGCTTGCAGAGATTTGCAAACAAACAGCGGCGTCTGTTATAAACTAAACCGGCTATAGCACTAGCAGTATATAAAGCAACATAAGAGCAGAGAATGGCGTTTCGGAGGCCGAGCTCCATGAAGGCCTTTGTTTTGAAAAATTCAAATTCAAACTTTATGTTTCAAAAAATTCTGAAAAAAATATGCATGTATGTAAGGATGTAATCCACACGTGTGTAAAATTTCATGATGAAATACGTTGAAATTCGACCTGTACAAAAAAGACAAATTCATGGCCTCAGAGGATAAATATTATCATGTGTTAAAAAGCCCAAGAGAAAACTAAAAACGAAACTAGTGGATCCGCTATCCCTCCCTCTCCCGACCCCGCGCACGCGCCGCCTCCCCGGGGGGCGGCTCCCCCCGCTCTCCTCCCCTCCTTCCTCCCCCGTGCCCCTCCCCCCTCCCCCCGCCGCCGCCGGCGGAGCCCCCGAATCTGGCCGGGCGGGCTGGCGGCGGCAGGTCCTTCCTTACCCCG